>NC_091745.1:76143700-76463700 GCF_043380555.1 Nothobranchius furzeri | reverse complement strand
ATGCAGGAAACGTGCTGGAAGCAGACTGCAGAGGCTGGTGTGGCAGCTCAGCTCAGGCCTAACAGGTGGCGGCCCGCCACACTGAAGTGTCCTATTCTGGCCACAGGGGCGGCGGCGGGGGGTTCTGAGTAACGTTCAATTAAAGGGTCATTTAGCACAGAAAAGTCTTTAAAAATATGAGAAAGTTGCACAGTGTCCCTTAAAGCAATAAAAAATTCAGAAATAAGTCGAGTTTCGGGATTTTCTCTTTGACCTTGAACAGATATTAAACAAGTTTGAACTCTTTAGGTCTGTCGTTTGTGACCTTATGAAAGGAAACGGCACTCTACAGGTCCTGAATTATTCGCCTGGGGCTTTTTAAGAACATGCTGCCACTTGGACACTTTTCTATCACTATTGAGTGAAAAAGGTTTTAGCACAAAATGCATCATCACTCGATCACAGCACTCGTATAACGGTCAAGTCTCACCAAAAGAGCAAATAGAGCAACAAAGTCACCCAAACGAATTTAAAGGGAGACAAACAGACAAATCACACCATATTCACCAACTGTGCAAACACACACACACACACACACACACAAAGTGAGGGTAAGGAGGTAGAAAATAAAACCTACTGTCGGAGCCATTAGTCTGGAGTGTGGCATAGGAGTCAAAGAAGTACACACGAGGAAGAGTTTGAATATCTGATGCAGGACGCAGGAGAGGATTGTGAGCAAATAGAAGGAAAGGAGCCCAAACGAGCACCAAATTAGTGGAGAAGAGAAGGGACCAGGAAAAAGAGCAAATAGGAAGGAAAAACAAGAGGAAGCAACAAAAAATAATAAAGAGTGGGGAAACAGAAGGGCAGCAACATTAATAAGTTCTGCAAGTTAAGCCTTTTACAATATCAGGGTTAGAAATATTTCTGTTAACGTTACAATAAACTAATATATGCAGAGTGGAATCCCACAAGTGTTAAAGCGTAGGTGCGTGTGTGCATCAATCGTTCTCACCCTCCTTCCACAGCTCAGACACAAAATGATCAGACGATTGATGGAGAAGCGACGCCACATTATCGTTCAGAGGGTCCATGTTCTTCACTAACCAATCATCTGCCTTGTAGTCCACCTGTGGATGAGGTCGTCAGAGAAGGAGTAACAATACTGGAAAATGTTAAAGAGGAAAACAAAAAGTTACCTTCCCAGCGTAGTGAATTATAGAGAAGTCGGCTTCCCCGCGCGGCTGCTTGGATTTGAAGAACTTTGGATGTTTGCCTTGCTCAGCAGAAAGCTTCTCCACAAATGTGCGGTCTGTAGCCCGAGGGAACCAGCACTCTTCATCCAGGAGGGCTAGAACACCCGGTGGGTGAGCCTGGTAAAAGATAATTCATGAGATGAGACATTTTTGATACGTTTTCATACACCTTTCTGCTGGCGTTACTCCAACCCCTATATTCTTATCATCTAACAAACTAGAAACTCCTACCAAGCTGGAACGCTTCATAAGCGTTCATCAAAATCGTGATTAAAAAGCTCTCTGTGAATAAGGAGCATACTGGTTTCTCAATGAGGTCAATGCAAGGCTGTAGGTCCAAGCCGAAGTCGATAAAGTTCCACTCGATGCCCTCCCTCTGGTACTCCTCCTGCTCCAGGATGAACATGGTGTGGTTGAAGAGCTGCTGCAGCTTCTCGTTGGTGTAGTTAATACACAGCTGCTCAAAGGAGTTCAGCTGGGGAGCAAAGAGGAAACAAAGGCTTACGTAAACAACAAAAAGGCGTGAGTTACTAGGGATGAGCGAGTACACCACTATCTGTATCTGTACTCGGAGTGGGCGTGGTCTAACCCAGAAGTGGGTGTGGTTTACATCAATACGTTATTTTAAGTCTGATCAGAAGTTGCTATGTGTATTGTTTATTTGAAAACTATTTACAGAGCAGCCTCAGAGTTGAGATTAAATGTTTTTGATCACAATAGTAAAGGAACTATTACAGAACAAGTTTTTCAATAAAATCAGAACATTAATATTTAAGTGCATGAATTAAGAGAGAGAAGAAAAGATCTTTTCTATAGCGCCTCTCAAGATAAAAATCACGGGGCGCTTCACAAAAACAAAACATGTGAAATATATTTAAAATGAGCAAAAAATTGACAATTGTGATTAAAAAATGTAAAGAAAGAGAGAGTGAACAGGAAAGAGGGAGTGGATCCTGAGGAAGAGGAGAGAGAGAGAGGGAAAAAACCCAGACTGGAGCGGAGGCAGTGACCGACGCAGCACGAGCCGTTTTCAGCTCTGTCTTGTCAAATGCACCACGTACGTTACGACAAAAGTAACTTTAAATAACTAAAGTTACTTTAAAAAGAAGCAAATTGAAGAAAACATAGGGAGTGCTGAATAAACGTGGACAGTGAAGCAAGCACAGAGAGATCCGTTACTGTTTGTGTGTGTGCGTGGATGGACCCGACGCCGACTGAGCTGTGAGCTCCCAGCTGCAGAGTTTTGTGTGTAGGGAGGGGCAGGCGCTCTATTTGACTGGCCAATCACAGAGCGTGAAGACAGTCAGTTACCCAATGAGGATTTTCCTTCAGCACGACTACAGATATTTACGAGTTTTACTCGTTTCATGCTCGTACTCGTCAAAAATGCTTTATCCGTACCGGATACTCGTTTCAGACGAGTATCCGGCTCATCCCTATGAGTTACTGACTGCATTCTGTACAAAAATAAGAATTTAAATAGTATTTTATACAAATATTTGCTAGTTTATCTCATATCTTATGATATACAGTATTTGGTAATCAAATCATCACATGAGCTCACCTGGAAAATTTCAAATCCAGCAATGTCAAGAATGCCAATAAAAGAAGCTCCTTGTCTCTGTCTGCGGTCCAGAGCTCGGTTGACTCTGTGGACCAGCCATCTGAACAGACGCTCGTAGGTCGCCTTGGCCAAGGCCTCGATGGCAAAGTCAGCCTAAAATCAGAGAGATAAGCAGTCAGTCCCACAGCAAAGCTTTGCTTCGGTTCATCTGGGAGGAGACGGTGTCTTTAAACATCCTACTTGTTCTTTCGTCTGGGCCTTCTGCACGTATTCTCTCCCCACTTTGATCCTCGGCGTGAGGATGGCGCGGGTGAACTCCAGCACGTTGATGCCCAGCAGATGGCAAAGTTTCTGAGCAGCCGTGTTGTCGGGCATGGAGGCCTGGTCGTGGTTCTTCTCCTTCATGAAGGATATGTTTCCAAACTGGAGCACGGCGGAGATCACCTTCAACATGGCTGAGGAGGAGGAGGAGGAGCAACAGGACGCGGGGAGCAGGGAGGATTTACAGCAGGAATCAAACAGGTAAATGCTGCTTTTTAAAGAGGTTCTGCTCTATTTTCTCTTGCTTACACACTGACTCCTCGGGGGTGAAACCCATTATGGCCATGGAGTCCATCGTCTGGGTGAAATTCTCTGAATCGCTCTGACCAGGAACACAGATGGAGCCTCCAGTGAGGTAACGATATTCATCCGCTGTTCCAAGGAGCAAGTCCGCTGAGAAAGACAGGATATGGGAATGTAAAAAGGAAAAAAGATTCCTTTGATTTTAACGAAACAGACGTTTGTTTTCCTCACCTCTGGTTTCCTCCGAGGCTCCACAGAGCATCTGGTAGAAGATGTGAAACGTCCTCTCTTCTTTGGCTTGACGGGTGGCCCGGGACTTCTCAAGGAGGTCTGAATTTTTATGGTTATGAAATCCAACAGCTTAAACTAAATCCACTCAGCAAAAAATAAATAAATAAAAATAACGCATCTGCATTAGCAGCACATAAGTCTCCTCTGTGGACGTCTCTGGCACTCTACAATTTCACCAAAGCAGTCATTTAGGAAGCTTTTTTTAACCAGTCAAGAGGCAAAAAACTTAACATGGAACGTTGCTAGGCTGAGTCCCATTCTGTCCCGCTCTGAACTTGAGACAGTTCTCCACACCTTCATCTCCTCACGCTTAGACTACTGTAACTCTCTTTTCACGTGTCTGAGCAGAACCTCCCTGAACCGTCTACAGGTGGTTCAGAACGCCTGTGCTCGGCTTCTGACCAAGTCCTCCAAACACACCCACATCACCCCGCTTCTCCTCCAGCTTCACTGGCTGCCAGTCAACTTCAGGGTTCATTTCTAGATCCTGGTTCTGGTCTATAGGGCCTTACATGGACAAGCACCATCTTACATTGGTGGTCTTCTTAGTCCCTACACCCCCAGCAGGTCCCTGAGGTCCTGTGATCAAAGCCTACTGGTTGTGCAGCACCAGGCTAAAGGTCAAAGGTGACTGATCATTTGCTGCTGTGGCCCCCAGACTCTGGACCTCTCTCCCCCTGAGCCTGAGATCAGTGGACTCAGTGGTCTCCTTTAAAAAGCAGCTGAAGACTCACTTGTTCAAGCTGGCTTTTGTGTGACCTTCATCACCTCTCTCTCTTTATTCTGCTCTCCCCACCTATTCCACCTTCCTCAGGATCCACCGATTTCCCTCTTTCCTGTTCACTCTCTCTCTTTTTTAACATTTTTAATCACAATTGTCTATTTTTTGCTCATTTTAAATATGTTTTAATCATTTTCTAAATTATTTTTTATATTTTAACATTTTTTGTTTTTGTGAAGCACCTCATGATTTTTATCTTGAGAGGCGCTATAGAAATTATACTTTCTTCTTCTTCTTCTTCTTAAATCAGACTATTAAAGCCTTAAAATAGAAATAATCAACAACTTTTAAGTGACATTTGACACAGGATACAGGTCTCAATGTTGGCACCAACAATGTATCCCGCCACATCAAAGTTAATGCGGATGAATTTACCCTGCAACAGAACGAGAGCCACGTTATGGTTTAAGGAATTTAAATGTCATTTAAACGGTAGCGACGATCTGTTTGACCAATAGCAGCTCTTACAAATCTAGAAGAGTTGTCATTCTTAACAGTCTTTGCGTTGCCAAAAGCCTCCAGGATGGGGTTGGCCTGCAGCAGCTGTCGCTCCAGCTCCCCCTGGGACACACAAGAATGATGCAATCAGATTCTCGTTTTGATGCAGACAAAAGCTGCAATAAAACTCGTAAAGTCCATACAGTAAAAAAAAATAAAACTGATATCTTGTAAATGTTAAAAAATGCATGACTCATTGCTGGAAAGCAATGACACGAACGATGCATTTTATTACACAAAACAGCATTCACAGCAATCATTCCCAGAGTGAAGAACCAATGAATCTCAACAAAAAACACTAACATCTTATTGTTGATTAAGCATTCAGGATATTTGAAACAATTGCTTTCTTAATTATGGTAATTTTCCAAAGCTAAAAGTTGGGAACCATTGCTAAGCTGCAGCTTGGTCACGCTAGCTGCAGAGCATTACTGCAGCTGTCGTGTTGTCAGTGCGGCAGCTGTCGACGCAGCAGCAAGCGATGGGAATCAAAAGAACCGGACTACACGAAGTAAGGCAGCCAACAAAGAAGGCAGACAGACACAAACAGTGAGCAAGGGATCGGCACTTTTATAGTGACAAAGCAAACAAAGCCAAACATGGAAGTGTGTGTATTTCACCGCCACCCATTTACACACCCAAATCTGCCTTCATTCATTAGTAGACACAAATACCACACCGATGACACTTTTTAAAATTTTACCAGGAAAAAAGGTCCCCTGCGGCTTCTAGAAGCCAATGTGAGCAGAAACCAAATCCCCAGAACCCCCAAAACTGAAAGTGATCAAACCCAGAAAATCTAAAGTCATTTAAATACAAGTCCAAGCACACAGAGGACGACACAAGTGGATTCCCAAGAGTAAACCCAAAAAGGTCCAAGTATGTTGATACTCACATATTGTAAACTCTGGAGAATTGTAGAAAGAAATGGAGATTTTTTTTGATGGGGGAAGAAGATTAATGGACATATGGGTGGGATGAACAAAAACAGAAGAAAATAAGAAAACAATCACAAACATGAGTACTAACATGTAGTAGTAAACATATAGCACACTGTTAATGAGGAACAATATCAGTAGAGACAATAAAATGTTACTCTGCTCAGTTAGTCGGGCTCATCGCGGGGGTCGTTAGGAAGGAAATAGGGCAGAAAAAAGGCAAAAGGAAGGAGAGGACAGAGGTAACTCACCCTGTTCACCAGAGTGCTGCCTCTTGTTAAGGACCTAGAACCATCCATCTGAAGAGGACGGCGCAGAAAGAAGTAAAATGAAGGAAAACAGTGCAGAAAGGCAGAACGGTAAGAGATAATGAAGAAGAAATATAGAAAATAAAACCGAGGAACCGCACTCTGAACTGGAGCTGCAGCGCACTCAAGATTTCACTGAGGACGGTAGATTAAAGATAACTTCAGCTGAGCACGACGACTGATCTCGTATGTCTTGTTCACGCGACTTGAAATGAAATGCATTCTTCTGATGATAGCTGTACACCTTTCCGGCTAAACCTTCCATTATGTGCCGCCGGCAACACACAGAGAATGCTGCAGGAGAGTCTCATAAGCATTTCTACCTTGTGAAAATGTTTCAGAAAGATTTTATGATGCAACACCCCAGAAAGGAGTACAGGAACAAAGCATCTGGGTAGGAACAACGAAACCTATTTAGCACTATTGCTGCGTATGTAACTGCATTAAATCATCAGTTGCTTTATAAACGGGTCATAGTCAGCAGGGAGATGAGGAGACATCCCTTTCTTTATCTTGGAATGGAGACGGTTTGATTACCTGAAGCTGAACGCTCGCGGCTCCAGATGGGAACCAACTTAGCATGAATCCACCAACAAACTCTAACATAGACTTCCAGTGAGAATCAAATAAATCTGTGTTTGTAGTCTCATCCATGCATACATTGTATGATAATTTAACCATCATGGTGGATGGACTCTCCGTCCAAGAATGAAACATTTCTTAAAAACTATGAGGTGGAAAATAGTTTAAAAGCTTAGAAAAATAAGAGAGTGGTCGCTAGGGCTGAAGGATTTTAGGAAAAGATTGAATTGCAATTTTTCTTGCAGAAATTGCAATTTCAGTTCAATTCACGATTTTCTGCAAACAAAGCCAAGCCATCCTGTAGATGAAGTGAAAAGATGGTCTAGATTGTAATCTAGTACAACAAATCATTCACATTAATATTTACTATTTAATCAGACAATAAAAACAGTTAAAGCTATTCATATTTTCTTTGTGAAGCAGCTTGTGATTTTTATCTAGAGAGGAGCGTTATAAAACATGTTCTACTGCAAAAATACATGGAGGACATCTGTAGGTTTAAACAGCTTTTAAATGTACTAAATAGCAAAAAATGCAGTTTTCCTGCATTACTGAAGCCGTCTCATAGTTTTTCCTCACTAACGTCAGCTCCGCAAGAGAGACGCACGCATTCCGACACCTTAGCTTGTCTGAACTAACGTGTGCCGTCAGAAACATTCAGACCATTTTTAAAAGACAAGTTGAGCTTTCAAGTCAACTAAAGTGTGCGACTCCGCACTCGCGCTGATGAAGCATAAACCAAGCTTTAGGAGTCAGCCTGAACATGCTGATGTGGGAGGAGCCTCTCTCTCTCTTAAGCCTGATTCATGCTTCTCCGTCAGCTCCAACCGGGAGAGACGAGCACGGACGGAGGCATTTTGCCCTCATACTTCTCCGTCTCCTGGGGAGTGTTGCAAAGCAAATCCCCGCCAGGACACCAGAGGGCGTAGCGCTGTTCTGTGGTATCCTGCCTTCCGGAGACTTTTAACACAGACAAATTTGTCTCTCATCCTCCTCCACCTCTTCATGCGCTCACCACCTCTAAACCCACGTTTCTTGTCATTTCCGTCCACAAACCAAACGCCTGCTGTGCATATTTTCACTCCTCCAGTCACGGGAGAATTAAGCGTTCACACTCTTCAAGCTTCTCCGTGTCTGCCGCTAGTTATCCTCGGCTCTCTATGTTTTTGAGGGCGCAATGGCGGCGGTGTCGACGGACGGATGTTTATAAAAGAGAGCTCAACTCCGTACGTCCTTGCGGGGCTCTCCAGCAGGCCCGCAAGGACGGATAATGGCGTTGCGTGTCTCCGTGCTGACGGAGAAGCATGAATCAGGCCTCTCTCTCTCTCTCTCTCTCTCTCTCTCTCTCTCTCTCTCTCTCTCTCTCTCTCTCTCTCTCTCTCTCTCTCTCTCTCTCTCTCTCTCTCTCTCTCTCTCTCTCTCTCTCTCTCTCTCTCTCTCTCTCTCTCTCTCTCTCTCTCTCTCTCTCTCTCTCTCTCTCTCTCTCTCTCTCTCTCTCTCTCTCTCTCTCTCTCTCTCTCTCTCTCTCTCTCTCTCTCTCTCTCTCTCTCTCTCTCTCTCTCTCTCTCTCTCTCTCTCTCTCTCTCTCTCTCTCTCTCTCTCTCTCTCTCTCTCTCTCTCTCTCTCTCTCTCTCTCTCTCTCTCTACAACTGATCCTGGATCAGTCAAAACTGCTAAAACCACAGCTTTGACTGTCACGTGATTGTGCTGTTTGAAATCGCAATTTCGGTCCAAAAACGATAGATTGTTCAGCCCTAGTGGTCACTGTCATCTATTTATGGCAGCAGAAATGGAAATAAATTCAATAAACAGGCTATAATGATCAGAAACAAGAGTAAAATGTATACCCTAGAATAAACTGTGTTGATTACTTCAGATCCACAGTTACATACCTGTACAGGTTCTTTGTTTTTGACCAGGGTACCACCTTTATGTGAGGAGGCGACGTGAGCCAAATACTGGATGACTTTCTTCGTGTTTTCGGTTTTTCCAGCTCCAGACTCGCCTCTGCAAAACACCGAAAACTATGTAAGGCTTGTAATTGTGAAGGAGGAACATATTTTTAGAAGGAGAGCACAGGAACAAGTGGCCTAACACACATTCATTCCAACAATAAACAAAGCTCACATTTAGGTCTGCAGGTGTAAACAGAGCACAGGTGTGGAGGATACAGCCTGTGTCACTACTGTGAACGTGCTCAGGCTTTCGGAGGAGAATGAAGGGAAAACAAGCTAAAATAGCTGAGATGAAACATCGAAAAGAAGCAGATTATTTGCTTAGATTACAACGGCTGCTGTGTAAGACGAATGTAGGGTGACATCCAGACAGGAAGATTATGGCAGGAAGACATTGAAGGCAGGTCCACAGTGAAGTATGAAGGCAGGGTGCTCTTACAGATCACAACTTTGGACTTTTTTATGGTTTTGATTTGTGTCAAAAATTGAATAATTTATGCAATAGACATTGATGCAATTTAAGTCTTTAGAATAAATTTTCAGTACTTCTAAACAGTGTTGGGAGTAATGCGGTACAAATGTAATTAATTACTGTAATGCATTGCTTTTTGCTGTAATGTGGTAATGTAAGGCATTACAGGGAAAGAAAATGGTAATATGTACTCGGTACATTTGTCAGTAACGCGGTAATTACAACGCATTTTTAAACCCAGAATCAAGATGTGGGTTTCCTAAAAATTCAAATTGCGGGAAGCCTGAAAAAAGATCCAGTATCCACATATATGACGTCATTTATGGACTCAGCTTTGCGGGCATTCTATGAGCAGAGAGGACGCAGCGGTGATGGCTCAAATACTGCAGCTGCGTCCTGCACGCGGCCGCTGTTATATTCACAAAATCGCTCCACCAAAACAAAGTCATTCGTTTGTGATCGTTTATATCAGCCCATATTCTCTGGTACTTCATGTACTTTTCAGCTGAGTTCATAATCTGTGCCCCGGTGATTTCAACTCATTGCTGCTGGAGCGCAGCGCATATTAAGCTTTTTTTTTTTTTGCGTTCGGTGGATCCCTTTGGCTGACTAGTTAGAAAGTAGGAAATCTAGTTTACAGTTTTTCTGGAAGACGGAGAAAACATGCAGCATGCAGGAAGGTTAGAGAGAGAAAGGGCTGGAAATTATTCACATAAAATCAAGAAAACAAAGTGCTTGAAAAGGAAAAAAGTAGGTAGATTTATCCCCAATACACATTTTTACCAGTGAAAAGCAATAATATATAAGTATTTAATATTTATACATGTGATAGAATCAGATCACCCCAGAAGTCAGTCCCACATCCAGGGCCGTATCAAGGTATTTGGGGACCAAGGCAAATATAGGCTTGGAGCCCCCACCACCTCACTTCCTGCTCAGATGGCCCTATAAGATGGCAGCGTGCTGAGTACAGATCGTTGTTGCTTTTATTTAATAAACAATCATTTTAAAGCACTGTTATTATATCTGACTGTTTTTAACAGCAATCCTAGCTCAGACACCACATCACCTTCCACATATATGTCATGAGCTCACTGAGCGTCACATGACCAGATTCATACTGAAGTCGTTTTGGTGAAAGTAATGCAAAAGTAGTGTAATGCCTTACATTTTAAAATCAGTAATATTGTAATGTAATGAATTACTTTAAAATGAGGGTAACAAGTAATAAATAATGCATTACAGTTTTGAAGTAACTTGCCCAACACGGCTTCTAAATAGAAATAAAGAAAAGCTTTAGTGGGTGATGCTTTGAGATCTAAAATTGGTTTAAATGTCAGCATAAATCTGAAAAGATAAAAGCACAGAAGAAAATGAAATGAAAGTGATTCCTGCACACAGCACGCCTTCAGCGGGACGCCTACAGAAATGCTCTGGATGTTAATGAAACACACAGACCCAGTGGGATCTCGGCGTTTGTTACTCACGTGCAGAGGATCGACTGATCTTCTCTGTCTGTGGAGCAGAAAAACACCATAAAACTTAGGTTTTGTCACAAGAATTCACGGCACAATGAAGGATGTCGAATGGATTTTTTTATTTCTCCAAAGTCTTTAAAAGAGAATCAGATGAAACCGTTTAAAAGTGTGACGTTAACGCAGAAGCATTCAGGAACTCCACTGCCCTGCCGTTTAAATCGCTGTGTGTTGTGTCACACGCGCTTTCTGATTCATGCAGTAAGAGAGCAGCTGGTCACCAGCTCAACTGGTCTCTCCGGGCTGCCAAACCACACGGCAGTGGAAGTGGATGGGTGGACACGGCTTGTAAGGCTGGTGGTATTTGTTTGTTTCACATTCTCACGAGTTCATTTCAGAAGAATTCATACTGGTCCTACAGGTTCCATCGCTGTGATAACACACCTGCAGCCGTTGCCACCCCCGAGCCCCCTCAGGGATCATGGCAGCTGAGGACACACAGCCCCATCCGTCCTGTCTCATTACTTCAGGTAGACACGCAGAGGCAGAAATGTTGCACAACCTTTAACTGCTTTTAAAATGTTTGCTGGGAACCCTCCGTGTCTCATTTCATAAAGTCAACCCGACAAGCAGGGCATAGCAAAATAAATGCCTGTCGTGTATCGTTATAAACATGTGACTCACCGCATCGAACGCACCAGTACCTCACTGCACTGGAGTTTTGCAACAAGGAGTGTCACACCCACAAGTCTCATTTGTGAAAACGCTGTCTTACGTATCTGTTCTCACTTTTAAAGCATTTGATAACAACCCAGGTGGAGAAAATACCACACCTTCTGAAAGCATTCCTGTTGAGGCTTAGCGACCAAAGATCACTGATGATACGGAGTGCTGAACGGAGCCGATACGCCATGTCTGAGATAGCTACGGGACTCAGAGTCAGTCACAGGTCAAAGAAAGCAGGGATTACCTTGCAGCATGCTGCGATACGCCGCCTCTGATATGGCGTAAATGTGCGGGGGCATCTCGTGGCGTTTTTTCCCCCGGTACATCTCCACAATGGACTCTGTGTAGATGGGCAGGTTCTTGTAGGGGTTCACCACCACACAGAACAGCCCTGAATAGGTCTGAAAAATCACAGAAAAGTGACATTTTATGGCAGATTTGCACCTATTTCATGTCTATGATTTCGGATTTCTAGTGATAAGACTTTCACTCTTAAAATAGTGTTGTTGAAATAATGTAGGCTTTTATTTCTATTTTTAGGAAAATGGAGAAGTAAAATCTCCTTTTTTACAAAACCAAACTAGAACTAATAAGAAAACAACTTTTCAAAAGCTCGGCCAAATGAAAGAAACACGATCCAACGTAGAAAGTGGTTTCTGCCAGGTGATACGTCTGCAAAGTAAATAAAACGGCTTGTCTCTGAACGATTAATGTTTGAGTGAAGAGACATTAGGCAGGTTGGCTCTTGCTTGAGATTATTACCAGAAATGTCAAAAAGAAATCAATTTATACGACATAAATCCTTCTACTCTAATCAGCACACCTAAGTCAGCCCACTAAAATGTCCCCTTCCTGTTTGCCCTTTCCTTTCCAATGTAAGAAGTAGAAAATTAAAGGGGCATTATGGAAGTTTGACAGCCAAAACATGTATAGAAATAATAAATGTCTTCTTCATACATTCTCCTGCTATGCCCTGGTCCTGTAGAATGAGCCCTGGCATTTTTACTGTGATTGCCTGTTTTTCTGTAAAATCACAGAAAAAGAGAGCTGCTCGGGTCGAGCAGGCTGCTTCATGCGCGTTCACGCTCAGGCATCGCCCGTAGCATTTGCTATCCGTAGCTTTAGCAGCAGAGAGAGAGGCAGTGCCACTTTGTCGCTGTTCCTAACGCCTAGTGACAAAGCTAGCTACATTTCTGAGGATCCTTAGCGACTTTCTGTAGAACTTTCTTCTAGATATTTCCTGCAAATTAGCAACAAAATAGCCATTTTCGCTCCGAACCATTCTTTGAACGTTGTTTCAGCTGTCATCAAGGATATAAATGTTATAGATACAAAGGATGTCACTGGCGCATTAGCTCACCGAGTAAGATGCCGGACTTTCGTGCAGAAGACCCGGGTTTGATTCTGGATGTGAACATAGTTTATTTAGAGTTTCTTTTTTACATTAATGGTATTTTTTTACAGTAAGATGCCCAAATTTTTATTTGAGACTCGCCAAACGGCATTGAATTCACAGATAAAAAAGATGTGGGTTCAACTTTCATTTTGGAACAATTTTTCAAGCAAGGTGTAGGGGATTATTTTCATGTTCAGCCTGCATGAAAAGCTCAGAGTGACCGATTGTAATCTGAAAATACATTAAAAAAAATGTATTTTTTTTCAGTCAACCACACCTTTAATGCTTTAGTTTGCATTCCAGTTGAAGTGAAAGTCTTAGGACTCACCGCTCTCTTATCACCCGTTGTATTATGCCTCTCTAAGCTATGCAAATAATCTTTGTTTGCTCTTAACTACCATCCATATCTTCCACATCAACCGTTAGTCCTGCCATTAAGAGAAGTTCAGATGTATTACTTTCATATTTTTCTGCTGTGATTGCACACGCAGCTGATTTCTGCCAATCATCAACAGATTGTTGCATCTCTCTTAATTCTGCTTTTACGTTTTGGTTCCCCGTTTTCTGCAGCTGAAACTGAAGACACCCCCGCTGCCTCCTCACACAGGGTGGTAAACCGACTCCTTACTTCTCTCACCAGCTCATATCAGGTTCAAAAAGAAAACGCCGCCTCGCCTGGGTGCTGTGTTGGACTTGTTTTCAGTTTTAGGTTTCGATCGCTAGCCCCTGAACTCACATAGATCAGGCCGGAGTAGTATCGTTCTCTGAGGTTGTGCAGCACCGACGCTTCGTTCAGGCAGGTTAGGTCGGCCATGTCCTCCACTTTGCTGAAGCGTGGAGGGTTCATCCGCTGCACCTCCTCTCTGGACAGAGTCAACTTCCGCTGGCTGTCTGTGAGCTCCACCTCCACCTCATCGCCACGCTCTTCCCGAATGCTGGCCGACTGGGAAAAACGGGATAAAAAACAAAAACAAGTTAGAATAATCAACAGGGATGTGTTTTCTCTAAGAAGGCCAAAGCCAACGCTGCTGACCCAAGTCACCCCTGTTCCCACGAGTGGAGACTTGTTATCTGGTCCCAGGTACAAGGTACCAAAACAAGAACAAGCAGAAACGTTTATTTATTCCCAACAGCTAAGATCTTTTCATTAGTCTGCTGTGCTCACCACAATGACAGCAGTATTAGCTCATACCTGTGTGCTGAGTGTCCTGCATGATGCATGTTGTATATTTGTACTTTATTTGTATTTATTCTCTGCTGGTCTGCATAACAGGTCGCCCCTTGATGATAATGAAGTTCCCTTGGCTTTGACATATTTCTGCAATACTTAAAGCCTGCCTATGATAAATAGTGTTTTATACTGAACACTGAACAACCCTAACCCTAACTGAATGCATTGATTCTGTTCTAATTTGGAGAAGGAAATAAAGAAGCATGATGAGGCGGCCTCAGATCCCAACAGAGAAGCTCTAAAAACAGCCGCTACTTTTCATAAAAGCAGCTTTAACTAAAAATAAAACCCATCACAGAGCTAAACTGCAGGAAACTTGCCGTTTCAAGCTTCTGAAAAGTAGTTTCTTTCAGCTCAAAATAGAACATAGGTCAAAGGTCACTTACAAGGTAGAAGATTGCTAGAAAATGAACACAATTAATGAATATATATGAATTAGGAGACACAAAAACTGATTCTGCTGTGTGTGTGTGTGTGCGCGTGTGTGTGTGTGTGTGTGACAGATTGAATTTGACAGCAGACTAGAATAGATGGCGATAGATCAGAGGACCTATTTTATTTGTACTCTTGTTGCACAGGAAGGAGAACTATGGCTCTGATCATAGTCTACTATGTAACACACACACACACACACACACACACGTATCTGTGAGGCTGTACTGTAAATTAGACGCAGACAAGAGAAAGTGCTCAGAATATAAAACTGCTAAATAGCGTGCGTGTTTAATGTGTGCGTCCATGTCTGTGTGTGTTTCTGCAACATTCTCAGAACATGCGTGTAAACGAAGTCAGTGTCTCTGCATGGCCTCTTTAACATCCAGAAGCTGAAGGAGTGTATTGTTCTATTCATAGAGCTTTTTATGAAACCAGTCCAGCTGAGAGAGGGACACTCAGAGACAGGACATTGAATTCATGAGTCACATCCTAAAACATGCACCCGTAGAAACATACAATAAGCATCTGAAGTTTGAGTTGGACACATCAATATTATATCAGCAGTCTTGGGATAGCTGCTGGTCCTCAGTGTGCCAGTAAGGACTCCAGTGAGACAGACAATAGCGGAGAAAATAGTTCAGTGTCACAACGATTAATGCTCCATGACTTAAAAACAACACACACACACACACACACACACACCCTATGTTGCTTAGTGTCACCTGCCTGACACGCCTCTGGCTGAGGGAACACACTCGAAGGCAAATCATTACAAAACTATTAACGCTGGATAGTGAAAAGCAGGAATGTTAAGACGTCGTCGTCTTCCTCCGCTTATCCGGGTCCAGGCCACAGGGGCAGCATCCCAACTAGGGAGCTCCAGACCGTCCTCTCCACGGCCACCTCCACCAGCTCCTCCGGCAGGACCCCAAGGCGTTCCCGGACCAGATTGGAGATGTAACCTCTCCAACATGTTCTGGGTCGACCCGAGGGCCTCCTGCTGGCAGGACATGCCCGAAACACCTCCCCGGGGAGGCGTCCATGAGGCATCCTGACCAGATGCCCAAACCACCTCAACTGACTCCTTTCGATCTGGAGGAGCAGCGGTTCTACTCCGAGTCCCTCCCGAATGTCCGAGCTCCTCACCCTATCTCTAAGGCTGAGCCCGGCCACCCTACGGAGGAAACTCATTTTGGCCGCTTGTATCCGCGATCTCGTTCTTTCGGTCATTACCCAAAGCTCATGACCATAGGTGAGGATTGGGACGTAGATGGACCGGTAAATCGAGAGCCTGGCTTTCTGGCTCAGCTCCCTCTTCACCACGACAGATCAGCTCAGCGTCCGCATCACTGCAGACGCCGAACCAATCCGCCTGTCGATCTCCCGATCCCTCCTACCCTCACTCGTGAACAAGACCCCGAGATACTTAAACTCCTCCACTTGAGGTAGGACCTCTCCCCCGACCCGGAGTTGGCCAGCCACCCTTTCCCGGTCGAGAACCATGATCTCAGATTTGGAATGTTAAGACAAATTGCAAAAAATAAATGGAATTTGGTTCTGAAAAGTGTTTATTCTTATAACACCCTGAATGATTTAACCCCTTAAACCCTGGCGGAACGTATGAGAACGCCAGTATCAAGACCCAGAAGGTGCTAATTAATCAACATGACCATGTGGGATAAAAACACAAACTTCTTCTCCTTGACAACTTACCTCGAAGCCATGCTTCTCTGACGGCACCCACACCAGCCTCTTTGCAGCCCAGTCGGCTTGGCTGGCGGCGGAAAACGTGGGGGAACTTGAGCTGGGGGATCCTGGCCCCCCCCCACCTGTTGATAGGAAGCGAGTGACATCATTTATGCTGCCCCCCGCTGACCTGGACATGGTATTACTGGCACTGTGTGAGAAACGAGAGCAGAACACAAAAGAAAAGGGGTCAGCAGGAGTTAGAGTTAGAACTGTGGATGATTTCTACGGCTGGGAGATACTGGTGTGATTCTGTGTGGAGACATCACGCTCTGTGTGCACACCCGCAAATTCTGGTATGACAATGTAGCGGCACGCAAGTAACGGGCAGCCCGTATCCGACCGAGGCTGGCCTAATTTAGAGATGAGGCAAATCGAGAGGAAGACAAGAATGGAGGACAAACAGGGAGACTTCTGGGTGAAGGGACATCAAGACACATCAATCCAGTGGATAACCTGACATGACAGCAAAGAGGGAGAGGGATGGTGAAAGAAAGGGTTAGGTGATGAAAACAAATCAGAAATAAATCCTTAGAGGAGAGTTCACAGAGTTAGTGAAGACTGGAGGGACCTCCGGACGCTGATGTCCCGAGAGCAACGGGGTGACAGTTGCTAAAGGTGGTTACAGCTCTGACACATGAAGGCAATCCACAGTCAGACTGACAGCGGCACCGCAACAGGAGCGGTGAACTGCAGGGGTTTTGTGAGGAAGCTTGCTTTATGGGTGGGCGGAGGAGGAGATGTCATCACCACGAAGCTGAAGGTGTGAAGATGTCTGTCACTTTTGTGAAGCTGAACGTGTTTGTGCTTCAATGACACAAAAGAATCTGGTGGAATACAGGGACATCAACAGGAGAATCTATGAGCATTAATAATGAAAGTAAAACGGTTTTAGTCACGACTCCATCTTATGGTAATCGTATTAGTCCCAAATATGAATAAGAACTACTTTTTGACAACTAAATCGGGATAAATCTGGTGATCCGTTGAGCTAAATGACACAGCGTTAATATAATTAAGGTATCTAGAGTAAGCTGGTGGAATAAAGCGAAAACCAGCTTTGATTCGACAGGCAGTTATTGTCCCAGCTTGTAGGAAAAAGTCAGGCATCTCGATGCTTCTGCAGGTATGTCATCAGGCCTGATTCCTGCCACACACACCTCAGTCTAAGCCTTTTCCGCTTTGCGTCTCAGTCTGTTCCCAGCACTGCCGTTACCATACCTGTAGCTCCAACACAACTTTGGGCGTGGAGTGAACATGTTCACAAAAGAGCTGCCGACACCCAGCCAGTCACTCTGGAAACTATGCAATCCCACAGTGGTGTTAAAAAGCTGTTAATCATTTTAAAAGGCTGGTTTCATGTTTCTTACTAAACTTAGAGGCCATTAAAACAAACATGCTGAACATTGTGTTATTTCCTAACTTTAAAGAGTCAATGTGCAGTGTTTACCATTAATCTCTGGTAATATATGTTGTTGGTGGTTTCATAACATAATAACCATAAAAATTGGGCCTAAAATACACGAGCGTGGGTCTAAGTCTCTGGGCGACGCCATGTTTCCTTCTACGGGAGCCTGTGAGGACATACAGCATTTACAAACGGTTACAAAGCTTTCACCATTCATAAACGTTTACACATCTACCTCTTCATTTGCTGCCAGTGATGAAAGGGAGTCTGATGTGCTTGCCATTTTGCTGGGGGTTGCACTTCCAGTTACTTTTGACCCTAATGGGCATCCATTGGTACGGTCTTACTCAAGCACAAACATACCGCTTGCAATGAAAAATACACACCGTCACTTTAAGTATGAAATGTTGCTGAAAATATGTGAAAAGGGATTTTTCCTTAATACTGTCACTCTTTGTATTGTGCTTACTTTATATGGGGCATTTCACAGAAGCATCAATCCAAACGCTTGTTCCTTTATAAAGGGCAAAACTGATCAACTGGCATTAAATAAGCTAGCAAATCACATTTCTTTCAAATTAAATTGAACTTACTGTTGGCTTAAATCTGACGTGAATTTAACTTGTTGCTTTTTGGTTTTGACATGACTGTTGTTGTGAACTGGCACTAGATATTTCCTTTTATTTTTTAGATTAGAACCTTTTTAATGTAGCCAACAAATTACACTGGATTAATGCATTTACGACTTAGTGTGGTCTGTGTTGGCTTGCTGTTAAACCCAAATCTGAGTCCAGACTTTATAAATAGGTAGATTAGAAATTGAAGCTTCACATCATGCTGAACTGTTAGCGTTTATTTATATATATATTTATTATTTGTGTGTGTGTGTGTGTGTGTGTGTGTGTGTGTGTGTGTGTGCCTGGGAATGGTTTGTGGATTGGGGGTGAAACTGTCACAATTGCTTTAAGTGTGGGAAAGGGAGGGAATGTGGGTTATATGGGTTATTTTAATCTGTTAAGCACTTTGGGTTGCATCCTATGCATGAAAAGTGCTTTATAAATAAAGTTTGATTTGATTTAAGTGAACTGAATCAAAGTGAATTATTTGCAAACTAAAACTAGTTCTTTGTGATGAGTCTGACTTTGTTATTCTTTGCAGTGATAAATGGTTATATAGCGCCTTCTTAGGGTTCTACGACCCCCCAAGGCGCTTCACAACACAATCAGTCATCCACCCATTCACACACTGGTGGGGATGAGCTACAATGTAGCTACAGCTGCTCTGGGGCACACCGACAGAAATGAGACTGTTCAACACAGGCGCCACCAGGCCCTCCGACCACCACAAGCCAAGGTGGTCGAACCTACAACCTTCCGACTACTGGACAACCCGCTCTACCTCCTGAGCTACTGCTGCCACAAATGTCTTATTCTGATACATTTTCATTGTTTTTACTATGTTTTGTCCTGATTTCACTTTCAGTTAAAGGCATTTTACAAATAAATCTTGACTTACTAGTGACACTGATGAAAGATGTGGAAAAAAATTATAACAAAACAGAATAACTTGTTCTAGCCTGTAAGCTTTATCAGCTGTCACAGGGTGCTTTATCTATACAGCTGTAATATATGATGCTGTTTAGCCCAATCAATGCCAGCGTGTCACACACACACACACACACACACACACACACACACACACACACACACACACACACACGCACACACACACTGAAGGAAAGACCTCTGGGTTGTCGCAGTACAGCCTAAACCAGCAAACTCCTGCAGCAGCTGGAGTTGCCAAATTCCGATACCTCTCCTCCATAGCAACAACACCCGGCTCAGACAAAACCTGAGTTTGGACTGAGGTCATCCACTGCGGGGGGGTGGGTGCTGCTCCCTCGCTCCCTATGTGAGGGTGCGTTTAACTAATGGTGGGGCTGGAAACGCCTTTTTCTCAGCTTTGATGCTCAGTGGCAGCAGCGCATCGGGGGTGATAAACAGAGGAGGCATCTGCTCACTGAAGGCGGACAGTGAGGAAAGGTGACATTATTAAGCCGCTGGTGGTGATCATTACAGCTGCGGCTGCACAGACCTACAGATGCGGCGTCAACCCTATAAATAACCTGCTTATTTCAACTGAAAGCAGCGCAAAAACTGACGAAGACGGCCACACCTTGAGGTGGAATGAAACATCAGAAAGCCGCATGGGAACCATTCAATTTCACACCATCTATTGGCCATCTTTATTAATATAACAAGCTACATGACTGTATCTAATTAATATTTAGGTCGACTCTACACGGCTACACAGTTTGTTTGACCTCGTGTCTCTTCGGATCTTCTTATTTCTTAAGATCAATTCATTATGTTTCATGTTTAGACGTTAAGCCAGCGCGAGGTTAGCCCAGCTCCACTGAAATATGATACATTAAAAGGATATACCATTAGCTGGATTAGCATAAATGTAAATAAATGTCTCACCTTTAGGTTCCGCTCTGAGAAGTGGGTATGGCCGCAGCGTTAAAAGAACCGGGGTGAAGCTGTTTCTTGGATATTTCCCTGCCAGATAGGTGTGTAGCCTACCGCATATGCGGCGTTTATCATCGCATTGCTCTGTGTGAAGCAAGCCGCACGCACTCGGTGCGAATAAAGCAGCGAGCACTGAGGGCAACTCGACGGCTTCGGCCCCGACGATGCGCTTCCGTCTGATAGACCAACCAGGTACCACCACACGGGTTATGTCTAGCCTCACGGTGAAAAAACTCCAATTGAATTGTGAAAACCAAGTCGCAGACCCGCCTCGTAATTCACCGAAAGCTTTCCGCCCTGAAATGGGCAGAAAACGGTTGCGTCGACGAATCACGTAAACATCAGCGTAGACAACTTCGATTTTAACCAATGAAAATAGACACTAGGCGGGTTTATGTGTGACTGACGTGTATGCTAACCAATCGGATTGTCGTAGCAGGTGCCTTCAGCACCCTCGCGCTAGAGCAGGGAGATTCGCGCGGCCTTTGTTTACCCCTTTACGGCAAAAGGGTCCGCAGTCACTGATCTGGGATCTGATTTGTGTGATTTTCATCTAAAAACAGTTAAAACGGTCTAGCTGCAACGATCTGATCCCAGACATGTCATTTGGACTGTCCTTTAAAATTCCACAAAATCCCGGGGTTCCAGACAAAAATTAACAACGACGTTATGTCTTTTAGAGATTTAATGAAAAAACAAACAACAACTCTAAAATGTTTACAATCTTAACCGGATAACTGCGGCCACATTTTACAGGAATAACTTATTTAATGGTGATAGTGGCACTGGTTTAGATGTCAGCTTGAGAAATGTTGATTATTCGCACCAAATTTAGAAATTCTATACATGAACATTCAGTTTATGATTTTCTGTCAGTGTACGTGAAGAGGTAACAGCTTGAAGCATCTAAAACAATGTTGTTGTTATCTGTGTTTAAAAAAGAATCAAAAATGGAATGTCGTTATTTTATATAAAATTCATTCAGTTTAACTTAAAACTGAATATTAATCATTAAAAATCACAGCAGAACCAAATGTGGATTACAATGAAAATGGTTGGTAGTCTTGTAAACATATAAGATAAGAAATAAACAAGCCATGAAATAGCAAATGTTTATTTGCTCCATAACAGAAATATTATCATTATTATTATTATTTTGGAAGTGCTCTGTGCCTGAGGCCACTTTAAAATGACATTTAACCCCCCCCCCCCCGCCCAAAAAAAAAAACCTGCTACATATTTAATGAAATTTATTAAGCTAATTTCTTTAGGAAACATTGCCATTTACTTGCCGCTGGATCCAAAACAAACAATACGATGACCAACAAGCTGTCTCTTCTGGCAAGTTTTCAAAGCTTTTCAAAGTGATGGCGCTTTAGGGTCAAGTTACACTTCATGGAAGCAGGGTGAATGACATGACCCTTGGTGAAGCTTATAAATAGAACAGTCATGAAGAAGAGGTGTAAGCAGAGCAAACTGTAACTCACACAATGCTGTCTACTTTTGATGCTCTGCCTGAGGTTACAGGGGCTTTTTAACCCTCTGGAGGCAGGCGTTGCAGATTTGCAATGTTAAAACCTACCTACCTGGTTACTCCACATTCGTATCTCTTGAGCATTTTTTTAACTCTGAAGTACCCCTGAAGGACTTAGTTGTTTGTCCTTTTATCAAAACTTATTTTGAGCCCGAGAGGGTTTACAACACATGTGAATCTCTACACCCTTGATGCTGACTTTGCTGCAACAATAAGGAACAACAGAGCTTCGTCTGTTATTTTAGCTTCCATATTTCACTTATGTGCAAATTACAAACAACAAAAATCTAACTGTGCGTCGACAAGGCTGATTTGGTCAACACTTTTACGTGTTGCACCCCCATCTTTCTCGAAACATCTTAAATACTTAGATTCAGTTTAAAATAACAAAAATATTTAAATAAACACAAACATTCCAGGTGCTTTGTATTATAAAGTGCAGTTTTTACAGTCTACATTACTATACAGCTACGAGGTTCTTCATGTTAACGAGGGTACTGAGCACTCATAATGCAAGATAGAGTCACAGAACTTTCTTGTGTATTTAAAACATGCTGCAATCATGTCACGTTAACACAAAAATGTGCAGCGAGCAAATCAAACGAACGGCTGCTGATGAAGGAAATTCTCTGGTCTGTCACAAAGGCACCACCCACAGCACCAGTCTCATGTTATAGTGAGAAACGTTACTGAAATTAGTAAATTAGTTCAAAAATACAACAGTATCCCTACAACTGTAGTGTTTTGATCCACTTGTGCAAATGAAAGTCAGGATATAGAAAAAACAAACCAACCCAACTTTCCATCAACAGAAAATATTTCCCATTCAGTTTCTGAGGGTTGAGTTGTTCTGATGTTGGAGTTCATTTTGGGTCGATGGTGCATCTACAGAACTAATAAGTAGTTTTGTGAACAACAGCATTTGTGCTTTTAGTGACATGATACTTAACAGGATCCTGTAGATATTAAATATGAGTAACATCAGTCCAGTTGTGTTAATGTGTTTTAAAACCAACAAAAAATAAATAATCTGCAAACACTGAAAATAAGTGCAAAAAACGTTACAATCCACAAACATTTTCCACCCAAAAGTGCAAACATACAGAACATTAGTCAAGAAGAAACTGTTAAAAACTGCTGCTTGTTTTCAACGGTTTCCCCTTACTGTTGTTTTGCTTTGTGCTCCAACATGTCGTACATTCCTCCAAAGTCCTGCAGCATCGAAGAAAGGACGCTGTCCATACTTACCGTTAGCATCACCGAAGCAACAAGTCAGCAATAACGAGATAATTCACTTCACACAGAGGCCACCATCCCTCCTGATCAGGAGTTTGAAGATGAAGCTGCAGGTTAACGCCACCGAGTGGGGCTGCTGAGCACCACGCCAGATGAAAGTGCTGTGGTAGAGGTGGGCCAGAGGTGAGACTTAAAAACAAAGATGTATTCAATGATCCTGAAAGACTGCCAGGGCCAATCACACAACGAGGTCAGAGCGATGATCAAAATCCTATCCTTTCCTTTACTTTTCCTCTCTGTGTCTGATCAGAACAGGACCGTCGAGATCTCCCAAACTCAAATCCTAAACTCTTGACATTCTCCTATTTTAGCTTTCCCTTCTTCTCTTACCCATTTACACCTCAATCTGTTTCTCTTTTGGTCCCCCCCTGTCCATTTGTCTTGTCTGTGTCTCTTTATCCTCATCCAAAGTATTCTGTGTATTTTTCTCTAAAGCTTCCAACTCTTTGGGACTCAGTTACAATGAAGGTGTTCTGCCAGAGACAGCCTTCGGGTCAGCTGAGAAGGACACGCTTGATCCGGCTCATCTTCTGGAGAGACGAGCTGCAGGGCAACTTCGTTCTCGTAACAAAATGATGAGCGGGAGCTTTCGATGTACTTCTGCTCAGCCAGATCTTTAGCACTGCACAACGGGGTGTTTGGGATTTCATATGTCCGATGGAAAAAGGAATAGTCCACCTAGAAAAAAGGGCCAGATGGTCTTTAGCTGAGTGCTAACACTTCACAAAACAACAGAAAATGTGCTCATATTTAACATTTTACTTTAGATAAACTACTTGAAAACTCAACACTCAAAATAACAAGGAATACCATTTGACTTCAGGAACTGAATTGAGGAAATGAACTATTTAAGCATATATTCAAACATTTATGTCTCTAATTCTTTCCTGACCTGGTAGCCACCTTTCTTCTCAAAGAGCACAGGCTCAAATCGGTGTCCCCAGAGGATTTCAGAGGCCAGGTAGGAACTACGACACTGCGTGGTCATTGCTGTGGCCTCAACCATACCCTCGAGTATGACCACCACCTCCAACTCTGCGTCGTGCTCCAATGTTTTCTTGTCCATCTCAAAAAACGGCGACTCCTCGTTGATTTCGTGGACAATTGTCACAGGAGAAACCAAAAAAATTCGGTCAGTGCCCGTGTCAAACCCCACGTTGATGTCTGCGTTGTCGAGTGGGAGGTACTCCCCTTCGGATGTCACCCTTGGCTGAGAAAAAGGTGGGCACAAAAAGAGAAGCAGTCACTGTTTTGTGGAATCGTATTTGATGTTTCAACCGATTTACACACGTTTAATTATTTCCATTATGGTTAAGGTTGGAAGTTGCAGTTTGAACAGCCTAATTTTGAAGAAACAGAGATTAGTTCTAACCAATGATTACTCTAAGCTCAATCAAGATCAAAGTGGATTGGCAGCTATTTAAAAATCAACAACAAAACATTGCTTTACAAAATGTTGCAGAAGATGATCAGAGCATTAAGACGGGTATGATATTCCTGCAGAAAGTGTCTCAGACTGCACACACAGTAAAAAATAAGGGTACAGAAAGGGTACATTATCATTCCCCAAGGGACAAAAATGAGATTAACTCAGTCTAAGTACTAATACTGGGTATCTATCTGTACTTTTTTCATTGTCAGAAAGGTACATGTAGGTTCCTTGGTAGTAAAAGGTACACATTTGTACCAATTCTTTCAAAAGGTACCATTTCTGTTTATGATCTCCTTCACTAAAAAAACATCCATTAGCAAAAGCTATACTTCTCAAAATAGATTTAACAGTTTTCCTGTTCACCATTGTGTAAGCACTGAAAGATAGTTGTAAAATATTTTGTTGGGTTTTAAGAAATTAACAATAAATTCAAAAAATGCATTAACTAATTCAATATTTTTTAAAAGAAACAGTGTGACTCAATTTAGTTTTGAAAGCATAAATATTGGGATAACTAATTTCATTCTAATAGCTTTTGACAAGGACTGTTGATAAGTTTAACAGGTCGGCATTGTATTTGAAAAGTAAATAATTGTAGGAAGTACTTTTGAATTTGAATCTGCGTCCTGATATTTTTATCATCTAAAAATAAAAGCACTCATACACAGTTCCACAGTGATGTTGTGATTGGTGCAGTTTCCTTGTAAGTAGGAGAACCCAGGTTCACATCCTGGTCTGCAAACTCTCTGCATGACCTCTATTTTTGTACTTTAAATGAAGGGTGCAGATTTGTTCCCAAAGGTACAGGTTTGGCATGTAAAAAGGTACAAATTACAAGGGTACAAATTTTTACTCACAGTTGATGATACGAAATCGTACCTTTGAGGGGACCACCCCAGTGAAAACACATTGTACCCCTAAAGGTGCAATATGTACTTTTTTTTTCTGAGTGTGCAGGAACTGTAGTGAGTATGAAAAATCTTTTTGTTTCCTTCACATGCATAAACTCTATTTAAACTTTTTGCAAATAAACAAAAAAATTAATGCAAATAATCATATTATGCTAAATTAAAAGTAGTGTAAAACTTTATAAAACAGGCTTCACATAAAAAGCAGTTTTAGTAACAATAAATATTTTTATCTAAGCTAGAGCTTTAACATTGATCTCAGTGATTGTTGAGTTAAAAACTTGACCAGCTTCACATTTGGCACCTCTCTGCAGCCCTCTGCTGACTAAAAACTGCACTAAATAGTTTTGTGGAGCGGGTGCCATTTAGGGCTGGAGTTGGCCACGCCCATCCACCCCCACTCAGGCTGCTATAGGCTGAGAAGTTGTTAATTTGGTCTTAGACATCACCTAAACTAGCTGTTAGCTTGTCAATCTGCCCTGACCAAAACATGGCCATTTAAATACCTACCTACAAAAACCATAAAAGTTTATTTATCACAACTTTTCCTCTCAACATTTCGTCAAGAAAACTGTAGTATCTTTTTAACGAACCAAGGTCACAAAATATTTAGTATAAAAATAAATTTGGCAATTAATATCCTGATTTTAAAAATTCCGTTAAGGGGATACATTATAACTATTTCACATTTTTGAGTCATTTTCTTGTATGTGCTAAAATGATCCTTTACAGAGTTAATGAAATGTCACTCAGATCTCTACCCCTGTGGTCAGAATACCGCTCTTGCAACTTCAGAGTATCTGGTCTGGTCCCTGTTGGACTTACTAAAGTGAAGCTGACATGCCGTCACTGCAGTCTGCTTCCAGTGCGTTTCCTGCATGTTTTAGATCATAAACACAGCAAACTGTAAGACAGAGAGGAAATGATCTCTGTCTGGCCCCAAAACAATTTCTAATCGGAATCTGGCGCCCTTGAGCCAGCAAGGCTCCAATGAAAACTCCCCCCTCAGAAGATATGTGGAATGTGCCGTCGCTATGGCAACTCAACTCTGTCTCCTTTCCCATCCTGGGCGGGACTGCGGGAAGGCCGCTGAAGCGTCCAGGGTCACTGCAACCCTCCAACCCTCAATGCTCCTCCCCCTATCCACACTGAGGTGACATGCGCTGCTTCATCGTGGCTGCAACTGAAGAGGGGTTAGTCCCAACCCACCATCCCACCTAGTGAACACTTATGTTGTGTTGTCTGAAGTCTGTTGCATATCTGTCTGAGGTGTTTTTTTTTTTTGCATAGCAAAGCTGCCCTCCTGGTGGAGGGTAACTCTGAAGTGCCTTTTTTTCCCTCCACCTGAACCAATCCTCATGTAAACCCTCTTATCTCTAGTACGGTAGCGCGACTCAGGGTTGCGAATGACCACAGTCACCAATTCTTGTCATGTGTCTATGTATGTATGTCTGATCTCTTAATTGTGTGTACTGAAACTCTAATTTCCCTCTGGGATTAATAAAGTATCTTTGATTGATTTGAGCCACACCTGTAGAGACTAATGAAGGCCGAGGAGGCATGTCAGCAGTTAGATTAAGGTGTTAAGAAGACGAACGCGCAACAAGGACATCATTTAAACTTTTTGTTTTTACTAATCGACACTGGGTGGGGGTGGGGGGTGCTAAAAGTTAGCCAAAACTGTTTAGTATCCATTTACCTTGTTTTTTTTTTTGAGGTATCACAACAAAAGCATTGCAAACTTTTTGTCTTGTCCTTTTTTACGTGTTTGGGTAACATTTGGTAGCATATGGTTATTGTTTTGAGCTTCATTTAAAAGTCTTTAGTCACACTGCCAAAGCTTAGGCTTACAATTCTCCCACCCCTTTCTGTGAAAGAAGATCTAGCTTTAGCATTTGGAACTGTATTTCCTTCATCCTAGCAAACCTAATCCCATCTGCCGTGGTTGGACTTTGTTATGACCATGCTATTAAGAGAGAGAAAGGGAGGTGGGAGAGAGGGAGAGAGAGAATTGTCTGTGCTGATGGGGCGAGCGGTCAGTGCTAGGCAGGTATTTGTCATTCTGAAGGTTATTTATATGTCGTCACACTAAAGCAGCAATCAAGACTATGAAAGGCCAAGATGCGCATAGCTTCAACCTTAATAGAAGTTAAAATATATTTGGCCTACACAGAAAAATGAGACCAGGAAGGACAATGGTTTTCAGTTAAAGAATTGTAGGCAAGTTAATCCACGGTAAGTCTTCCAAACCCCTGAGGAAAAATAAAACAAGTTCTCATTAACTATGGCTAAAACAGGCCAGATGGTCTAAGCTTTCCCTTTCTCTCCTGCTCCTGCAATCTTTTCCCTTTCCCCGAATCTCTCACAGTGGGAATCGTTTTCATTTGATACACCACACAAACCGACCTCTTTAATAAATGTTTACAATTCTTATCATTCATCTATCTTCAGCTTACTTTGAGTAGTTGTGCTCTGACGTGGGCCTCTACCAGATGGCTCTTGCGTAGGTTTCCAACCCTCCACATCATGCAGAGTTTTCCGTCTCTCAGCGCCACCACGGCTGAGTCGGAGAACACCAGAGTCTCGTTGCGTTTCTTGGGCTTGGAAATCTTTGCCATGACCGCCCCAATGATGAAGGCATCAATAATGCAGCCCACAATGCACTGCACAACGACCGCCAACACCGCCAGGGGACATTCTTCGGTCACGCTCCTGAACCCGTAACCGATGGATGTCTGCGTCTCCAAAGAAAACAAGAAGGCTGCCATGAAGTTGTTCACCTGCAGAAAGCATGGCTCCTCAACCACCATGTCTCCATCAGGCTTTCCTCCAGAGCCGGCGTCTCCTGATCCGGGCCTGGGGGAAAGCCGAATGGAGAGGTCCCCATGCGCGGAGGCAATTAGCCAGAAGATGAAGCCAAACAAAAGCCAGGAGAGAATGAAGGAGAGGGTGAAGATGACCAGCATCCAACGCCAACGCATGTCCACACAGGTGGTGAACAGGTCACTGAGGTACCGCTGGCCCCTCTCGCTCATGTTGACGAAGGTGACGTTGCAGCGTCCGTCCTTGCCTACAAAGCGTTGTCGGGGCCGGCGGCTTGAGCGCCTGTTGCGTCTGCGGTTAGTAGTGGAGAGGGAAGAGACTGAACCCTGGACTGGTGATGAAGGGCCATCCTGTCTTCCTCCTACACTGCTACCTCTTGTATTTCTTGGCCTTTGGCACATTCTTTCTGCTCTCACTTCATCTTTTTCTCCTTCATCTCCCCGAGCTGGCTCGCCAATGGCGCTCTGTCTCCGCGCATTGCTGGTGCTGCTCTGCAGTTGTAGAGCTTTGCCGTTGAGGGTGTGGGACGGAGAGGAGCTGGTTGGGCTCCTTGACTCCGTTGGGCTTTCTCCCGCCTTGGCTGTATCTGCAGCACTTTGTGCCAGCCTCATGACCTCCTCCTCCTCCACTGGCCCATCCACCACAGCACTGAAGCGGCGTTTGACACGTGCAGCTCCCATTTTCTGCAATCAAACCTTTGCAATTTTCAATGTTGCTTAAATCCTTTGACAGAGTCAGTGACGTTGCAGAGATCAGCACGATATTTTCCAGTCCGTCCCAACGAGGTGACGACGGCAGGTCATGAGGAGAAAAATCCCTGGAATTCTTTTTCACAGTGCAGTCTTTCAGTTTAGTTCCACATCACCTCCATAAAAGTGTCCTTTTCTACAAATCCTTTCAGCAAAGTCCTTAAAATCAATCCAAAGCGGCGAGCTGAAAATCGGCAGCTCTAACAGTTTGAGTCTGCGATCACGCAGGAGCCAGAATTCATTTAAGGAGTGTTGGGGCTGGACGGACCTCGGCATACATCACAAGAACATGCAGGGCTGTGTTCAGTTTCAAACTAAAAAGCGAAGTCTAAAGGTCATTAGCAGGCATCGTTTGATGAACAGTAGAAGCTGATTACGCAGTGGAGTGGGATAGCGTAAACGGAAGCATCTTAAGGACATCCAGCTCATCACGGCGCACATCTCATAACACCGTGAGACAGAACAAGGTTACGACACACACACACACTTTGACGACGACAGAAGAACTTTCAACATGCAATGATTAAAAACATGCAAAACCTTACGGTTAAAGTTCTTTCCAGCCTCACAACCTCTTCGAATGAGCATGAAGAAACACAATAGAATCAAATGTGCATTTGTGTTAGTTACAGAGATTTTAGCAAATGTGTTTTTCTGCAGAACCAAAAGCCATCAAAAGCACAATGAATAATTTTATCTCACTTTAACGACTTTTGTCCTCACAGCTCCAGCTAAAGTCACGTCTGCCTCGTAAACCCGGTTGAAATAACCATCCTTGCATTTTCAACGCCTAATCCGTCTTGTCACAGCTTTAACAATTTCACGTTTCCTTTCCAAGCACCTACGCGGCAGTTTGACTGCCACCGTGAACTCGTTTCAGTTGTGTAGAAAAGACGAATGACAATATTTCAGACAATCACCTGAAACAGCTAGCATCTCACAGCCGATAAATCTCATAACAGTTCAGCGTTACGGAGAAATCCCTAATCACCTGGCAAAAGACAGTAAACAGGGAACGATTACTATCATCTATCTTATGATTGACCGTGGTCTCGAGGTTTAGGTGGGCGATTGATATGAAAAGAGGTGGAAAGTACACAGATCACCTTAAAATGTCCTGCCTGGAGTTCAGGTGAACGCCACAGAAGAAGAAAAGTCGACTGGTGCTGAAAGAATAAGATTCCAAAAAGCACGATTACACTTCATGGACTTAAATCTCTAAATAAGCATTTCTGATCATGCACATTAAAAATAAAATCTGTCAACATGAAAATAGCAACATGCAAGGACATTTCTGCAGAAAACCATACACAAATACCAAAGAAGCACTTGTGTATGGTTGTAATTAAAAAAACATACTAGAAAAACAATGTGTGGACACATCTATGTCAGAGTTATATGTGCTGATCAGCTGTTTCCAAAGTGCATTCAAACTAAACCCAGTTTACACTGAAATCATCACAGAGTTGGGAAACTCATTCCAGATCCAACACCCCCCCCCCACTTCGATTACAAAGAGAGCACCAAAACAACACAGACTAATTTAACTAGAATGACAGAAAAGCGCTCTTCACCGATAGAAGGGCAAACGCCTACAACAAATAAAAATGGGGGAAAAGATCCCTCCTGAAGTGAGAAGTGACGTAAGGGTTCATCTTCACTTGAGTGTTGGCCTCCTGATCTGACACATGTTCAATGAAAACAGGGAGCGCTCCTGATGAGGAGAGAGGAATCACGGCGGAGGACAGTCGCAGGGGATGACGGTTGGTCTGCTCCTTTTATTCAGGCGCCGGTGTCTGCCTCGAGTTCCTTTGATTTAGGACCATTAGGACCTAAAGTGCTGCCAGGATTAAAAAGAGATTTGAATAAACAAAAATATAACAACAAAAGTAAAAAAAAAAAAAAAAAAACATTAGGAGAAATTATTTGAAAACGAAAACAATAATCAAGCAGAAGTTGTTTTGGTATATTTATGTCATTGATAAAGCAAAACAATCCCCAAAAAAAGGCAGAGCATTTACATTTAATTAGATTTCTGTTTCTAGTGCAGCATCAGATTAGGGATTATCAAATGCTTACCGGTACTAATCTGAGTTTTTGTGCTCAGTGATGGTTTTTGTCTTGATGAGAAAGTTTATCAAAGGAACTTGGACAATCAGAGACAATCTGTAAGAAAAAACAAATACATGTTTTAATCATTCTACCGTTATTGGACACAGATCTCAGATAGACACGTTTTATTTAATCACTTAAAAAACCTAAACCTGGAGACTGTGGAGAAAAAAATAACATTTCATTCATCCCATCATGAAATTATTTAAAGAGCAAGTCACCCCCAAATCACATTTTTTTTGCTGATAAACTATATAAAGGAGTGTCTAATCATGCTACAGACACGTGTCGTCAATAATTTGGCAGTTCAGTGCATCTTGGTTAAAATTCAAATATTCTGCCTAAAACTGTCAGTGTTGTGCCGTCGTCAGGGAAAAATTCTGCACTGTACTTGAATTTAAATCTGCCACCGCTATTGGCTAAGAGGTATGCTATGATGTCACCTGGTACATTATGATGTCATAATACCATTGTGAGCCTCTCTGTGTGTGTTTTTGTTAGCGGCTCCGCCCTCTCGGTCTGCCAGGCAACAGCATTTGTTGTATTTTTCAAACAGGAAGTGGGAGTGGAGTTAGAATCTGGTAGGGGTTGACTTGCTCTTTAAAGAGCAAGTCGACCCCTGCCAGATTCTTTCGTAACTCCCACTTCCTGTTTGAAAAATGCAACAAATGTTGTTGCCTAGCAGACCGAGAGGGCGGAGCCTCTAACAAATACACACACTCAAGACATTGTGACATCATAATGTACCATCTAACATCATAGCATACCTCCTAGCCAATAGCAGTGGCAGATTTAAATTAGAATACAGTGCAGAGTTTTTACCTGACAAAGGCACAACTGCCAGTTTTAGGCAGAATACTTAAATTTTAACTAAGATGCACTGAAGTGCAAACTTATTGACGACACGTGTCTGCAGCACGATTAGACACTCGTTTATTTAGTTTATCAGCAAAAAAAAGTTTATTTGGGGGTGACTTGCTCTTTAAGGATATTTGCTGATTTTACAGTATAAGACCTTATTTATGAATAGAGCCTTAAAGACATTATTCATCACCATCATGTGTTTAGTGATGCCATAAGCAGTTTCTCAAGTTATGTGATGTTTATTAAGGAGTTAAGTTTTTCCCTTTAATTCTGTTCGGCCCGAAATACAAACATGGATGTGCCCAAGGGATTGTCTCTTCTTCATTAGCACCTTTTGAGAAGGCTGTGGTCACCAACCTGGGGGTGAAGTTGGATGTTGAGCTCACACTGGACACCCAGGTCAATGCAACAATCAGATCCTGCTATTTCCATCTCAGGAGAATAGCTAGGATTAAGCCGTTTGTTTCACGTAAACATCTGGAAACGGTCATCTACGCCTTCATTACCACCAGACTGGACTACTGTAACTCGCTTTATGCAGACATCAAGCAGGCCTCCATAGCGAAACTACAGAAGGTCCAAAATGTGGCAGCCAGTTACTGACTGGTACCAGGAGATCTGAACATATCACGCCTGTCTTGGAATCCCTACACTGGCTTCCAGTCTCCTTTAGAATTTTGTTTACAGTTCTGGTGTTAGTTTTTAAATGTTAAAATGAGTTGGCTCCACGTTATCTGGCGGACTTGATCCATCCTTATGTTCCCGTAAGGAACCTTCGGTCAGCACAACAAGGACTGTTGGTCGTTCCCAAACACAGACTGAAATCTCGAGGGGGTCGTGCTTTCTCGGTGCTGGGGCCGAGGCTCTGGAATGAGCTACCTGCATGGGTTAAACAGGCCACCACGCTCGGCAAGTTTAAGAGCCAGCTGAAAACACACTTTTATTCTTTAGCTTTTACTCAAGAAGAGTCCCGTTAATGGATGGCTTTGCACTTTTTGCTGCCCCACCTAGATTTTATCTGCATGTTTAGTTGGTGTTTAAATGGTTTTATATGTTTTTATTTTTTTTAATGTGTATTTCTGCTGTGCAGCGCTTTGTTTGGTCCTTGGGCCATGTGAAGGCGCTATATAAATAAAGTTTTAGTTAGTTAGTTAGTTAGTTAGTTAGTTTAATGGATGTTTTTTATAGCCTGGCAAGCCATACACTCACCGGCCACTTTAGTGGGTACACCTGTCCAACTGCTCGTTAACACAAATTAGTGATCAGCCAGTCCCATAGTGGCAACTCAATGCATTTATGTTGACATGGCTAAGATGATCCGCTGCAGTTCAAACCGAGCTTCAGAATGGGAAGAAAGGTGATTTAAGTGACTTTGAGCGTGGCATGGTTGTTGGTGCCAGACGGGCAGCTCCGAGTATTTCAGAAACAGATCTTTTGAGATTGTGTTATGGAAAATTTCTATTTCATTACTTTAGTCCTATTAACAGATCTATTAACTGAATGTCCTGAAAGCATTCACTCGCGCGTGCACGCGCACACACACACACACATTCTTGTCCTCCCACACATACACACACACTCTCACTCACACATGATCCACTCCTATTCCTCTCTTATCTCTTTGCTTAAATAAACTCTGTGACCAGCTGTTCAGGGCATTTGCCACAAAATCATGATTTGGTTGTATGTCTGCCTTATTGATTCTTGTCCCTTTTCTCTTCGACTCCAGGAAATGGGTTTACTGATAAACATATTGATAAAATCCCTAACACACTGTCATGCACAACCATCTCTAGGGTTTACAGAGAATGGTCCGAAGAAGAGAAAACATCCAGTGAGCGGCAGTTCTGCGGGCAAAAATGCCTTGTTGATGCTAGAGGTCAGAGGAAAATGGCCAGACTGGTTTGAGCTGATAGAAAAGCAACAATAACTCAAGGTATGCAGAAGAGCATCTTTGAAAGCACAACATGTCGAGCCTTGATGCAGATGGGTCCCAGCAGCAGAAGACCACACCAGGTGCCGCTCCTGTCAGCAAAGAACAGGAAACTGAGGCTACAATTCACACAGGCTCACCAAAATTGGACAATAGAAGACTGGAAAATGTTGCCTGGTCTGACAAGTCTCGATTTCTGCAGCAACATTCAGATGGTATGGTCAGAATTTGACGTCAACAACATAAAAAACACTTATTTTCTCTCTAAGTGTTTTTCTCCCCAGAAGAAGCCACAATGATGTTCTGCTGAGCTGTGGTGGCCTCATGGAGGGGGCCATCGTCTAACACACTGCTGCTAACCACTTAAACATTCTCCCTCTCCTGATAATAACTTTTTGCTTTCCTTGACGTTGGACGTGCTACTACTAGTTTACCCGTTTAATTAGAGATCCACTAGGATAAATACAATAAAGCTTACCTCTCACCAAATGGAATATTTACTAAGAAATCACAATAGAACTATAGACACATTATTGTGTGTGTGCGTGCGTGCGTGTGTGTGTGTGTGTGTGTGTGTGTGTGTGTGTGTGTCTGCTCTGTCTTCTCGATCCCCAGTGAGTCGTGGAGGATGGCTGCTTATACTGAGCCAGGATTCTCTGGAGGTTTCTTCCTGTTAAAAGGGAGTTTTCCTCTCCACTGTCGCTGCATGCTTGCTTAGTATGAGGATTGCTGTAAAGACTCTGACACTAGTCAGTGACTTGATGCAATTTGCTGGGTTCCTTATATAGGAAACATTATTTCTGATTGGCTTAATGAACTGTGAATTGGAATGTTTATTATGTGAAGTGCCTTGAGACGACTCTTGTCGTGATTTGGTGCTATATAAATAAACTTGAATTGAATTGAATTGAATAAAAGCATGAATCCTGTCTTGCATCAACGGTTTAGGCTGGTGGTGGTGGTGTAATGGTGTGGGGGACATCTTCTGATGGCTGCTTCCAGCAGGATAATGCACCATGGCGTAAAGTTTGAATCATCTCAGACTGTTTATTGAACATGAAAATGAGTTCACTGTACTCAGATAACCTCCACAGTAAGATCTCAATCCCACAGAGCACCATTGGGATGTGGTGGAACGGGCGATTCGCATCATGGATGTGTAGCAAACACATCTGCAGCAACTGATGCTAACATGTCAATGTTTCCAGTACCTTGTTGAATCTATGCCACGAAGGATTAAGGCAGTTCGGAAGGCAAAAGGGGGTCCGACTCGTTAAAAACAAGGTGTACCCATTAAAGTGGTTGTTGAGTGTTTTTTTATATAGTATAGTCGGGCTACGAGCCATTGAAACCACGCAGTCGTGGGGTGGCATCTAAAGGTGTCTTTCAAATTGTCTCAGCACGCAGTTGGACAGCGCTTGCACCAACTGGGGCAACAAACAATGTGACGTACGCACTTCTACGGCTGTCACTCATCGAGACAGTCCATCATACACCATCAAAGTGGTAAATACATAAAAATAAGTGACTGAATTACCCCTATCTGCTCATGTCACAAACTAAAGTTGAAATTGTTGAAAGTTGATGCCAAAGCCATCTTTGAAGTTTTTCTCTGTCGCAGCTCAAACGTGGCCCGCCTTACAAAAGTAGAGCGCTGTGATTGGCAGGACACAAAACTGATCAGGCCAGTGGTTGGCCTGTTCAGTAGAGCATGGCTAGACTGACCTGCAGAGCCAAACGTTTTGCTAAAGCTACAGTTAGTCTAAATTCATCCAGTTATGTTCTGAAGTGCATTTTTTCCCTTAAAGAGAATATTCTGTAGTTAGTTGTAAGACACATGATGCGTGCCAAAAGAAATAGTTGTCTCCTTAATTTTCTAACCCCACAGTTGACAGAAAGAGGTGGTGGTTTGAGACGAAGCAGTGAGACACTGACTCAAATGAAAAACAAATCAGCACTCTTGACTGGGATGAAGAGTCTGTGTTGCTTTGACTTTGGTGATATGCTGTGGATTACTGCTTCACTCCTGACTCATAATCTCACAGAGGGTTTTACTAATCCTCTAAAGGATTTGCATAACTGCCATTATAGAAGGATGCACACTCAGGTATGATATGATATGATGCAATATGAGTCAATACAATAAGATTCAATGCAGTATGATACATGATATGATACTATAGAATGCAATGCAGTGATATGATGCAATATGATACGATTCTGTCCATTGCTTTAAGTGATTTTACTAATAGAGAGTGGACTCTCAACAGTGGAGGGGAAAGTTTTAAGCATAGATCTCATGTAATCTGTTAATGCTAAATATGTGTTGGGAATTGCTCTTGGTAACTAACACGTCAAATTTTAGCTCAATACATTACAGTTAAGGCTAGGGATGCACCATATGTCAGCATCAATATCATTATCGGTCTATTTTTGTCATTTTTAACATAATGGTATTGCTTCAATCAGTGAAATTGGGCAGATGCTAACAACCAATATTTTTTTCCGTCTATATATTGTCTATATTTGCTGTTTCTGGTTAGAAATCGATATCAGTCCACATTTTCTAATCGGTACATCCCTAGTTTTGGCCAGTTTTGTGTTTAAAAATGTTGTGAACATCTTGAAATGGATTGATTTCAAAAGTTAATCAAGTTGTGGATGTACATCTAATGAAGACGTCCTAAAAGTTTCAATAAAATCCATTCAGTGGTTCATGACGTATTTATCTGTGACAACGGATAAATGAACACACGCAGGCCAACATCTTATAACCAGCTTTAACGTTTCAGAGAGAATAATGCACCACAGAAACAAAAAATCTGCACAGTGACCACAAAATCTTACATTTCGGTTCATCTGTAAGTTGCTTTTTGACAAAAAGCATCTGCAAAGTACATAATCATCAACATCTTCCAACATGGAGGAAATGCTGACGAACCACGAGAGCTGAGAAAAAGATCAAATAGAATTTTCCGGATCACCATTTCTGTAGAAATTGAATACCAGATCATGTCAGGTTTGTATTATTCCATACAAATAAAACAAACACATACAGAACCCTTTACGACCTTTGTGCCCTAACTTCACTTCCTGTCAGGAAGTCACTAAATGAACAAGCCCTCAGGTCTGCTCTCAGCTACTGGACCCTTCTCGAGAGTAGCTGGAGCAGGTGATGAAGATTGTGTGTGTATTTATGTGTGTGAAGCCTTGTGTCGCCACGCCTTATCATGGTGAGGTGGCAAATATCTCAAGTGACTCTTGATACAAGAACATTCATGGAAGGCCACATTGGAAAGTTTTTCATTTGACGCTGATCTGCAGTCCTGCCTGATAAAAAAGCCATAAACAGTAAAGCTAAAGTGTTCATGTTTAAATCAGTATATCAGTATTTTCTTTAAATATGTTTAGACTAACTGAACATTTTGTTTGTCTTAACCACACAACATCGTTTTAATAGATTTTTATTGCTTCATAAAAGAAATTACTCATGACTAATTTGAAAAACTACTTTATTTTCAGCTCACCTTGTCTCATCGGAAATAAGCTCAGTTTGAAAGATAGCTTTGTTTGTATAGATTTGTCTTTAAAAGGTTTATCGTTTTTATGAGTGCAACAATTAAAGACCAAGTTCACTTGTTTATTCAACACATCTGAAATGGTCTCTAGTTTAAATGGATCCCTTTAGAGTTGATCTCTGTGGGCAGAAAGTTCTGGCGCTACACTCTCGGGAATTAGAAGTTAGTCAGAGCAGACAGCAGCAGGGGTGGACTGGGACCAAAATTCGGCCCTGGCATTATTTCGAAACATCGTCCCTCAGTCGGTCCTCCCCATTGGGAGAAGGGTGGGGGTGGGGGGTGTTGCCGCCCGCGGACTCGTCTCTAGGCCGAATGTGAGATCTAATATGGACTGGGACTGTTAAATCACAAGCAGGACCAGACCGCTGCGACCGGGAGCCCCAGCCTTCCAGACCAGCTCACTCTCCACAGGCAGAGATCAGCGGGACATTAGCTACATGCTAACGTGGTAAAACAACTCCTACGTCATCATTCTACTGTGTTTTTCTTGCTAAAAATGCCTGGAAAAACTCTGTTAGCCTCAGGTTACCATGTAGCTAATGCTCTGCAGATCACCAACTGTGGAGTAGTGTCGGCCCAAGCTGGGCAAGCAGCCCACTTGGCTAAGCGGCCCACCGGGACAGTGCCAGAATGCCAGATAGGCCAGTCCGCCCCTGGATGGCAGGTTTTTGAGTCTCATTTCCTGATAGTCAGGCATCTCGCCCTCTGATTGGCTAACAGCAAAGTGACTCTACCACTGACTCTGTTCTGCCATGTTGTGAAGTTGCTAATGCTAATGGTTAGCTTCTACTGGAGAAAGGGGCAATCTCTGCCTGCCAAAAGCGAAGTCAACATAAAAGTGACAACATTTGCATCTCCCCCTCATCCACTAGGGGTTGGCTCCAGAAAGGACTAAATTCCCATTGACTCCCATGTTAAAAGTGGCAACTTCACAGCAGAAATAAACACTTTTACAGCCTGGTTCAAAAAACGGTTAGGGCTTATTAGTTCATGTCTACCATCATGACAACTCAGAGGGGAGTGATTTTTTTATATCTCATCCATTATGATGTAATTAAGGCTTATGAATTATTGGAGGCGTGTCCATTTGATTGACATGCAACCACTATGGGGTGCACTCATCTGGGGCTTCAGTTTTGATATTATAGTGGTTAATCATACCGTAATTCATGCTAATGAGTGATCAAATCTCACTTTCTTACTTTAATTGAATAAAACATTACCTGTGAGTATTATTAAATCTAAATCAAACCTACACTCATCTGTTTACATCATTCTCTCTTTCAAAACGGGTATTCTCTCCCACTTTTCCTTTTTCTATCCAGATTATCTGACCTTATTAAGCTTCAACAGCAAGAGTAAAGCAGAAAATTTCATATGTGAGTCACTGAAACACACAGAATAACGTTCATTCTGCACTTTTAGGCTTTTATGCCAGATGACTAATTTCTTGTTTTATTCTCAAAACAATTAGCTTTACGTGACAAATATTCACAAACTGCTTTGCTCTACTCACTGCCATCGACTTGGTGGTGACACGACTTCAGTCAGCAGTGTGCACACACGTCAGCAGTGTGCACACACGTACAACCCAGAAACATGCAAACATGCACTCATCAATACCTCGTATTGATGGGTGAGGAGCAGAAACCAGGACACGTATTGGGAATCTGCCTCTAGGGTGTCACATGACTCCCAGTCCAACACGTTCTTCTCTTTTGTTGCACACTTGGTAAATTGATGCTGATATCAATCATGTTTTACATACGTAACACAGCTTTTGCAGACGCAAACAAAGCAATTCTTGAGAATGTAAAGATAATCCAATCATGATCCAGTTTGAAAGGACAGGCCAGCTCGTCAGGAGCAGGGGTTCCGATAAGCTGGCCTTTTGACTTGAAGAACGTTTTTGGAATTACCTCCATTTGAAGAAATCTAGTTGAATATGGTAACACTTTAGTTTAGGGAACACAAATTAACCATTAATTAGCTTCCAATTAATATGCATATTAGTGGACTACTAAGTCTGAACTAGCCATTATTAAGATATTATTAACAGCTTATTAATAATGCCATAATTCTAACATGAACAGGCCATAAATTAAGAATTTTATCATAATAAGCCATTCATAATGGTTTGTTAACTGAAAGTAAATGGTTTGTTGCTGATTAACACACATACTAAGTAGCTCAAATCAATATGTGTAGTAATTCAGGGGCAACACATTCTTGCCTTCAAGTGGTTAATTAGTACTCAGCTACTAGTAATTAACAAAATCAGACTTTAGAACGGGGAACATATTCTGGCTTACGAGTGATGAATTGATTGTTGTTTAGGCTCTATTAACATGTGGAGTTTGGTGTTCATTTACCTAATACCAGAACTGTCATGACTCCCAGTCTTACACCCTCCTCTGCCTCTGCTGCCTCCTCAATCAAGCCCTCAGCCACTTAATTACCATCACCTGCACCCTGTCATCAGCTCATCTCACTCACCTGCTCCCCCTGCTATGTATTCACCAGCCAGCCACCAGTTCAGCTCCCTGCCAGATTATTGAACGCTCTTTGTCAGTAGATTTTCCAGCCTTGCACCAGTGTTAGTTTTGACCGGAAATTTTAATTTTATTTTAGTCTTAGTCTTTTGGCTAAAAATTAATTTTAGTCTTAGTCCAATTTTTGTCATTAGATTTATTTTAGTTTTAGTCCCATTTTAGTCGATGAAAATTACAAATAATTTTAGTCGATAAAAATAAGCAATTTTAGTCAACAAAATGCATATAATTTTTCTAATGAAGTAATTTCCTACTTTTGTATAGAGCACGGAAAAACTAGTGTAATTTAATACACAGGGTCCAAACTCTTAACCACCACTGGTCAGATAGCACACACAGCTAAGAACATGGAACATGTTCGTCTTTTTCCAAGCTTTAATTTTGGAATTTTGTTTCATTTTCGTCTGTAAATATATTTTCGTGACGAAAAAGAAGACGAAAATATTTTGTCAACAAAATTAACACTGCCTTGCACCTTGCCTGATCACAGCCTACGGACCTCATTTTCACGCCTGACCCCTGCCTAGGACTCTGCCTGCCATCTCGACCCTCGCCTGTCTTTGACCTCTTCTCTAGCCTGCTCCATTTACCCGCTTCGCCTTGTTCTGGTTTTTGACCCACGCCTCCTCTCCGACTCTGTCTCCAGCCTTGCCCGCCTCTGGTAGCGCCACATCCATTGAAGACTTTTTAAGGAACTTTACTGTGTTTGCTGTCATCACGGGTCTTCCAAGTTCTGATCATGACAAGAACGTAATATTTTTGGTTATTATTGCAGAATAACTATTCCCTCTGAATTCATCGTCGTCGTCTTCCTCCGCTTATCCGGGTCTGGGTCGCGGGGGCAGCATTCCAACTAGGGAGCTCCAGACCGTCCTCTCCCTTGCCACCTCCACCAGCTCCTCCGGCAGGACCCCAAGGCGTTCCCGGACCAGATTGGAGATGTAACCTCTCCAACGTGTCCTGGGTCGACCCGGGGGCCTCCTGCCGGCAGGACATGCCCGAAACACCTCCCCAGGGAGGCGTCCAGGAGGCATCCTGACCAGATGCCCAAACCACCTCAACTGACTCCTTTCCATCCGGAGGAGCAGCGGTTCTACTCCGAGTCCCTCCCGAATGTCCGAGCTCCTCACCCTATCTCTAAGGCTGAGCCCGGCCACCCTACGGAGGAAACTCATTTCGGCCGCTTGTATCCGCGATCTCGTTCTTTCGGTCATTACCCAAAGCTCATGTCCATAGGTGAGGATTGGGACGTAGATCGACCGGTAAATCGAGAGCCTGGCTTTCTGGCTCAGCTCCCTCTTCACCACGACAGATCGGCTGGTTGTTTCAGTTAACAACCATTATGAATGGCTTATTTGGATAAAACTCTTAATTTATGGCCTGTTAATATTAGAATTACAGCATTGGTAATAAGCACCTAATAATAGCTTAATAACTAATTCCGACTTAGCAGTCCACTAATAAGCATATTAATTGGCAGCTAATTAATGGTTTTTGTGTTCCCTATACTAAAGTGTTGCCTTGAATTTTTATCAGAATGACCTGCTACTGGCTAATAGTCCAAGTGTGATTTCCACCGTTTTTCAATGACCCAAATGTCAAAATTACAAACTTTGCCAAAAAACACCAAATTTGTGTTAATATCACATAAATATTATGATATTCTAACAGAAAGTGCCCCAGGGTGCAATGGGCACAATGTATAGGCTTGCTTTATTTTTATTTATTTTTTAAGCCTTTGAATACATTTGGACCTCCAGGAGACACTGGAACTGTTTGGAGACAAGTGTGATGTAGCTGGCATGAAGATCAACATGTCCAAGTCTGAAGCCATGGTCTTCCACCCGGAAAAGGGAGAATACCAGCTATGGGTTGGGAACGGGTGAGTGAGGTAGAGGGGAACATCATTAAGTGGATTGGGGCAGCATCTGCAGAAGAGTGGACGCTGCACGGATCTTTCCTGGGAAAGAACTAAGAGGCAAAGTTGACCGTTTATACTTCTTTGGGCTGGCTAGGTCGGAGACTGGTGTGACCTTGATTGCCTAGTTAGTGACCTCGTTAGTTATTTCTAATTAGAGTTTATAAGCTTGATACTTCCCACCCATGTTTTGGAATTAAAGTCTCTTGGATGAAAGACCAAACTTCAAAAGTCCAGTTGCCTTCACTGAAAACATCCAAGTTTAGTCCTGAAACGTTAGTGAAGTTTATGCACTTAAAATGCACCACAGATCAGCGGAGTTCAAGTAAAATTTTATCTCTAACTATTCCTGTTTTAATAAAGGTTTGGAATAAGTAATAGATTACATTAAACACAGGATCTATCATTAGTAGAACGTTAAACCGGAAACTGTTTAGAGGACACCTCACAATAAACAAAGTCTGGAGCCTTTTTGGCACTTGTCCTTATTCTGTGTAATTAAAATGTTTTCCCCTCAGCTGTTTGCAGGGTTACAAGGATAAAGTCCACGTCTGACGATGAGAAAATGGTAATCTGGGGAGTTAAGATGGCTGCAGTGTGATGATATAAACCCTGCACAACTCTTTTCTAATGAAGAAAATAGCCTGAGCTTCAAAAAGTGGTCAGTTAGACCCGGTTCTGTTATTTATCTTCTTTGCAGCCCAAATATTAACACTAAAAGTGTTTTTGCAAGCTGCTGTTGCTATAATTTTCTCCAGTTATACTCCTCTACTGAGGCAGATTTGGTTCTTGAAACATAAATGTATTAAACATCTTAGTCTGTTCACACAGAAAACTCCAAAATAAGACAGAGACTGACCAATTTATCCTCCTTTGTGTCAAACTGGAATAATCAGAGATCTGTGTGGGAAACTGAAGACATTTTGACATAAAAGGAGGGGAAAGACCTGAGTCTGAGTTATTTTTTTATTTTGCTTTATGGTATTTTATCCTGTTTTTATGCCTTTGTGCTTAGCACTTTGGTCAGTGTTGACGATTTTTAAGTGTTTAATAAATAAAGTAGGCTAGGCTTCTCTTTCTGTGAATCACAAAGAGAACTTCTGAAGTTCAGACACCTGAGCTTGTTTCCTTCAGGTTGAAATGGTTGTCATTAAAATGATTAATATAATTTTTATACCTTTGTTTAGATGACTGAACCTAAACTTGATGAAGACTACAGAGACAGATGAGATGTTACCAATGACTATATCTAATGTCGTTTCTGAGGAGCCGACTTGAAGCCCACTACTGTCGCGTCACGAGTCGCGTCACACTGGGAAAATACCAAAATGGAGTTGAGAGTGGGGCTGTAAGGGTGAGGGAAGACTATTGACACCCAACAAACTCTGAGGTGATGTAGCTACAAGCTAAGCAAAGCTAATGGAGGTGTGCAGGTGCTTTTAGCCAGAAGGTGGCAGCGACTCTGCCACCCTCTGCCTTTAGGCTGTAACACTTTTAACGTGAGGTCGAGGCTGAAGCCTTCCCTGGAGCAAGCAGATGGGCAAGCCACAGACATAATAGACGTAGACGCCCCGTGGACTGGCGCTGCCTATTGGAGCTGACGCAGTGGCCGGCTGCCATCTTGGATGGGTCTCCTGTTACCCCAATGGATTTACTTTTACTGAGGAAGGTACTTACCCAACAGAAAAACACAATTTATTATGCTTTCTCACAAAAATCAGACATCTGGCATGGCATGATAGTAAACAAATAATCATAATTACATAAAAAATTTAAATATAAAATTCCAACAGGTAGGCTAGAAAAGTCCCATGTGATGTGTTTTCAATAGTATGCCGGTTGCTGCAACCGTAGGCTGTACAAAAATGGACACACTCACTCTGCTGAGACTCCAGTTGGGTTTAGCTAGTGAGGGACCCATCCAATATGGCAGCAACACTGTTACACTCTACAGTGCCCAAAATGGAGTCTAATTGTACGTTCCGGTTGCCCTCGGAACTTGGAATTTCCGAGCAGGAAATGACGTAATGGGCTCGTTTTGTTTTCCAGCTTCCAACTCTTCAACTCGAAAAAAATGGATGCCACCAGTGTTATTGAGTATCCGCATCTAAATATTAGTGACACACACGACCTTCGACAGTTGCCACATTCAACTAGCCTGGCCTGCCAGACTCCTCTGTTTAATTCTGCACAGAGAAAGGGTCTGGGAACTCTCCTATTCAAATAATAATAATAACAATGCATTGAACTTATATAGCGCTTTTCTAGACACCCAAAGACGCTTTCACACACTCTCACATTCACACACTGCTGGTGATGGTAAGCTACTTGTGGCCACAGCCGCCCTGGGGAGGTCTGACAGAGGCGAGGCTGCCATTTGTCGCCGTTGGCCCCTCTGACCACCACTAACACAGGCAAGTTGGGTGAAGTGTCTTGCCCAAGGACACAACGGCAAGATACCACTGGCGGGAGCTGGAATCGAACCCATGACCCTCTGATCATGAGGCAACCCGCTCTACCACCTGAGCTACTGCTGCCCCACCCCACCCCCTTCAAATTCTAACCGAGCCAATCAGCGCTGAGCAGCGTACGTCACACACCGTAATGTCGAGTTTGTCATAAACATGGCGACTGAAGCGGAGTTCGCTGCAGCTCTTTCCTTTGTTCTAAATTACTTGGACACGTCTTTAAAACCACAACAAGTAGAAGTGCTAAAAGCCTTTCTTCTAAAGAAAGACGTTTGCGCTGTCGCCAGACGCCATTTTTGACTACAGCTAAAAAACTACAGCGACGCTCAATTTCTCATAAACATGGCGACTGAAGCAGAGTTCGCTGCAGCTCTTTCCTCTGTTCTAAATGACTTGAATGTCTTTAAAACCACAACAAGCAGAAGCGCTAAAAGCATTTCTTCTAAAAAAAAATAGATGTTTGCGCTGTTGCCAGACGCTATTTTTAACTACAGCTAAAAAACTACAGTATTGCGAGGTACAGTCGGCATTTCCGTCTTTTTTCTGATTGGTTATTTTTGAACTGGCTAGTCCCGCCCCTCATGTGCCTCTCTGCCTGTGGGTTACCAGACTCTTTGTGCAGAATTAAACAGAGTCTGGCCGGCCAGGCTAACATACAAGCAGAAAAACATTACAAATCAAATGTAAAAATATAAACGCCAGGAAAAGAACAAACCATAAACACCAGTCAATTTTAGCGGCAACGTTACATTTTTCAACAACGTAACTATTGATAACAACAATAAACAAGTTACCGGTGTTGTTAAATAGCAAAAAGAAAGAAAACAGAACATATAAATGAGAAAATAATGTTGATAACTACTTCCTGGTAGTACTGGGCACAGTCATCTTTAGATTTGGGATCTCAGGGTGCTATGAAACCTACAAGCAACTTCTCTCAGAAAAACGAGTTCAGAGGACAACTGGTAAGCACCATAAGTGTTTGTGCCTATCGGGCAAGCTGCTGGTGCTAATGCTAACTAGCTCATCTGATACCTGTCAATCAAAAGGACATGCCCCAAATTATTCACAATTTCAAGCTTTGTTTACATCTAAACAGATGAGTTACAAAACAAATCCCCTCCTCAGAGCTGTCATGACTGTAAACGATCTATTAAACCTAAAATGTGTTTTGAACCAAGCTGTAAACATGTTTGTTTCTGCTGTGAAGTTAGCATTTTTACACAGAAGTCAATGGGAACTAGGCCATTTCTGGTGCCAGCCCCTAGTGGATGAGGGGGGAACTGCAGTTGTTGTCACTTCCTCGTTGGCTTCACTGTGGCGAGCAGTAACAGAGACGTTTTCATTCATCAGTTCACCAATAGCTTCCAAAACAACCAAGATTGACTGTTTTACATCCAATGTAACTTTTACCCAATGGAACTGAATCTATCACATCTGATTTATCTGTTATCAAGTTCAATGGCAGCTACCTCTTTAACATGATTGGTACGTTCACCAAAAGGCTGCAGAATTCAGGCCAATGCATGCTTTCTGGTGTAGTGTTTATGTACTGTAGGGGGCAAGAGTCCATTTCATTTATGTTTAATATAAAAAAATAATTTAACATTCAATAAATAGTTCATATCAAAAAGACTTAATTATCTGGTAAAATTATCTCAGGACCTTCTGTTGGTTTTTCAATCTCAACCAGCAGCGGTCCTGAACTCGCTGAGTCACTGAACAAAAATATGTGATTCTGTTTTAAGAGGATTTCTTTAAAAACTGATTACAAATAAATCAGACTTTCACTTTTCCAACTCTAAACTTCAAATAGCTTGCGGAAAACAGTTCTGCTTCTTTTCAGGCGAATTCCAAATATGTGGCTGCATATAGTGAGCCGTGGTAAAGTAATAAATAAATAATTGACTGAGTTTTGAAAACCGTTCAGCAGCACTTACCCTGTTTGGCCATTTTCCAAGTTAAATCAGCACATAGCTTTGGTTCTCCTCCTAATTTTACTTTGAATTCACTTACAAGCTTTTAAAATTTGTAAATAAAATAGTGAAAGAGGATAAAAGCACTGTGCGAGACATCCTGCACAGGCGTCCTGTCCGCGAGACCGCTGCTCACAGCTGAGCGCGCGCTCACCCAGATGGCTGGCACGCGCCTCTGTGGAGAGACACCGTGCTGCAGATTAGAGCCTTTCATTTATTCTTCAATAATCAAAATGTTTGTTACGAAAGTATACATTTATATTATTCTCACAATTAAATATGAATTGACCTTTAATGTGAACTCACAGAAAGCTCTGAGTTGTTGTTTTTTTCTGAGTAACATAGAGAGAGTGAGGGAGGGCACCATTGTGTGAGTATGTGTGTGTGTTTTACTACCAACACTTAATCCCATTTAATCCCAGTCAAGGAGGTTAGGAAGTGTCCTATGATGTCATGGACTCAGACTTTAAAAATCACAGAGAAAAAAACAAAGCAATGCAGTCAACTGGATCCAACAAAGAGCATGTTAGACCTGCAAAAGTTTTTAGCATGTATTTAACGACAAATGCATTAGATATGCACCCAGGCAACGTGAACCATTTAAAGCTGCGTTAGTGCTTGTGTGAAAACACTGCTGTGATTGTAATTGAACCATGGAAAACTGTCTGGGAGGAGGGGGTGAAGTGAGAGAGAAGCACAAAGTGACGCGGAACATGAGGCTGATTATTAAATTCAGGCAGAACTTGTAAAACACGTCTAATTATTTTTCATCTCAACTTTTTCTTCATAAAAATAAGAGTCTTGAACGATGTTAATGCCTGAAAACACTACAGAAATGTGGCAAACTGGGTCATATGCCTCAGACAGATGTGCACATCTGGAGCAAAGATTTCCCCTTTATTTGTTTAACTAACAATGCAGCATGAAAGCACTGGTGGCGCTCACGTCTGACCTCTAAACTGATCCAATGTTGACCCTCGACTCTGACTCAACCAACACACCCAAGAATTCATTAGACACAAAACTGCCTTTTAGACACTTTTATGACAAGCTTGTGTGATTTATAAAATGATGTTTTAAAGGCAAAAATGACAACTAGGTGGTGAGATAATCCACTAAAGCGTTAAAGTGATGTCGATCTGATTTAAGGCCACTAGGGGGCAGAACAAAACTATTTATGGCTTCATCAGAGAGCCTGCAGTTGAGTAGATGTAGTTGTTTTTTTTTTTCATTTTGAACCATCTAATCAGACTAGGTGGCTGCAAATGGACCAGCAGATGCGCGCCTGGTTTCTGTAATTACACAACAAAGAACTAAATGAGCAGCTGAGCTGATAGCGTAGGAGAATGGCTTCTCACCTTAGGTGTTTCACAGCTGGACAAATGCTAAATAGAGTTAAAAAGCTGCTACATCTGGTAATAATATAGCGAAGCACATTTATTTGTATATCTGGAATGTGCACTGTAAAATATCCGTTTGCGTGAGTTCTCAACTGGGTTTGTTTCCACCACTGATTTTGGTGCCAGATCATTGCCTTGCATGGTAAGCAGGACTTCAGCTGCCTGCTGGTTGCAAAAAGCCCACATGGGCCTCTGACAGGCTGATCTGATTTCTGCAAATGTTGCAGCAAAGCTGTGTTCACAAGTAACAAGTTCCATACTGTACCATGGTCACACAAAGTTCAGATCTGACATGCTGCGTCCAGATGCACATGGTCCAGTGTTTGGTGTCCCGCAGATTTTCTGCCATTTCAAATGTGTTTCTGTGCAGGAATGGTAAATAATCAATATTTTATTGATAGCTTTCTGAATGGTCTCTGATATGATGAACTGAGCGTATATATAGGATTGATGAGCTAACAGCTAGTGTGAACACAAAACCAAAGGTGTTACTACCCTTCCAAAACAGCTCCAGTCCAGGGATCTCCTTCCCGGCATATCCTATCAAATTAAGATTGAAAATTTGCCATATTTTACTGACAGCACCATCAATTTGATAGATGAAGGTGACGTCAGTAGTAAGCTAACAGCCACCCCAGACTAGACTAGAAATGTTGCTGCTCTTACCCCGGCTTTACACCAGAAGTGTGAACCTCACGTAACGTCCGCAAAGCATCGCTGTTTTAGTCAATGGCTGTGTCATCGGTCCAAAAACGGCTTGTCTTGGAGGTGTCCCAGAATTGTTGTGTCACGTTGCTCACTACGCTTCCAGAACGTTCAGCAGTTCAGATTGGGCCAGACAGGAAGTCAAACACGAAAGCAGTGTTTAACATCCAGAAACTTTCAAAAGTCACGTTCAGATTTCCTGTTTCTTAACTGGTAAAAATAAAACATCATTATTCATGACGAATCCGTAGCCGAGGTAAACGGAGCAGACCTTTTGGGATACATGCTGCTGTCTTTCTCCAAGCTATTAATCGCGTAACCTTTTGAAATCACACCTAATCTTGCAATTCTCCTGTGATTTTGTGATCTTGCAGGACCACAAGGTGCTTTTCCTGCCAGTTAGCATATGAAATGCTCCCGGTGGGAAGGGACATGCTGCTGAGCTTGTGGGGGAAAACACATCTATTACGTTTTGCCCCACTTTGGCTGAAAGTACACTTTTTTTAAACGATGCAAATGCGTATTTAAAATGGCAGTCTCTCGTAACTTGTGTTGATTTGAAGTGTTGTTTGTGCGCATCCAAAAGTAACCAGTTACTGATCTCCATGTTTGTTTTGATTGTGCCCACAAACCTGGTTGTCTATCTGGTCTGAATATTCTACTGTGCCCCCTAGCGGAATCCTCCAGTACTGCAGCATCAAGTGTGTGAACAAAGACGCAGCCTGCTGCCGGCATCAACGCAAGGTTGAAAAACAAATATATTTCCAGCCTTGCACATGTGGAAAGCCTGGATTAAGCTTGTGAGTGATAGCAAAAGTCTCCAAAAATAATCCAAACTGACAAATGTGTTCAAGATCTTCAAATAAAGTTGTTTTGGGAGATACGTGAAAGAGGAAACCCATTTCGGTCTGCTGTATAGCCTCCAGAAATGGTCAGTTTTCCACCTACAGTTTGACCTCTTCAGTATCTGGCCATATGGAGACATAAGTCTTAACTGGTGCCTTTAATCTGCAAGAAAGATACTGTTGCTTGACCAAGGTCTCTCTCCAGCTTCCTCTTATCTAAGACTGCTTTGCTTCACAGAACAAGGAGGATGAACTTCCATAATTAAATCATATAATGAAATGGACATTATGGTTAAATGAAATGTTTTGATTAATCTGTGCTTAAATTACTGGAGTTGAAATTAATATTATTATTACATTGAAAGATTATTACTCTTGCTGGGTAGGTTCGCGGCCGAGTGTGAAGCGGCTGGGATGAGGATCAGCACCTCCAAATCTGAAACCATGGTTCTCGACCAGAAAAGGGTGGCTTGCCAACTCCGGGTCGGGAGAGAGGGCCTACCTCAAGTGGAGGAGTTTAAGTATCTCGGGGTCTTGTTCACGAGTGAGGGTAGGAGGGATCGGGAGATCGACAGGCGGATTGGTTCAGCGTCTGCAGTGATGCGGACGCTGAGCCGATCTGTCGTGGTGAAGAGGGAGCTGAGCCAGAAAGCCAGGCTCTCCATTTACCGGTCGATCTACGTCTACGTACAAGAATTCTAAATCTTCCGGTTAATAATTCAAAGACCAGTCAGACTGGATTTCCATATTTATATAGAAATTCACATCTTCTTGGTCAAATGTAAAGTAGAATATTGAACTTAAAAAGCATCCAAAATAAATACGTATGCTAACCCTACAGCAGTGACCGGACTAGCTGTTAGCACATCGATCCTGTAGGATTTCTCTTAACTGAGGCCATTCAGGATTCTGTAAACAACTGATATTATTTACAATTTTTCACACAAACGCCCATTTTAGAATGGCTGAGGAATGTCTTCAGGGGAAGCTGAGCCACATTAGTGTTCTTATGAGAACGCCCAGAGACAGGACGAACCCTTGGCTTAAAGGGAACAGGAGAAATTTGCTGTTGCAAACGCACACAGGCAGGTGGGCGGAGTTGGTGGTAGTGGGGGAATCAATAACTCATCCCAAGTTGTGAATCATCCTGGTCCAACGACCGTTTGTCACAGGCAAAAATGTCCGCCCATTTAATCAGGTCTACCTTACTGAGGACAGTCTACCCGCAGGCAATCTGTCAGTCAGCGTGTTCTGGAACAGTTAGGCTAATTAATGAAATGAACGAGGGAAGGAAGGGCGTCCAGGAAGAGGTTAGGGAGCAGTTCGGAGTTCACGTACGGAGGATTAGTCAGATTGAGACGTCTTCTGTTACAGCCCCGTCCTCCGAGCTGCAGAGAACAGAAAGGAGATTGTTAAAGGCATTTGTGAGTTTAATCTCAGATTAAGAGATTCTTTTAGGGACAATTTGATTCATCATTTAATTTGACATCTGGAATACGACGTGTGAGAATTAGGTATTGTTTCACAGCTGCAGGATTTATTCTAGTTATCGTTTTTTAAGCCTAATTTCCAGAAAGGCAATCCGGCACCAGAGTAATTTCCTCTTCCCCTCATCTCCTTCCGCATTTGCATACCAGATTGATGCAGGATAATTAATGAGGAGAACACATGTACTCCAGGTCAAAGCACCAGAGTGAAGCTCATAGCTCAGAGAAATTTAATTAGAAAATATTCGGATCGTCTCCGCTGGCTGAGATTGATGTGCTCGGACAATTATAAATAAACAGAGCTCAGAGGCTCTACCAGCCTCCTTTTCCACCTCACTTCTTTATTTTTCACATTTAAACAAAACTTCAGCAGTAGCTCGTGTCCCTTTTTTGCCCGTTATGATGTAAAAACACCTGAGATGTCCCGGTCACAGATATCTTGCCCTCCTGACACTCCTACGTTTCCATCCAATAAGCTTTCTGATCTCGTATGAGGTAAACTGGCCTCCTCAACCCTCCAGTTTTGGCATGCCTGTGCCAGGTATTTGTTGAAATTCCTCACTCCCCATAGGGAGAGGTATGTCCACCTCTTCCCCCCCACCTCTCTTTAGTCTTTACGGCCTGTCTCTGCCCGTCTCGTGCGCACCACCACATGTTTTGAGGCAGCCGACGAGGTCTGGAGGCCCACAGCCTACACATTTCACAGCTAAATCACTGCCGAGCTGCTCAGCCTCCAGAAGCTGGCAAACCGCCGCTGTGGGTTTGACAACTGCCGGGCCAAAAACAACTCAGGGTGTAACGGGCAACTGTGAGCTGCGTTTGATAACCGCTGAAAAGGCCCGTTTATTCAGGGATGCTGTCAGAGTGTCTACTAGTTCAACTTTTGCTGTGACGTGGAAAAATGTTGACACAGGCGAGTATTCTGGATAATTAATTTCCTCTGCAGTTAAAACACCAGATCACGGCGGGATGGCTTGGGTATTGACATTGGGTCGGAGCTGATGTGCATTAGTTACCGCAGCGAGTGGTGAAATGACAGCATATACCAGAGATGCTCTGTTCCATCGCTCGTTCCTGCACAAAGCTCGTTTTAAGACCTCGGCCTTGGTGGAAGAGCTGGTGCATGAGGCGGCGATCGGTTATCAGACAGATCCTTCAGACCTGCACTCTTAGACACTCTGATTAGATTATTCAGGGATTAATTCAGGAGTATTTATCATAATGCTGCACTTTGAGTTAATGTTGGCTTGCTAAATCTCAAAGGCAGTTCATTTTTATCATGTAGAAAATAAAAACATCTGCATTTTGGATTTTTAAACTATTGGTAAAAGGCCTTCTTGGGGTTCTACTGCCTCCCAAGGTGCTTCACAACACACTCCACCCATTCACACGCTGCTGGGGATGAGCTCTGATGTGGTCGCAGCTGCCCTGACCTTCCGATTACAACCCGCTATACCTCCTGAGCCACTGCTGCCCATAAGCAGTAGAAACGCTTCAGTAAAAGCAAATGACAGAAGATAAACTTGGGTGACTTATTGTTGTGGCTACAGCAGAGAAGAGCAACAAAACAGGATATTAGGATAAAATAACGACTGAATAACAGGAGAATTACATTTGATTTTCAAATAAAAGCACCGCTGTAAGATTGTAAAACTGGCTTTGTCTACTAAACACTAAAAGTGGGTTTGAGGCTTTCAAATTAGACTGAAGAAGAATTTATGAATAAATATTTTGATATATAAATGGGATGTGAATGCTTTCCTTTTATTTTGTGTTATATTATTGATTTTACTGTATATTTTCATTTTATGAACATGCTGTTGGCTTTAAATATTTCTATTACAGGGTATCAGCGGGTCCTTAAAAAGTCTTAAATTAGCTTTTCCAAATTTAAGGCCTTAAAAATCTTTAAATATGACAAATAATCCTTAAATACAGTTTCCAAAGGTCTTAAATTACCAAAGACCCAATAAACAAGATCCTTTTGTTTTTCTGAATTTCTAGTTAGTCTTCAGCATTTTTTGTGTATGATGTTGCCGTAAGCGGAACCATACACATTCAGTTGGTTGTGAAAGGGGGCTATTTTTAGATGAGCACATTAGCTGGTTAAGCTAGTGGGAGCTTGCGCCATGGGGAAGGGCAAGTTAGCACCGGTTCCAGGCAATAGCTGGAAATTATAGCTTAAATTTAATTTTAAAAGTAGCTTAAATTTGGTCAAAGTGGCCTTAAAAAAAGGTCTTAAAAAGTCTTAAATTTGGCTCCCTTAAACCTGCAGATACCCTGCTATATACAACCTTTGCAGAAAAACAAAATGCGTTTGTGCCTATCAGCAGCAATCAGGAGGGGTGCACCTTGGACAGGCTGCCAGTCACACACACACACACACACACACACACACACACACACACACACACACACACACACACACCTATAAGGACAATTTTAGAGACTTTTGGACTGTGGGAGGAAGCTGGAGTACCCGAAGAGAACCCACGCATGCACAGGGAGAACATGTAAACTCCATGCAGGTTGGAATTTGAACCCAGGACCTTCTTGCTGCAAGGCTACAGCACTAACCACTGCTCCACTGTGCAGCCCGCTTCTTCTACTTCACTTTAAATCATCAACGTTTCCTTTCAAAAACTCACCAAGTTCAGAATTCAATACTGAGATCGCCAGTGAATTAAATGAATATTTGCCTAAATTTGAAGCTGTGACTCCATTTATGGTCAAGTTATCGAGTATTGTGTAATTTTTAAGATTTATGATGCTCTACATGTGTTTGGGTCATAAACATGACTCTTAAATACATTAAACTGTGATCAAATATGAAGTTATGTAGCCATAAAGTAAGAACTGAACTTAATCTGTGTTCTAAATTCTTTCTCCATTACTCAACCCTGCTTTGGTCTGGAAGAATACTTTGAGTCATAATTCAAAGCAGCTGAAAGGAGAGAACTGTAACTGGGATTTTAAAATGCTGCCAAATAGTAAAATAAGTTATTTAAAATGCAAAATATGATCTGGAAATTAAATGCAACTATTTCCCAATATTGTGACGAGACACTGATTTCACTCAGCAGGAGATTTTCAATCAGATCGGATCATCTTAATATTAAAATTCCGCCTCTCCATCCTGTTTCCACCCCTTTGATACTCACACACACCCTCTGCAGACTCCTCAGAGAGGACACACACTCACACACACTCGGAGCAGAGCTGAGGACGACAGCAGACACCAGACCTTCAGATGAGCCTCAAACACTCAACATGATGAGGGGAAGATTTAAACAAGGAAACGAACTTTTTCACCAAACATCCTGAAGGAAAAATCACATTTCAGCGTCCGGCATTCACACCAAGTAGGTTTACCTTTACCTGTGTTCGATTATTAATTAAAACAAACTGATAATAATTTCATTAATTCGAGCCTACATCGGGCCTTAGCGCGTTTATTTTTTATTTTATTTTATTTTTTCGTTTCAGGGGAGATTTTTGCACCTTAACCGATTATAATTCTCCAGCCAATAAAATCTTTTTGTTACAAAGGAGCACTTTTTCGTTCTTTAAACATTAGTTACGTCATTATTTGGCAACACAGTTTTGGATTTCTCACAAGAAAAAGAAAATTGCTGTTTATTGTGGTTTTCTTCTACTTTTAAATGTCCACGTGGTTATTTTAGGATCCAAATAAGGCGCATTAATGCGTGATATTTACCAACGAGCTGGAGTGCGCCGCTCCGCGCGCGCAGCACCGGGTTCGGCTGCTTTTCCTGAACCAGGACGATCCTGTCAAACGTCACACCTGATCTTTGAAGGGGATTTACATCAAAGATTACAGAACAAGGCTCAGTTGTGAAGCAAACTCTGAAATCCAAACTTTTTTTTTTCTCATCCAAGAGCGCAGCGCCAGACGCGCGTCCCGCTGCGTTATGACTCTGCAAATTTACAGGCAGCGCCGGTCCGGATCCAAACCGCCAGAGCGCAAAAACAAACAAGGCACGCACGAGCAAATCTCAACCAAACTTGGCAATTTATTACCCGCCTGCTAATAAGATGGCTCGGGTCTGTTTAGACTAATTGCTGCCCAAATGTTGACCTCGTGGGGAGGTTTCAGGCCAGATTTACAGCTCCTCCCACCCCCCACCGGGTGCCAACCTGAGCAGGTTTCTGCAGAAACATAAACCATCCTGGTTTTGCTGACATTTTCATTTGAACGTGTTTATGTGACTTTGTTTAATTTGCTCATGAATCCCAGCAGAAACCAGGATTAGCCGCTCTTTTGTTCCTCGCCTGTCAGATGAATGAATGCAGGGAATAACACATGTTCCGTTTGTGTTTTACTCCTTTTCTCCTCCTCTCTGCATCTCCACTCTAACATTTAACAGATTTCTAATGATCCGCTGCCTGAGACCCTTCTAATCGAGTCTTTTTTTAACATCATGAACCTTTCTGGTTCTTTGCCTCCGACCTCTCCATACTCCTTCCCTTTCAATGCCTCCATCCCTTCCTCCTCTCCCCCTACCTCTCCTTCCCCCAGCTTCGCCTCGACAGCTCTCTTCTGCTCCCTCCTCTCGCTCCTCTCCCTGCTGGGCATCACAGGAAACCTTTACACACTGGTCCTTCTCCTGAGGCGCAGCAGAAGGAGGAGAGGATGTGGAGGGACCTGCTTCCTAACCAGGATACCCACACCATCCTGCCTTGCCAGCTTCCCCTCCCCCTCCTCCTCCCCCACCTCTTCTCCATCCTCCTCCTCTCTTCACCTCCAGGTGATGAGCCTTGCTCTTGCTGACCTGCTCTACCTGTTCACCACCCCGTTCATCGTGTATGACAGCCTCGCGTCCGGATGGGCCTTTGGGGAGCTGGGATGCCGCCTCCTTCTGAGCCTGGACCTCCTCACAATGCACGCCTCCATCTTCACCCTGACCGCCATGAGCCTGGACCGTTACCGGGCCGTCGCACATCCCCTGCAGACCTCCTCTTCCAATTCCTCTAACTTGCTGCGAGTGGGCCTGGCGTGGGGGCTGGCAGTGGCTCTCAGCCTGCCCATGATGATCACCCTGCACCTGGAGGACGGGGACAACAACGAGGGACAGCTGTGTGTCCCAGCGTGGGATGAGCAGAGCTCCAAGGCCTATCTGAGCGTGCTCTTCTGCACCAGCATTCTTGGACCCGGGCTGGCCATCGGTGCACTTTATGCCACTTTGGGGCGGCTCTACTGGGTGTCACAGACCCGACCAGCCTGGGCCACTGGGAACAACACTGCATGTCCTCCTCGAGCACCGAAACCCAAAGTCCTGCTCCTCATCCTGGGAATCGTCCTGGCCTTTTGGGCCTGCTTTCTCCCTTTCTGGATCTGGCAGCTGCTCCTTTTATACCAACCCGACATGCTCCGAACAGTACCGGTGGGGACACAGGTGACAGTGAACCGGATTCTCACTGGACTCACCTACGGGAACTCCTGCGTCAATCCGTTCTTTTACACGCTACTGACAGGAAAGCGAAAACGCAACCGGCAGGCGCTCACACCAGCAACTCAGCTGTGCCGCAAGAGCAGTCCGCTGCAGTAGTTCCTGCACCTCTACAGTAGAGACAATATAAATGTGCACCAGAATATTTAAAAATTAGTAGCACTTTGTGAAAGGACAACATTTCTTGTTAAGAAATAGAGATTTAAACAAATTTAAATACCTGAAAATGATCTTTGAAGGACGTGTTTCTGAATAAAGGCTCTCAGTCAATCACTTAATGCAAATTTAAAAGCATCAAAATGCAGATTTATCATTCAAGCTCCATTTGTGAAGTTATCTGACCAAAGAAAATGGATCATTTTAAGATTCAGAGGCATTTCCAGCTAAAAACTTCTGTGTATTTTCTGATATTTCTGAAAGAAAACGCTCATTTTTTTAGAGACTGCTTCGGTCTGACCAGGGACATTTTTGAGACATTGTTTGTTGACATGAATGAAATATGTCCAGATGTGTCCACGAGTTTCTGGGAAAGAAAAAAAAAAGTTTGTTGACTTTGACCTGCATGTTTGGGGTTTAATACATGTTCTTATTGTTATGAATCATGCAGCTTTTTGCATGGCCTTAACTGGGATTGTCTGTAGCCGAGGTTAAAGGTCAGAATAAAGATGATTTCACTCTTTGTTTTATTTGGTCTTAATTCCACAGCACTCTGTTTTGGCTCTGATAAAACAATAATGGACACTTTTAGACGTGCATGACTTTGTTTCGAGCAAAAACACTGAGACGTTAAATAACTTGGTGAAGTTGACTCTGGAGCTTTTTTGTCTGACTTAAACCCTGCAGACCTGCTGCTCAAAAGATTTTTCCCCACATAAACCAGTAAGAGGATGCTCAGGTTTTTTTTTTTTTTTTTTGTTGCAGGTGTAACATTTTTGTCTATGAAACTTTTAATTTTGGCGTTAATTTATCCCCTGGGCCTGCTGCCCTGCCCTCTAATACACAATCATTGAAACTTTGCAGGTCACATAAACTATAAATCAATAATTAAAACAGCAAAACATCATTTATTACTGACTTTAGTCAAACAGGAGCTCAGAAAATAACACAAAAGGCAAAATCTTACATCATTTCATCTGTTTGTCACAAATAATTTTTAAAGTTTAGCATCTGTGCTAATGGATGCTAACTCAGCCCCAAAGTGATGCAATATAAATACAGTTATTATTATATTTTACTTTAATAACCCTTAAACTTCCACACCATGTATTTTAATGCATTCTGAATAATAAGGATTAAATTATTAATAAACATAATAAAGGGATATTTCACTGCTAAGGGAAACTTAGTCGGTGGCCATGTTCCCTAGTTAAGGTGCGTTTGATTTGTCCTCGGAACTCAGAAATCCCGACTTCCGAGTAGAAAAAAAAATCAAATGAAACACCCTTAAAGAGCAAGTCAACCCCTACCAGAGTCTTACTCAACTCCCACTTCCTGTTTGAAAAATGCAACAAATGCTGTTGCCTAGCAGACCGAGAGAGCGGAGCCACTAACAAATACACACACTCACAACATTGTGACATCATAACGTACCATCTAACATCATAGTGTACCTCTTAGCCAATAGCGATGGCAGATTTAAATTCAAATGCAGTGCTGAGTTTTTGCCTGACGACGGTGCATCGCTGACAGTTTTAGGCAGATTATTTAAATTTTAACTAAGATGCACTGAAGTACCAAATTATTGACTGAACGTGTGTACAGAGCAATTAGACACTCATTTATATAGTTTATCAACAAAAAAAGTTGATTTGAGGGTGACTTGCTCTTTAAAGTCGAACCTCCCAGTCAGAAACTCGTGAAAATTTCAGAACTCCAACCTCGACATGCAAAACGGCAGCTTTCTGTATCAACAACAGTATCTTTAGGGTGAAATGTGTGTTTTTCTTGCAAAACACGCTTATAAGAGTGTATTTAAAATCAGTGTTACATGTGCTTGCAGCTCTAAGTTGAACATACTAAAAGTTTTGTTTGCATGTTGAACGTACGGCCTAAAACTACGTTATTAAGAGGAATCTACAAACAATGGCTACTTGGGAAGTGTGTGCCGCCATATTTGAATCCCGACTTCTTCGACATCATTAGAAGCAAAATTGGGAAAAAGCATTTTGAAACCAGCTTAGTCATTCTCCTATAATCTGGCAGTATTCTGTTAGCTTTAGCTTAGCATAAACAATGTAAGTGAATGGAAACAGTTAGCATTTTGTGTGAAAAAGTATATCCTGTTTTTTACTGGTGACCTTCAATAATCCTTCTGACTTCAAATGAAAATAACAAGTAACACAATGGATTTACAGGAGTTGATTTAGACTTGGAACTACTTTACGACAAAGCACGGCTACAAGCCGCTGCTGCAAGGAGCAAAGATATGACACCGCGGCCCCAAAGACGCTGTAAAACACAAATGCCTGAGTTTTTACTGCTGTAGTTTGGGTAATGGTTCTTTCTTGTGTAGCAGAGTCGCAAAAACATTCAGCGGCATGAATCAGAACATGATCATGTATTATCTGTTTTAGTTAGTAGAGATGAGCCACTAAATCTGAACTTCCATCAGCAGGGACCTTTAAATGTTTTTACATCACCACAGGGTGGTAGGACCCCACGTTACGTCTGTACTAAAGGTGTTTTTCTTCTACTTCTTGAATTCTTAAAAAAAGGACCATTAAGATCCACTAACTGGTTGTAACTGGAAATATCCTCCAGAGCACGTGTCAGACACAAGGCCCGCGGAGCATTTTTATGTGGCCCGAGAAATAAATTTCAAAAGTATATTAAAACTGGCCTGCTGGTTGATTTTACCGCAAAGACTACAACTCCCACGATGCTTTGCTGCGTTAGCGCGGAGCCGAAGCGCCCCCTCCTTTGTGTTTTTTCCAGCGTCTGCTGCCGGTGTTTGCAGCTCCGCTAAACACTCCTCTCACTCAGCGCCGAGTTTACTCAGCTATTTGCCGACGTTGAAGCCCAGAAACTGAGATTTTAACCGCTCAGTAATGCGTTCACGACTGAAAGAGAAAGTTTTCCAACTAACGTCCAGACAGAGCTGATATAACTCCAGCGAGCAGCGACACGCTCAAGTCAGCATGACTCTGTGGCTGCTGTAGTTGTTATTTTTCCTCCCCGACACACAACAACGTGGTCAAGCTGCTCAGACATGGTCATCAGCACAAACCTATGTGAGCACCTGTTGTCATCTAATGTTGTCGTTATTATGATGAAGATGAACAAAACAACAGGAGTCTCCTCCTCAGCTCAGATCAACCCCATGATGCAGGTATCTGGCTGGAACAGGTGAGCATCACAGTAAACCAGTGGAGCAAACTGAGCTTTAAATATGTTGGTTTTATGCTCTTTTTCTGCTCCAAAACGTGAAAGTTAACAGGTGAGATGTTGCCTTTTCATTTAAGATAAAATTATATCTTTATTTTTTTGTTGGCCCGCGAGAAAAGATTTAACCTACAGTAAACAGGAAGTGGAAAGGCTGCAGATAGATGAATAGAATAGAAAATCCCTTTATTGTTCCTCAGTGGGGAAAGCTAGACGTCACAGCAGCGATGACACGTATTACAGGGAAAAAAAGGAGAATAAAAATAATAAAATTGAATAAACAAGAAAACATAAATCCTGAATAGATTTTAAAAATGCTGAATATACCACAAGTAATGAATACCACTGATGCCTTTTATTTAAAACTGACTTGCTCGTGTGTAATTTGGTCATTCCACATTCAGTGTTGATGCAAAAATATGTTTGTTTCCAAATTTAAAGATTCAAAATTTCATTTATGTTGATAAAGAAAATGTGCAAATTTGCCGTCACTTTTTCAGAAAACATTAAGTTCGGCCCGCGACTCCGTCCCAGAGTTTCATTTCGGCCCCGTGTGTTTGAGTTTGACACCCTTGCCCTAGAAAGTCATTCACACACACTGGATAATTCAGATGATTTCATTCTAACATGTAGAACGACATTTTGCACCGTGTGCAATCATTGATTGAAATCTGCAGGAGAAGCCACCCGGCCCTGCAGGATTTTAGTATTGTTATTTTCTTGCTGCACCAATCATGTCAGCAGGTTGAAGAGACTTGATGCTCCTCTCCAGGGAGGTGGGGTGTACTTCTTCTCGCCGTCATGGCACCATTTCTGTCTTTCGCCCACCATGTGTTTCCATTTACCTGGGTAGGCCTGAACACAACGTTCCCCACTGCAGTTATTACCCACAGTCGTGTGCAGACGCACAGTGGGGGCACCTCTGTTGTGGAGCTGATGCAAAATCCATGCAGCGTTCACAGACAGCTGAGACACTCAAACGACACATTCGTCCATTTGAACGAGATCTCTGGCAGGCGAGGAGCCAATCCCATTTTAAATCTTTTAGCTTTCACGTGAAACTCAGTGATTTTAGCGACCCTGGGTCAGGCCAAAACGACACAAGATGGAGGGTGTCTCTTGTGTAAAGATGAAACGGGTCCAGACATCACAGCTGAGAGCAGCGTGGATATTAAACCACAGAGGGTGCTGGAGTCGGCAGAGTGGGCAGGTATTGGCGGATCTGGTCTAAAGCTTCATATATCACATGATTAAGTTCCTTCTCAGGTTTGCAGGGATGACTGAGTGTTTGATAAACTTCAAATAGGTAGTGTTTAGTCAACCCAACCAAATGGATGGAAAATATTGTCTCAGAGAGCGGATCTATAAACTCGGTGTTGGTTTTGGTTGCCAGCCCCAGCTGAAGTCCTCCAACGATAACGTTTGTTCTCCCCTGCAACAGAAGCTCTTGATTTCATCCAGAGACTACAGGCACCGTCTTCCTCTCAAGGCCGCGGGGAACACGGGGACAAATGTTTTCTTTAGACAACGTCGCTGTGTTCTACCTGAGGATTTCATAACTCCAGCACATGTCAGTTTCCTGGAACCACCAAGCAGATTTCCATTCCAGCTCTTCCCCCGCCGCCCACCGGGCTCGCCTCCTTGGCCAACGTTTGAGGCGGCTGCAGGTGCCCCTCCCCTGGGCAGACCGCTCAGGAAAGCACCCCGCTGGGCAGACGAGACGAGGCCACAGCTCGGGCCAAAATCACGCTGTGAGCTGCTCCTGTTCAGACATACACACACAAAAAGATCCCCCTCACACTCCTCCTTCCCTAAAATTCAATCTCGCCATCTGTTTTCCTTCTCTCAATCACTTCTTGTCCCATCAACACGTTTCTAGACAGGATTTTGTTGTGCAAAAGCCACTTTTTGCATCATTTTGTGCCGCCATGTGGGTCTCTACTGTCTCTATAAAGATTCCAAAGTTGGAAAAAAATCCGTCATCCGTTTTCTGTCAGTGTTCGGTTCTAGGAATTACGGGTCTAAAACAAACCGCTTCAAAATGTCTCTGTATGTGACATCACAAACAGGCTCGAACCACCTCTCACGTGCAGCTGGAGGACCAGCCGCTCCCAGACATCGGAGCTTCTCAGCTAATAGCAGCCTGAGCGGAGAGAGGTGGGCGTGGCCCGCTTCAGCTTGTTTCCTAAAAGAGCAAGTCACCTCTAAATAAACTTTATTTTGCCGATAAACTTTTAAAAATAGTGCTGTAGACACGTTTATTCAATATTTTGCCATTTTAGTGCATTTTATTTAAAGTATAAACATTTAGCCTGAAACCTTCAGTTTGGCGCCCCCTTCAGGTTGAAAGTCTGCACGACATTTGAATTTGAATCAGCCATTGCTACTGGCTAAGCAGTACCGTGTGACGTGGCTGCACTGCACTACAGCTGAGTCTTGGCCACGCCCTCAGCTGGCTTAGCATTGTTTGCCTCGGCAACTCACGATCTGATATGAAGTGATACAGCTCAGAGTCGCTCACCTCCTCCTACAAAAAAAAGAAACTTCTACCATTTCTTCTCTGTCCTCTGGTGAAGGAGGTGGAGGTCTGAGTGGTGTGTGTGTGTGTGTGTGTGTGTGTGTGTGTGTGTGTGTGTGTGTGTGTGTGTGTGGGTGTGTGTGTGTGTGTGTGTGTGTGTTTTGCCTGCAGTGCCACCCTCTCTGTCCACCAGGCGACACTTCCTTTTGATGCACTTTTTCAAACAGGAAGTGTGGGTGGCTTAAGACTGATGGTGGGTGACTTGCTCTTTAAAGTGACAGAGCCTTGAAATGGCTCATTCTGGAAGGTACTGAAAATGTCAAGAATGAAACTGCTGAAATAGCTTCATGTCTTTTGGCATAAAACTTTATAAATATGTATTGTAATGACAATAGTACTAATATAACTTTTAAAAAGTCACAATACGTCCTCTTTAAACAAATTTTTGAACTAATTATCTCAGAAAAGTCCTTTTGAAGACCTAATAGACTTTTGTGTTATCACAGGAGCTGAACTCTAATATACAAACACAAGTTTATGATCCCACACTCTCATTGAAGGAATAAAAAAACTTGTAATTGTTGGTTTAGCAGCAAACACAGAAACCTATCTGCTTACAGTGCCTCTTTGTTCCGGTCCTGGCAGCCCCACCATGAGGCAGCCTCCTCCCATCACATCCCTTAATCTCACATCTCAGTGTCAGCCGCCAGGATCAGGCGAGACTCGGGGTTTTAGTGCCCCGAAGGCCGGAGGTTACACCAACCAACACACACGTTACAGTTCACACTTCTGCTCTCCCTACAGTAAACTCCATGCCGCTTGTTTCACCGTTTTGCTCAGCTTTTCCTCTCACAGCCTCTAAACAGTTATCCCTCTCAACACCGGCGTCAGCGATCTGCTGAACTCTGACCCCTTGCTCATTTTAAACCTATGGAGGGCATAAATCTGAGCCTAAGTAAACGTATCTCCAAATGTTTTGGAGAAAACTGTAAATAAATACCCACAGACTGATGAAAAACAATAAAGATTAAATATATCAGTGATGTCATCATCATGGGCCAGCTTGATCAGTCCATTCATCTAAGGAAAGTTCAGAAAAGGGCCAGTCTAGAAAATTTTTTTGAGGGGTCATTTGTCAGGTCATGTCATTAAAACATGTCAGACACAATACAATAATGCTTTCACTGATGGCTGTCTGTACGTGTTGCTGCTGATTGTCTGTAATAAAAGCCCGGGACTGCATCTGGCTCCAACTCTAACTTTTTTAAAAACCATCTTATCCGCTACAATTAGTTGTTAATTCAAGAACGCCTAAAGATACCAAACTACATCTAATAAACACACACACACACACACACACACACACACACACACACACACACACACATACACTTATACACACACACACACACACACACACACACTTATACACACACACACACACACACACACACACACACACACACACACTTATACACACACACACACACACACACACACACACACACACACACACACACTTATACACACACACACACACACACACACACACACACACTTATACACACACACACACACACACACACACACACACACACACACACACACACACACACACACACACTTATACACACACACACACACACACACACACACACACACTTATACACACACACACACACACACACACACACACACACACACACACACACACACACACACACACACACACACACACACACACACACACACACTTATACAGACATAGCAAAATGTGCAATCCATTTAAAACAGAACAATATATAATGTGTTTTGATTTTTAACATTAGTTGTATAAAAGCAAACAAAATACACTAAAAATAAGCATTACCTAACAGAAATACAGTTATTTTTTACAGTTTTTTTTAAATAAACTTTTAATTAACTGACTTGAAATCAGTCATTTGACTTTACTGATAGAAATATGCTCTGTCCATGAGGGATTTAAACGATTACTTCCAAGAGCAAGGAGCTATTCCGCCCTCTAGTGGACATAAACGGTTACTACACAATTTACCTAAAGCTAAACAAGACATAACGGGTCATCACTTCCTTTACACTCCTTCAAAATAAAACAAACCACTTTTAAATTTCTACGGTTTTTCAAATTGCGCTAACAGCTTATAGTTAGTCGAGATAAAGAACAAGCCAGAACATGTTCACCTGTACAAGTTATATAACTATTAAACTCCTTAAATGTATCTTAACGTGTTAAACAAGATTAAATCAAAGAGCTAAAGCAGGAAACAGCTAGCTTTTTTCCCCAAAACTTTATTGAACTAGGTAATAAGTATACAAACAAATTGCATACAAAATTGAACAAACAACATGAAACATATTCCAGGGGCCGCACTACAGAAACGTTACACACATCCAAATAAATTGTAGGTATAAATAGGTATAGTTTTTAAAGTGTTTTTATTTAGTGATCCACTAATCAATTTGATGTAAGATTGTGTCACTATAATAGTGTTTGAAATTAGGTTTTTGGTTACTATATTTGCATTTGTGGAGATAGAATTTAGCTAGAATAATTAACACATTTATAACAAAATATACATCTTCCTTTCTGTGCTTGCAAAAAACAAAACAAAACAAAAAAAAAACAACATTTTCCCATTTTAAAATGAAGTCCTTGTAGACCTGTCCGATAATAAATCTCCTAAAGTCTTTCCAAAACGTTGTAGCATGCGGACAGATCCAGAAGAGGTGCTGAACGGTCTCAGGGTGGCTTCCACAAAAACAGCCGTTCACATCATTGTCCCTCTTAAACTTTGTCAGATAGTGATTAGCTGGGTAACACTTATGAAGTATTTTGAATGAAACTTCTTTGACCTTATTTGTCACAAAATACTTATTAGGAATGGTTCGTACTCTTTTCCAACTGATGTCAGTGACAAAAGAATTCCAATAAAAAATCACATATGGAACAGATAAGGATTCTCTCTGAAATAAAGCACGAATATTCCTATTACTGTTTTTATGCTCGGTAAGACAAACTTTTCCTACGTATGTGTTCACAGGGTCGGGAGGAGAAATTTGGTGGTACAACAGGTAGAACACCTTTAAAAAGCATTCTGACACCCATAGGTATTGCAGCAAACAGTATAGCATATTCTTTGGGAGTTGCTGGAAATGTTTAGGAGTTCTGTGTAAGACATAAGCTGTCCATTAGTATTATACAACTGATTCACAAAAATGATCTGACTTATTTTTATACACTATGTTCCTGTTATTCCAGATCAAGTATGTCTGGGGAGTAAAATTCTGTTGATGAATCAGTGACCAGGCTAATCGAACTTGTTTGTGAAACATTGGAAGTTTTTCTGGAAGTTTTCCTACATTGTAGTCACAACCCAGGATAAAAGTTAGACCACCAAATTTAGAGAAGATATAGTGAGGAATAAAATTCCAAACGGAGACAGGATTTTTAAGAAAATGTTTAGCCCAGTTAATTTTAAAGGTGCTGTTTAAAGAGCAAGTCACCCCAAATAACCTTTTTTTTGCTGATAAACTAAAGAAACGAGTGTCTAATCGTGCTGCAGACACGTGCCGTCAATAATTTGGCACTTCAGTGCATCTTAATTAAAATTTAAATATTCTGCCTAAAACTGGCGGTGTTGTGCCGTTGTCAGGTAAAAACTGCTCTGTATTCTAATTTAAATCTGCCACCGCTATTGGCTAAGAGGTATGCTATGATGTAAACTGGTAGATTATGATGTCACAATGCCTGTGTGTGTGTGTATTTGTTAGCAGCTCCGCCCCCTCGGTCTGCCAGGCAACAGCATTTGTTGCATTTTTCAAACATGAAGTGGGAGTGGAGTTAGAATCTGGTAGGGGTTGACTTGCTCTTTAAAGTAGTGAAGTCCTAGTCCCAGCGGCTGGGATGAGGATCAGCACCTCCAAATCTGAGACTGTGGTTCTCGACCGGAAAAGGGTGGCTTGCTAACTCCGGGTCGGGGGAGAGGTCCTACCTCAAGTGGAGGAGTTTAAGTATCTCGGGGTCTTGTTCACGAGTGAGGGTAGGAGGGATCGGGAGATCGACAGGCGGATTGGTTCGGCGTCTGCAGTGATGCGGACGCTGAGCCGATCTGTCATGGTGAAGAGGGAGCTGAGCCAGAAAGCCAGGTTCACGATTTACCGGTCGATCTACGTCCCAATCCTCACCTATGGTCATGAGCTCTGGGTAATGACCGAAAGAACGAGATCGCGGATACAAGCGGCCGAAATGAGTTTCCTCCGTAGGGTGGCCGGGCTCAGCCTTAGAGATAGGGTGAGGAGCTCGGACATTCGGGAGGGACTCGGAGTAGAACCGCTGCTCCTCCGGATCGAAAGGAGTCAGTTGGGGTGGTTTGGGCATCTGGTCAGGATGCCGGACGCCTCCCTGGGGAGGTGTTTCAGGCATGTCCTGCCGGCAGGAGGCCCCCGGGTCGACCCAGGACACGTCTCCAATCTGGTCCAGGAACGCCTGGAGGTCCTGCCGGAGGAGCTGGTGGAGGTGGCCAGGGAGAGGACGGTCTGGAGCTCCCTAGTTGGGATGCTGCCCCCGCGACCCGGACCCGGACAAGCGGAGGAAGACGACGACGAAGTCCAAGATATTGAGTCCACCATGTTGACAGTGATTCATTATTACACTCTTTCTAATGTAATGTGTTTTGTTTTTCCACAAGAAGTTGAAGAGCATTCGGTCAATTTCCCCACAAGTTCTGTTGTCCACATGCAGAGGTATGGCAACATAAGTCAGTCGAGACAAGCCTTCTGCTTTGGAGAGCAACACTCATCCTCTTCAACTTAAATCTCTTTGTAACCACTGATTTTACTTAGATCGAGTTTTTTAATTATTGGAGAAACATTTGAGGTAATTCTGGTTTTTTGATCCTTACAGATAATCAAGCCTAAGCTGTACCAAAGCCTTGTTTTTTTGTTTTTTCTTTTTTTGCTCTTGGTTTTTTAGTTTGTTCTTTTGTTTAAAAGCAATCGGTTTTGCCTCAACAGCTCATTAATGTAAACCTTTCTTAAATTTAGTACGTTTCCTTTCTCGTGTTGTACATGCTACATCTTTCAATAAAGTAAAAAAATAAAAATAAAAGAATTAAAAAAAATACCCTCCCAGGAAGCAGCTAGCTATTTTTTTTTTCAAAACTTTATTGAACAAGGTGATAAGTATACAAACAAATTGTATACAAAATTGAACAAAGAAGATGAAGGAAGCAGCTAGCTAAAGCGCTACAAACGTATTAAATCATACGCCATCTAGCGGCAACATGGTGAAATTATGTCCAATGTGGATTTAAAGGCATTTTCTCTTAAAAATTTAAATGGTTATAATAGGTAATATTAAATAAATATATTTAATTACAAATTTTACTATAATAATTTTGAGATTTCTAATCAAACATGTCAGATAAAAACGTAGAATTTGAACTTTTTCACTTTATCTATTTCTTTCTCTTGCCCTTAATAAAAGTCAAATCTTGAGTTAGAGCCCCCTCTGCTGGTGAATCATAAGAACTGTCTGAACTCAGCACTAGCCGGGCAAGCCATCCCCACGTTTGAAATATAACTGATATACAATTCAAAGCAAAATTAATGGTCTAGATCCTATAGGTTATTACTGACCCACTACAGAACAAGTTCTGCTCACTTAGCAGTTAAATGTGGAAACGATCATTTATCCTAAGATCGTCTTGTATCAAAGGTCTTAATAGTGACGCAACTATAAATAAATATTTTTTTTTCTACTGTCGAGCAATCAAACCCTTCAGGTGAGTTGTATCAGCAAATAAATACATGTGAAGTGTAAAAATACCATTACACAAAAAACACATGACAGATGGTTTAATCCCAGTTCAGCCAAAGAAAGCAACATCTGAACACTGCTTAACACCCTGCATCACAACAACAGAAATTCAATCAGAGCAGCTGGTTGACCCGTGTCGCCCCCACGGAGGCTTCTCGCCTTCCAAATGAACATGCAACCCTTGGACATGTCTCTGAGCCTCTGTGGGGGTCAGAAACTCTACACCTATAATGCAACTCTCTGTGCGAGTCACTACATCTGGACACCATCGGTATGATGCTGCACTGAAACTGCTGAAGTTCCTGGAGCACATTTCTCCTGACAACATCTGGTTCATCTAGTGTGTCAGAAAATGTATTTTTACAACAACAACAACAACAACAATACTAATACTACTACTACTACTGCTACTACTACTACTACTAATAATAATAATAACAATAACAATAATAAAATTAATAATAATTGTCAATAAAAGCCTCCGTATTACACTAAAATATAGCCAACTTGACAATTAGGCACATTTCCCTTTTCCTTTTGCACATGATTTTATGGTTCTGTAACTAATTAGCTGAACCTAGAAACATTTATACCACAAGTTCACATAATTACCACAGACAAATGTTCACTCTGTTTAAAATATAAATGAAAACACGACAAAACCCTAATCCTTTTTATATCTTGTTAATATTTTAAAATTTCACCCCAGAAATTCCTGTAAAACTCCCAAGAAATTTCATGGAAAATCAATTCACGAACTAAAATCAAAATATGTACAGAATTTGAAAAACATCTTGGAAAAATACAAATTTACCTTAATCAGAAAGGAAGTCTAGCTGCCTCAATTGGAGAATGTCGCACCAGCAGCCGCTTTAAGTCTATTTGTTCGTTTGGCGCCCCCTTGTGGCAGCGTTAACAGAGTTGACGGAACCGGAAACGGAAAAATGAGCATTGGATAGCAACTAGCATCTTTTGTTGAGAAGCTGTGCAGAAATCACTTGTGTGTTTCTTTTTGTATTAGGAGGATATTTCTTGCGTGACCGAACATTAATGTCATTTAGTGGAACACAAAACAGCGGGTAGGTATCAAAACGCTCTATTAGTGTAGTTTTTGTGTTTTTTGACACGCAGTTCAGTTTCAGTCTGTTAGTCTGCTAACGTTAGCCGCCTTATGTAACTACAATGGCTGTGTGTTGTCTGATTCTCTTGTTAGTGCTCGTGTCTTGTTATTATTATTATAAAACTGCATATTTTACACGTAAGAGGTGGTAGTGTGCAGATGTCCTCGTATTTGTATAAGGACAACTTTTGATTATCTTTCAAAAAGTAAGTTAAACAATGAATAGTCTAAATGTCCGCTCTGTCTCTTTCTACCAGAGCTGCAAAAAAGCTTAACACGTGAAATTAAGGTGTCTCTTTAAGTGTTTTAGGATCTATAAAATGGGACTTCATTTTTGTTTCATGTTCAGACAAGGAAAACATTAAATTCTCGTGAAAGAGATATATACACGTTTTACTTTATAAACCATATTTGATCAAAACGAAAAACCCCACAGAAGCAAACCTATGCTGCTGCTTTCTACTTATGTGTAACTTTCAATTAAAAAGCAAATACATTTTCTTGTGAATTATAAGTATAAGAATAAGCATCAAAACAATAATTTGAGAGAAAGGCTGTCCTTTATTCTAGTTAAAATGGTTATTGGAACAATTTACCGTAATTTTGCTGAAAACCTCATATTAGTGTTTCATATTGGTCTGTAGAATGTGAGAAATTTAACATATTTCCTTCTCAGCTCCTTTTTTTCTGTAAATAACTCCTTTTCATGGCAGGTTTCAGAAAAGGACATCTGGCTGGATGTTGGATAAGTCTAACAAACCATGACATAGATAGATGTGCTTTATTAATCCCAGGCGGGGAAATTGCAGTGTAACCGCATTACACACATTAAGACAGTTAAAAACAGTAGCAATATAATTAAAAACTTACAGATGGACCTTTTTTTTTAGCTTCTCGAATTTTTTATGGTTATGGCTTCTAAAAAGGGATGAAAACACAAGTCCAAACTAATTCCAGTAAATGATACTTTATTGATCTCCTTGGGGAAATTATTTCCCTGCATTTGAACCATCTCTGAGGAGCAGTGGGCTGCCATTTGTGTCAGGGCCAGGGATTGAACCTTCTGATCAGTGGCTAACTGCTCTCCCCATTCAGCCACAGTTGCCCAAACACCAAAGGAAGTTCATTCTCTCCTTCTGAAATCCCTTCTCTTGTTCTGTGTTTTCATTTTTCCACTCCATAGGCGCCGCAGCAAATGGGACCAGGCCGGCTCTGGGTCTGGCCCCAGGCCTGGCTCCGGGGAGATGAGGGGGGCCGAGGCTGCCCCCACTGGAGCTCTGGATGCTGCAGCAGCAGTGGCGGCAAAAATTAACGCTATGCTGGTCGCCAAAGGCAAACTCATGCCCTCGCAAATAAGCACCCCGGGACCCATTGAGAAGGTAAGATGCTCTATCAGCACGTATGCAGCACATCGATATTTACTCAAACTATTATTGTTTTCTTGCAGTCCAAATACCTCCACTGTGTCTCACTTGTGCACAAAATATTATACTAACTGTAGCTATTTGTTCATCACTCCAGATGTGGGTGTGTGCATGGATGGCACACGTGGGCGCTGAGTAAACATGGTGTATTTCTTCTTGTTCATAATGCAAACAGAAAAAAACTAGTTTTACACCACGGCAACTATGGGTTTTGAAGGTGTAGCTGCACACACAAAGCCCATTTACAAAGGACACAGTATCTGCAATAAGTCTCAGTAACCTTTTACGTTGACTTCCTTCCACTCTCAGGTTATTGGTGTTGGAAAGACTCCAATGCCGGCAAAAGCCAAAGACGACCTGGTGGTGGCTGAAGTTGAGATTAATGAAGTTCCCATAAACTGTCGAAACCTCCTGACACGCGGTCAGACACAAGATGAGGTTAGCAGCACAGATGAGGCTGTTTTACAAAACAAGTGAGCTATTGCTCCGCATCTTTCATGTAAACATCGTGGTTTGTCTGTAGATCAGTAAAGTGAGCGGAGCTGCAGTTTCCACCAGGGGGCGTTTCATGACTGCAGAAGAGAAGATCTCGTCTTTGCCAGGGTGACTTTTCCTTTTATAGTTTTTTTTTTATTAGCTCTCAGATGTGCCGTTAAACTCACAGTGATGAATCTGAACTGTTTCTGCTCGTTCTGCGCAGGGACCGACCGCTCTATTTACACGTTCAGGGACAGACGAGAGAGATCGTCGACAGTCAGTGGTTTTATAAACTTGCTTTTATAAATTGGGAACGTTTGCTTCCTTCATCTCCTGTTTTAAACCTCTTTTTTTCTGCAGGAGCAGTTAACAAGATCAAAGAGATCATTACTAATGGTGTAGTGAAGGCTGCAACTGCTTCATCCTCCTCTTCAGCCTTCTCTCCCAGCGGGACCGCGGTCACCGTCTACCAGCAACACAGCCAGCCTCCACCGCCACCGCCCTCCGTCAGCAACCACAAACCTCACTTTCAGTCAGGGGTAAGAGTAGGCCTGTGCGGCGTAATGGGCTCGACACACGGGAGGCCACATCGCCTCTCCTCCATTCATTTTCAATGAGACGTGCGCGACAAAGCGATAATCGCGGGTCTCCCTCCTACTAAGCGAAACGCGAAAAACGTGCGTGTGAAATTTTGCGCTCGTGCACGTGTCGTGCACAGGCGACCCAACGACGCGATCCCAGAAAGTTGAAACATTTTCAACTTTTCATCGCTGTCGCTCGGACGAGGACCAATCAACGGAGGTTTCATTCACTGACCAATGAGCGGTCAGGATGCTCCGTACATCTCCGAGCAAACATGGAGGATAAGTTGATTATTATTATGTTTTATAGTAAAATCAGAAGTAAGATTTCACATAACTCTAGCAGCACCTTGTGAAACATCATATCTACCGCTTATTTACTCTGAACCACTTAAATAACCTTAATTCCCTCCAACCTGACACAGCCAAACAAAACAACGGAAGATTCGATTTCGCAACGGAACGCGTAGACTGCTTTGCCGCTGCCGCGGGTCGCCTCCCGTGTGTCAGGTAATAAAAGCGACGGCGACAAATTTCGCTGATCGCGGTCGTTTGTCGCCTCCCGTGTGTCGAGCCCGTAAGTGTATCTCCATAAAAGTCACAACTTGGTGCGTTTTCTGGTGAAGCCAGCAAATGTTCCGTCATCGTTAGATTTCATCACCCACAGCATTCCTCATAAATCTTCTTCTTACCCCATTTTTCAGATGCATTACGTTCAGAATAAGATCTTTGTGGGCATGGAGCACGCCGTCCCAGGGTTTGTGGTGAAAGAACGCATCGAGGGCCCCGGAGGCTCATACCTGCAGCACATTCAGGTTGAAACGGGGGCCAAAGTCTTCCTCAGAGGGAAAGGGTCGGGCTGCTTAGAGCCTGCCTCTGGGCGAGAGGCGTTTGAGCCCATGCATATTTACATAAGGTTGGTGCTGAAGTTACTAATCATGTTGGCCAGAGACGCTCGTTTTAAAATGATGCCTATGCTTATGTCATGTTGATTTTTCTTGCTGTGTGAATTTAATTAATGTGTCCCCCCCCCCCCCCCCAGTCATGCTAAACCAGAGGGACTCGCAGCAGCTAAAACCTTGTGTGAGAATCTGCTGCAGACAGTAAGTAACTTAATTATTGTAGCAAACTCTTTACTCAGGATGCTAAAAATTAAATACTGGAAGCACATTGGGTGATTATTTCCCTGTCATTCTAAATATTCCATCCGTTCTCTTCCGCTTATCCGGAGTCGGGTCGCAGGGGCAGCAGCCTAAGCAGAGAGGCCCAGACTTCCCTCTTGTCAGCCCGTTGGGTGAGCTCCTCCGAGGGAATCCCAGGGCGTTCCCTGGTCGGCGTGTCCCGGGTCTCCTCTAGGGTTGTCACGGTGTGAAAATGTAACCTCACGGTTATTGTGACCAAAATTACCACTTTTCGGTATTATTGCGGTATTTTTTTTAAACGTGTTACATTTTCAGACAGCTAAATAAACCCTGTATATCAGGAAATATTGTCCTCAGTTTGGGTCTAAATTTAGCCTAAAATGTGTTATTTTGTAATTATGTTGTTTATTTGTTTACATTTTTCTCCTTTAGTCTTTAAAATACCAATATTTGCCCATAACTTCTTATTTTATGTTTGTTTGATGTCATCATTGTAATAATATTAGACCAGATGATACTCAGTACTCAAGTAGCCTTCTAATAAGATACTTTTTTACCCTTACTTGAGTAATAAACCCTATATCAGGAAAATATTGTCCTCGGTTTGTGTCCTTCCAGTGAGCTTTGCAGATGTGGGAAAATGTCATCAGGCAGTAATCGTTGTTAAATTCATAATTATTCTCGGAGAGAGACCAACTCTTATCTGCCCCTGGGAGCCCCGTAATGCATAGCGTCATTTCAACATGGGGGTGTCCGCGACACGGTTTATATGCAGGTAGCGGCGCTGCGGCTGCTTTATATAGCGACTCATTGCATTCTCCCTCAACCCAAATCCTCGGATCACGCGTTTTAGCTAAAACGCTAACGTTAGCTTGCCTTGCGTTGACTGTAGAGTTGTGGGTGATGGTCACGCAGATGTGTCATGAGATTTGAAGTGTTGCTGCCTTTCACAGACACTTTTTCTGCACGTGCTGCAAACAGGATAGCCGTCCGTCTTCTATCAAACGTCCCTCGGCATTCTTCAAATATCCATAAGATGCCCGTACTTCCCACTTTGTCTTCTTTGAGGGATAATAAATGTCCTGAGTGCTGCCGTCTCCTCCTTTGGCCATTATTTCAGCTTTAGCTTCAAGAAATTTTTGGTTGTAAACAACAAAGTGCGCATGTGCCGCTGGCAACTTCAGCAGATGATACGGTGGCTGGTAAGGGTCACCGCGCCTACACCGCAGCCACGGTAATCCACCGAGATAATAGTTTTTAAAAACAAGAAGGTTATTATTATTGTCAACTTTTTTACCGGGGTTTACTGCTACACTGGTTACTGTGACAACCCTAGTCTCCTCGCGGTTGGACGTGGCCAGAAAACCTCACCAGGGAGACGTCCAGGAGGCATCCTGACCCGTGCTTCACACTGGAAGCACCAGCGGAGTGGAACGCTTTAATCGCAACTTTTGCTGCGTGTCTCTGTGAGAATCTCAGCAGCAGAGCGGCTTCTCTTGCTGGACTCACAAAATATTGCTGTTCGATGTTGCAGTCGGCTCAGCGAGAGCCGGAGATCGCGTTCTGATGAAGCCAACAGGACCGCATCATCTGCAAAAAGCAGAGACCCGATCCTCAGGTCACCAAAACGGATCCCCTCAACAACTTGGCTGCACTTTGTTATGAACAGAATTGATGACAAAGGGCAGCCCCGACGGAGTCCAACTCTCACCGGAAACAAGCCTGACTTCAGACCAAGCTCTGACGCCGGTCATACAAGGACCTAACAGCTCGTATCAGAGGGCCTGGCGCCCTACACGCCCAGAGTACCCCCCCCAGGACCTCCTGAGGAACGCAGTCGAACGCCTTCTCCAAACCAAATCCGGGACCCCCCTAAGAGTTTAAAGCTGGTCCAGCGTTCCACGAAGGACGAAAACCTTACTGTTCCTCCTGACCTCCTCTCCAGAACCCCTGAATGTGATCACAAATAATTCAGACGAATATAAAAACTGAAGTAGTTTATTTATTTTTTTCTGATTAACAGAAACATTTGTTTCAGCTGATCAGCACCTCCAAATCTGAGACCATGGTTCTCGACTGGAAAAGGGTGGCTTGCCAACTCCGGGTCGGGAGAGAGGTCCTACCTCAAGTGGAGGAGTTTAAGTATCTCGGGGTCTTGTTCACGAGTGAGGGTAGGAGGGATCGGGAGATCGACAGGCGGATTGGTTCGGCGTCTGCAGTGATGCGGACGCTGAGCCGATCTGTCGTGGTGAAGAGGGAGCTGAGCCAGAAAGCCAGGCTCTCGATTTACCGGTCGATCTACGTCCCAATCCTCACCTATGGTCATGAGCTTTGGGTAATGACCGAAAGAACGAGATCGCGGATACAAGCGGCCAAAATGAGTTTCCTCCGTAGGGTGGCCGGGCTCAGCCTTAGAGATAGGGTGAGGAGCTCGGACATTCGGGAGGGACTCGGAGTAGAACCGCTGCTCCTCCGGATCGAAAGGAGCCAGTTGAGGTGGTTTGGGCATGTCCCCATCCCTGGGGAGGTGTTTCGGGCATGTCCTGCCGGCAGGAGGCCCCCGGGTCGACCCAGGACACGTTGGAGAGGTTACATCTCCAATCTGGTCCGGGAACGCCTCGGGGTCCTGCCGGAGGAGCTGGTGGAGAAGGCTGGGGAGAGGACGGTCTGGAGCTCCCTAGTTGGGATGCTGCCCCCGCGACCCGGACCCGGATAAGCGGAGGAAGACGACGACGTTTTTTTTCAGCATCAGCAAACCGTAACCAGAACAGATCACACAGCAGTGTGTTAATTGAAGGCAGCGATATTATCAAGTTATTCATCTCTGCCGTTCGGTGGAAAACATATTTGGCTTTTGTCGTCGTCCAGACGGAGTTGAAAAACAAGGCGATCAGAACCTTAAGAGCTTCCTTTATCTGAGGATTGTCTCGCAGGCGTTTATCAGCTTTTACCAACAAAGTGAGGCGTGTAAAGTGAAAGGTACGCCACACAGACATGTACCTCCTGGTGGCTTCTGCAGATGTTCCACTGACATAACATTTTGCACACTAAAGAATAGAAGGTGTAAGTGACTTTGTTCTGCTGCGTGAAACAAGTATTTCCTGTCGTTTCTGGAAGGTGTTGATGTAGCTTAATAACTCGCACAGATTTTTTCTTTGCTCGTTGTTGAACATTTTAAGCCCTAACAGTCCTCACATACGACGCTCTCCTCCCCAGGTTCATTCTGAATATTCTCGCTACCTTAGTCAAATGAACACAGTGATGCCAACACAACAAGGTAAAACACAACTCGCACCTTTTTGTGTGTGGGTGACTTAGCTGTCTGGTTTTACATGTTCTGGTCTTGTCCTTCAGGCTTCACCCAGACTCCAGTGATGAACGAGGTGTCCCCTCAGCCTCCCTACTACCCTCCAGCTGGATACCAGTCTTCCTACTCACAGGCTGTGCCACCAGTTACGCCTCTTCCTGTCCCACCACCTTTTCCGGTCCCACCACCTGCACCTATGGCCGCACCTTCAGGCGTGCCCTCTCAGTACCCTTTACGCCCGGCCCCTGCACCTGTTCCTGCCCCCATTTCTACCCCCGTTCCTGCTCCCACTGTGGCTCCTGCTCCAGACACACTACAGCAGGTAAGGCTTGGCTATCATGTTAGCGATGTGTTGCTACAGATCTGATCTGTTTCACACAAGTTCTCACGGGGTTTTTGCTGCAGGTCATTCCACTAAACTGACATGTTTATATATGTATATTATATATATAATATATTATATATATTTATATAATGTATATAATATATATATATAATATATATATATACATATATTTATATATTATGTATATATATATATATACATAATATATTATATATATATTATGTATATATATATTATAAATATATATATATATATATATTATATATATATATATATTTATAATATATATATATATATATATATATATATATATATATATATATATATTTATAATATATATATATATATATATATACATAATATATTATATATATATATATTTATAATATATATATATATAATATATATATATTATATAAATATATGTATATATATTATATATATAATATATTATGTATATATATATTATAAATATATATATATAATATATATTATGTATATTTATATATTATATATATATATATAATATATATTATGTATATTTATATATTATATATATACATAATATGTATATAATATATTATATATATAATATACATATATTTATATAATATATATATATTATATATAATATATATATATATATTATATATAATATACATATATTTATATAATATATATATATATTATATGAATATATGTATATATATATTATAAATATATAATATATATAGTAAGTATATATATATATTATATATATAATATATATTATATATACATAATATATGTATATATAATATATATTATATATATATTATATATATATACATAATATATATGAAATCAAATCAAACTTTATTTATAAAGCACTTTTCATGCACAGGAAGCAACACAAAGTGCTTAACAGATTAAAATGACCCATATAACCCACATTCCCTCCCTTTCCCACAGTTTCACCCCCAATCCACAAACCATTCCCAGGCGCACGCACACACACACACACACACACACACACACACTCGTCCACATTAAAAGACCACAGTAAACACTAGGCTGAGCTCAGATTGGACAGGTAATGAAAGACACGCCATCAAGGGAGCCATCTGCCTCGACAGCAGCAGATCCACAGCAGCAGCAAGACACCAATCCAGGGTGCCCTGGGAGGGAGGGTGACAACCCCCCACCATTACCTGGGCACTACCCAAGGAGCGCCCCAGCCGCCGCCACCGACCACCGGTCCTGAGGCAGAGGGCTCCACAGAGGAAACACTGGAAGGATGAAATACGTAACATGTAAAATAACAAGAGCTAATGTGGATAGTAAAATTTCCTATAAAATTTGATTATATAACTAAAACGACATAAATATGTAACACAACAGTGATTAAAATAAATAAGTAAAACAAGCAATGCAATAAATAGTAATCAGTTTAAAGCTAAACTAAAAAGGTGGGTCTAGAGCCTGTTCTTAAAAACATGAACGTTCTCCGCGGCCCTGAGATCCTCCGGCAGCCCGTTCCAGAGGCGAGGGCCATGATAACTCAAATATACAGCTGAGCAGATTCTTAAGACACTTGTACGACTAACTCTCCCGTAGGTCTCGACTCACTGAGACGTTGCTGGCTGCATTTGGGTCTGATGACACTTGTCCTTAAACCTGTTGCATTTCAAATAATTTAAGGATAAGAATCAAAGACATTGTGACAATGAGAAGCATTTTGCAAAATGCAGGTTAAAGAAATGTTTGTATGCGTCATCGTTTTGTCTTTGTTTGGGTTCTGAGAGTTGATTCGGCCCAATCTGTTTCTCCTCTGTGCAGCAGACTCTTCCTTCTGTACATTTTCCTCCTCCTCCTGCCGCAGTGCCACCCAAAGCCCCGCCTCCCGCCGCTCCATCCAATCCCCCGCAGAAACGACGCTTCACCGAGGAGGTGCCAGACGAGCGGGACAGCAGCCTGTTTGGATATCAGGTAAAGAAAACGTTCTTTTGCACTCGCACCTCCTCGTGGGTCTGTAGTGGAGTTTACTCCTCCCTGGTGCTCCACTTCTTCATTTCCATATGTATTTATTCTCATTATTTCCCCCTCAGTGTGTAGAGTTCCTTCCTTTCAGCCAATCGTATTTAAGACCCGTCTAAAATGTCCAGCTTAATAATTCATCCTTCCTCCATTCCAACGTTTTATGATTGATGCATGCTATTTCCTGCTGAGGCGCTCTTACGCTTTAGTTGTGACGTGTCTATCGTAAGGATCGAGGAACACCCGTGTAGTCAGACTTCTATTAAATATGATCAGTAAGTAAGTAAAACTTTATTTATATAGCACTTTTCACAGATAAAATCACAAAGTGCTTCACAACAAACATAAAAAGGCAAAACAGGACAGGAGCACAAGGTCAACTTACATAAAAGCTTGTCTAAATAAAGTGTCTTCAGCTGCTTTTTAAAAGAATCATCCGAGTCGGCCACACGAAGAAACAAGGGCCGGGCGTTCCAAAGTCTGGGAGCTACAGCTTGAAAGGACAGGTCCCCTCTAGTCTTAAATCTGGTCTTAGGGACCTTCAGTAGGTTCTGACCCGAGGACCGTAGCGTGCGGCCAGAAGAGTGAGGGATTAAAAGGTCTGATGAATATTGTGGAGCTTGTCCGTTAAGAGCTCTAAAAGTCAAAACTAAAATTTTAAATGTAAAGAAGATAAAACCGGTGTTCTGTGAGCCCTTCTATTGGTTCCTGTTAAAAGCCTTGCTGCAGCGTTCTGGACCAACTGGAGACGACTGACATCTGATTTGTTCAAACAAGTAAAGATAGAGTTACAATAATCCAGACGAGAGGAAATAAAAGCATGGATAATCATCTCCAAGTCCGAATTTGAAGGAAAAGCCCTCAATTTGGAAATGTTTCGCAAATGATGAAACCAATTTTTTACTAAATGTTTTGAGTGGCAGCTCAAAGACATGGATTGGTCAAAAAGAACACCAAGGTTTCTGAGACTAGTCTGGACTGAGGAGCTCGGGGAACCGAGGTGTTGTTTGATTAAAAGCACTTTCTGTTCAGGAGCGACGATCAGTGTTTCAGTCTTGCTTCGGTTCAACTGAAGACAGTTACTGGCTAGCCAGTCCTTAATACGCTCAATGCAATCTAGTAGATCAGCTAACTTGTTAAACTCTTGGGCCATTCCCATCTGTACCGGGTCGGCCCGGGCCGGGTAGCGTTGGTTGTTTACATATCTGGGTGGCCTGGTATTTTTCCGGGCCAACCAAGGCTCATTCTCAGCCCTCTTCTCGAGGGGGTCTGCTTCAGGCCGACCAGGGCCAACACACCCACTGCTGACAGCAAATTCACACCTTCTATTAGAGCAAGCCTCTGATTGGTGGGTAGAATCAGCCCACATGGGCTTAAGGCAAGGATGTGTGGAATCAACCGGGCCAGGCTGGGGCCGACTGGGGCTACCCGGCCCGGGCCGACCCGGTACAGATGGGAATGGCCCATCTGTGTCCTTGAAAGAGCAGTACAGTTGAGTGTCATCCGCATATAAATGGTAGGACACGTTTTTAAAGCTTTTAATAATCTCCCCAAAAGGGCAAATATATAAAAGAAACAAAACTGGGCCAAGGACCGAGCCCTGGGGAACACCGTGAAGCAAAGATGTGACTTCAAACCTACTCTTGTTTACACATAAAGAGAATGTTCTGTTATTTAAATAGGAAGAACACCACTTCAGAACCGTACCAGAAAATCCTGTCACTTTGTAGTCCGTATATGAGGTGTCAGGACAGCGTCTAGAGGAGGATGTCTGCTAATTGTGGCTGTGTGTTTTTCTGCTCATAGCATGGACCCATTCATATGACTAATTTAGGTGCAGGCTTCTCAGTGGGCAGCGCGGATGCTGCAGGACCCCCACCAACGAGTTCCTCTGGCCCGGCCAGTGAGAGGAACAGGTGTGTGTAGATTTTATTTCTTTATTTTTGGTGAAAGTCGCCGAGGCGATTCACGTAGTCTCGTCGTTTTTTTAGGCAGCTGATGCCACCGCCGCCGGCTCTGCCTGTTAACGGAGTCCGACTGAAGATGGAGGAGATGAGGACGCCGCACGGCCCCGTGGGTAAGGACGTAGACCTGTGCAATGACAAGTCCACCTGGAAACCTAAGTGCAGTTCTCTTGAGCGCGACTAAAATCTGGGATTTGTGGGTCTCAAACACCCAGCTGATGAATTAGGATAACATATTTAATGCAGCCTGAGTCAGCGTGGCTCCCTCTTATAATCCTTGCAGGATTCTGCTGGTGTGACGTCATGTCTCCAGACTTAAAACTCTTTGTGTAGCACTGTCGTGTTCTGATGACATCAACAGTTTGGATTGTTTTTCTCTCCTTGCTAATGAGAATATCTCCTGTTTTTGTGTTTTCTCTCTTTTTTTCTGTGTTTTTCTTCTCTTTCATGTATCTCGGGGGCGATGCTGGACGTTGATTGGGGGCGGGGCATGACTTGACTCGTGACACCGTCCTGCTGCTCGATCGGGCGGCCCAAACTCGGTCGGCTGCCCCCCCTCCTGTACTCTGACATGAAATAATCTATTAACTATTTGTTTCTCCCAAAAACTGATGTTTGTAACAATGAACTCGTCGCGTTTGAGACGTGTTTTGTTGTTTTTTTTTCTGTGTGTGTTTTTCCTTTTGTTCTTCTCTCAGAACCCGCAGCTAAAAGGCAGAAAACCGGTTTGGTGGCATACGCAGGAGACTCCAGTGATGATGAGGAGGACAGCTCCTCCTCAAAAGCCTCCTGGCCAGGTAACCACAGGGCAGCTCCCCCCACCGCTGCCTCCCCAGGCTGGACTCAGGGCTATCGCTCCACGCCTCCATCGGCTCCTCGTGCCAAACCACAATCACAGTCGATGCCTTTCTGGATGGCACCATAAAGCTGGAATAATCTAACGTTCCTCAGTCTTACAGGACCTCCACCCGAACTGAGCCTGTCGGTTTCCACCGCAGCCGTCTGTTGGCTTCAGCATCATTTTAGTCCTTGGGTCCAAATGGACAAACAGATGTTTTCTGCATCTTTAATGTTGTTTATTCCTCCCTCCAGTGAAACACGTGATAGGTGGGAGTCAACATCTGCACGACTGATACTTGACCTGAATTTGTGGATGTGTAAATATTCAGATGAATAAAAAAATCTGTCTTAACTTTGGTTTCAGAATGAATCAAACCCGCACCTCAAAGCGTTAGAAAATGACGTTTTTGTAAAAGCATTGAACAAAGTTCTGTTTTTGTTCAGGAGCGATTTATTCTTTCTAACATCTTCATTTTTTCTGTCTCGTTTCCACTTTTTTGTCATTTTATTTTTGGTACAGCTCTTATTGGAGTTTACTGTAGTACATAAACTGAATGGACTGCTTTCTTTTATGAAATAAATGTAATTTATTTGGGTGCTTGTTAAAGAGCGTTTTTTTTTACATGGTGAATGTTACTAATTAGGGTTTCATCATTTAATGAGACGGGATCAAAGCAAACGCCTAATTTCTTTCTTCCAAATAAAAAAAGTATTTCAGATTTTTATTTGATTTGATTTTTATTCAAACTTTAAAAATAAAATAGAAAATAAATATTTACAGACAAAACATACCAGAAAATAATGAAAGGTTCTCAAATATATTTAATCTTTAATATTCTGCTCGAAAAGGAGTAGGAAGAAGCTAATGCTTATTTGTGTGTGTGTCGTGGAGGATGGCTGCTTATTCTGAGCCAGGATCCTCTGGAGGTTTCTTCCTGTTAAAAGAGAGTTTTCCTCTCCACTATCGCTGCATGCTTGCTTAGTATGAGGTTTGCTGTAAAGACTCTGACTCTAAGGGCTGCACAGTGGTTAGAGCTGTTGCCTTGCAGGAAGAAGGTCCTGGGCTCGCTTCCCAGCCTGGGATCTTTCTGCATGGAGTTTACGTGTTCTCCCTGTGCATGCGTGGGTTCTCTCCGGGTACTTCGGCTTCCTCCCACAGTCCAAAAACATGACTGTTAGGCTGATTGGTCTGTCTAAATTGTCCTTTGGTGTGTGTGTGTGTGTGTGAATGGTTGTCTGTCTGTCCTGTGTGTCTCTGTGTTGCCCTGCGATGGACTGGCTCTCTGTCCAGGGTGTACCCCGCCTGATTGCCCGTTGACTGCTGGAGACAGGCACCAGCCCCTCCGCGACTCTGCGTGGACAAAGCGGGTTCAGAAGATGGATGGACTCTGACTCTAGTCAGTGACTCGATGCAATTTGCTGGGTTCCTTATATGGGAAACTTTTTTCTGATTGGCTTAACAAACTGACCTGTATTGGAATGTTTATTATGTGAAGGTCCTTGAAATGACTTGTGATTTGGCGCTTTATAAATAAACTTGAATCCTACCCTTTCCTCACTGATTCGTGGTTAAGTTTGGAAAGCTATAAACTTCTTGGCTGCTAATAATCCTTTTAGATGCAAGTTTGAAAAATCACATTTTCTTTTAATCTTTCAGCTCGATTTCAACAATTCTCTTCATCAGTGAGGGACACTGAGGATATGAGACGCATCAGGAGAAAAATTTCAGTTATAAAGTTTCTGAAATGTTGATTTTTTTAAATAGCTTTCTAAACATTTGACATGTTTTATAAAAAAAAAAGCAATAGATACTTCGAAGTGTGACTTTAATCATTTGGCTTGCTGTGTCCACCTGCATAGACGGGGCATCTGCTGGTCTACTGTTAACCCAAATTCCTCATTCCTCTTCCGCCCAAAGCTAACAAACCAGACTCCTTTTTTTAGACCATAAACTAACATGATGTAGGGGCTTTTTTTTTTTTTTTTTTTTTTTTGCTAGAAAGGTGGCCCAAGACCAGGTTTGCCTTCAAGGACTGATGAGTCTATGAGCTGCTGATGTGAGATAAACAGGCCTTGGCATAAGGCTTTCACCTGTTCTGGAAAGAGCCTCACAGACCTCCCTGTGGCTGCGCAGCAGCGCTATAGGTCAAGCGTGGCGTGACCTCTCCTGCTACAGAGCTCCACAGATAGAGCAGCATCCTGCTCCTGTCGGGGTCAGCGGTCCACTCGTATGATTTTTTTTTGAGGCCTCGGCTTTTGAAAGATTTGAGTTGCAGGTCTGCTGCTTCAGCTTAACTAACTTGAGAAGATGGGTGAACAGTACATCACATCCTGCTCTATCTTCACTTGACTACAAAGCTAGAGGGGTACAAAAAGTTACAATAAAATTGCTTCATGAGGCCCCCTTTGGATCGTGAAATATCGACGTGGAAGTTCACCTAAAGCTCTTAACGATCATCTGTTACTGAGATTGTTTATAAAATGTGTGACAGGGTGAGCGTCCTGTCACTGTATCCCGATTGATCACGCACCCTGGGTACTCGGCCAAGGCGATGCACCTTTGGCTGACTGGTTAGCGTGTGACCCTCACCCGGGAATCTGGGGATCAGTGGCGGCTGGTGAAAAATATTTTTGGTGGGGCTGTGCTATTTTTTTTTAAACAAACTTGTGCTTTCTGAGCTTTGTGCACAACTTCACTATTTCCTGAATTAAGCACAGCTCTTTTATTTCCTGTCTTACATCATTGGACAAACTGATTAATCCAGGTGTGTCTGACTATTGGCACGCTGCCTTGCGGACCAAGGTTGAAAAATACTGCATTAAATTGCACATAAAATAACATGACCATAAATGGTAAATAGGCAATGCAAGAGGCAAGTAACAAAAACATTTTGTTTAATTTCAACATTTGAGTGAACACGAAAAATTATGAGCAGGTCACTGTTACAGTAATGGTAGTAAACACTACTTAGACAAAATGCCAGAAATTTACACTGTTAGGACTTATGGAAAGTGGAAACACTTTCATAGGAAATAATGTCATCAGTATTTTCTTACAAATGTCATATTTCCCACTTTTTGGGACAAATCAGAAATGTTTTATTGTCCCAAAAGCTGGGAAATTTGTTTGCTGCAGCAGAAGTGTAACAAGTAAAATGGAATCAGATTGATGTATGTACAAATTTACTTGAAATACACATTTACATGATTAAATATGTATAATAGGTATGTGTGATGAAATTAGTTTTTACAGTTATTGCACATTAAACAATGTACATGCTATTAAACAAACGTCCCGGTTTGTGGGACAACCAAGGATTTCTGATTCTGATTGTCTTGTTTACAGAAATGTAATGTACAGCTTACCTCTGCACCCAGCTGCTGTTCTCCCTGTCCAAACGTCCTCCGTTTCTTTGTTGGCTGCTGCACTGATGCGCTGCATTCCTCAGTCAGAGAATGAATGGAGTCCCCAATGAGACACAAGTTCCACATCCACCTTCTGTGGATCCCAGCCGTTTTGAATAACAAACACAGAAAGCAAAATACCTCATTAGCGTGATTGCATCCAGCTAGCCACTGCTTCCTGGTGTACCAATTTTGGGAGAAGCGTCGTGTGTACAGTTTACCCTTCTCCTTGTCCTGCTGGCTTATCTTTACGTCGGGCTGATCTGGTCCAAGCTCTTTGACATTAAGTTTTTCCACCATAGTTCTCCTCTCGAACGGATACTGGAGAAGAGACCGAACTGAATTCAGTGGCTGCTGAGATCCGGTATCCATGTTGTAGGCGCACTGGCGTCCATGTCTACGTCTGCGTCATGACCGTCACGAGTCACGACCAAAAACGTGCTGGAGTCGAGACTCTCCGAGTTCTACCGAACACCAACGAAAGCCCTGGTGGTAGCTCTATCGCCCATCATGCTTCTGAAACGTTCTGAAACAACGTCGACGCTGATTGGATACATTCCCATTCCTACCCTTTGATATTCTTGTCAGCAATTGGACAACTGGTCCCGTCTTGTTTGGGCGATTGAAAAACAGCACACAGCCTCCACCGCTCGGCAGAGACCGGCAGAGACCAATATATATATATATATATATATATATATATATATATATATATATATATATATATATATATATATATATATATATATACTTTATATATGATTTATTTTTTTTACAAAACACACAATTAACTTAGAATATGTGATTATTGTTAATTTTATTTATTTATTTTTAAAATAAAAATTAAAAACACAGGGGAAACTGGGAGGGCGGTGCCCTATCGCCCTCTACTGGCCAGCCGCCACTACTGGGGATCAAATCTCGCCCGGGCCCTCGATTCTCCACCCTGCCATAAATGCTTCTGGGGTTCAAGGTGGAGAGCCACGGATGCTATGAAATAATTTTTTCTTTTACTGCACAATTAATCACATTAGATCAATAATAAAAGTGTTAGATCATCATTTGCAAATGGTGCATGATGTGAAAACGAGGTAAGAATGACATCCTGTGGTAACATCTGGGTACTGTATGTTTCAAAACGAATGAGTGACAGTCCCCACTCCCGTTTCCTGAGTTTCGTGGCTGTCGCTCAGCAACAGAAGGCTTTAGATGACGAGTGAAGATGAGTCACACACAGCAAGTTGATAAGTAGATAAATAAATTTCACTGTAATATCTAAGTTGGTAACTGAAAAAGTAGCTTTAAATATTTTTAGAGCTAAATAATTGAGTGTTAGCATCGTCAGCTCAAGGTTAGCCTGTAGCCTTCTTTACACATAAAGTAACAATAGATTATTTTAAAAACTTTAAGCTAAAACTTTAACATTGATCCCAGTGATGCGGAGTTAGAAACTTGACCAGTTTCATATCTGACACCACTCTGCTGCCCAAAAACCGCACTTTACAGTTTTATGGAGTGGGTAGGTTCTCTATAGGGGAGCTCTTTACCTGCTTTACCACTGTTAGCTGTGATAATAGCGGTTAGCATTTTCAGTTTGACGAAGGCACAAGAAGAGAAGTTTCCTTTTTCTAATGGCATCACGGCAGAGCCTGGAAATAAAACAGAATAATGTTTTTGGAGGTGAACCAAAGAGCTAAAACCAGAGTGAACATCGGCGCAGCCTACGCTAGTTTGAGGGAGTTAAAGGTTACAAAATCACAGACTGATGGTGACCTGGCTTTGTTGCTTCTGTACTTAAAATATACTTATAAGTAACAATGTTTCTTGTCCAGCAGTGTGGATCATTTAACTTTGTGGTTTATTTTAGTATTGTCTGGCTCATGATAGTGTCAGCTCGTTGTTGGCGCTAGCTACAGCAGGCTGCAGTAAGGAGTCGTAATTCCACTTTCAACCAGTAGGGCGGAGGAGCAGAAAACTGCTCTGTGTTCCTTTGGGGTAAAACAAAAAGATGCTGTGGTTTCTTAGGGGTACAACAAAAAAGAAACATCTGGATCACTCCAGTTTACTGGCTTAGAAACTTTGCAAAACCTTGCTGCGTTTTGTTTACCGTTGTCGAATTTCAAATGTCGGCCCAGCAACATTAGCTCACACTCGACATACCCACAGACTCTCAGAGTGTAAACAAAGACTCTTGAGCTTTTTTGAAAGGAGAAAAACTGACAAACCCTTTGGCAGACTGAGAAGTGAATCTGTTTCTATGTAACCTTCCATCCAACACGAACTAGACACTGTTTTGTGACTATTTAACTGTAAAATCCTTACATATTGTCCCTTTAATATGCGAATAAGTTATATCTTCAGCTATTTAATAAGGTGTATTAAAGCGTTTTATTCCCGAAAACTTAAATATGCTTAGAATATTGATTTAGTTTAATGTGAACCCAAGTTATTTTATGCAAGGTGATTCGAAAAGCTTGAGAATTATCAAACTTTTATTTCATAAGAACTCATTTGGGTTCCTTGTTGTCTAGGAATCAAGAAAGATTAGGAAAAAAGTGACACTTCATAAAAATAAACTGTTGTATATTTTCTCCACCAGAGGGAAGACTCTTAATGGAAGATATTCCACTTCTCTCGTCAGTTTTCTGTGGTCAAATGCTGAGCATTAAGATCTTTCAAATCTATTTTAAAAAAATCATAAAAATGAATAATTAAACCCCTTAATAATTTAGTAAAACAAATGAAAAAGGCAAGCTTAGATATGTTTATTTTTGTTTTTACATCAGCTGAAACAAATCATGGGAAGATGAATTTGTATCTCTGAGAAGGTCCTCTAAAACAGAAAGACAAAAGTAAATTGTATCCCTGATAGATCGATCGGCCTCTACTCGGACCGTCCCCAAGTCCCCCTCACCGAAGCCAAGAAAAACAAAGGGCATCGCATAGAAACACACACTTCACAGCCGACGTCAGTTAACCGTCATCCATTCACAAAGCGTACCAACACCCTTCACGCACAGTACCAACTGCCAAACTGCTTTTCCAGTACGACAGGTTCCAGCCAGGCCAGTAGTTTCCTTGCATCGCCACCATTTGCACAGAAAGTTCCTTCATTTGGTTTTGGAAAACTAAATCTAATATTCTGAAACTACCGGAAACACACTTGCATGAAGATTACCACTCACCCCGCAGCACCGGTTTCTCCCCATTTTACATTTTGTTTAAATCATTTAGTGCATCGCTCAAGATTTCCTGAGAATAGTTGCAGCACAAAAAAAAAAAACGACAAAAAAAAAACAACCCCTAAGGCAACTTTATCACAATATATATTATATTTTTCTAGAACTCTGCGAATGTGCTGAAGGATGAGTATGTACGTTGGATTTACAGAAGCCATTATTTCAATCAAGATAGCTAATGGACCCCTAGACCAAAAAAAAGTAAAAAGCTTGGAGCTCTCAAATCTCATAGTGCAAATAAATAAGAAACAAAAGAAGATATAGTACACCCAAGACCAGACTAGCACATCTGCTATAGGAACAGGAATGGAAGGAACCAACAAAGCCAGGTGAGGTCGCAACATTTTTGGTCAAAGATGATCAAACTCAAAAGATAATGGCCTCATTAGTCACAGAAAACCTACAAGAACTGCCGAACGTAAAGTACAGGACATGAGGTGTTGCGGAAAGGTCAAAGGTGTCAGCCTCCTGACCTCGATGCCCTGATCCTGCTAACCTGAAGTCTGGAATGTGCCTGTGTTGCTGCCGTACACGGCGGCTTGAATGTGCAAAGACTGCATCCGAGGAAAGAAAAAGAGTCGAAAGAAGACGATCTCTGGAAAAGGCGTTCGGGTGCATGGAGGCGTCGAGCAAAAACCTTTAGTGCAATGCCGTTTCTTGGATGTTTTCAGAGAACGGATCTGGGTTAAGCTCTGAGTTTGGTTTATTAAAAAGCAAAAGAGCCGCAATAAATATCAATAAATAAATAAATACACAGACAGGGGAGCGTCGTCTTAATCCCTACACCTCGTTGATCTTCTGAGTGCATTGGAAGACTGAAGTCCACGGTTTCTAGGAAGGAATAACATTATTGATATTAACTTGCTGACCCAGATTTCGTCCCTTTTGGTCCGGCGTTCAGCGCAGAGCTTTACGGAAGCAGAATCTTTTTCATGGCTTTCAAAAAGAGTCGGGATGAAGTTTCTCCTCCAACCCAACATTGGCTACAATCCTCCCATCTCCTCTTCTGTTCAAAAAACAAAACAAATGAGCGGATCTTTGGTTTAAACACCAAATTAAAGCAGATTATTGCTCTTCAACTCACAGAAGTGACTCGTCAGACTGCATTTCCACTGATAACCACCAGAGGACAGTGGGCATAGAAACCATGCTGAGTTCTAGGTAATGGGAAATTCTAATTGCACCTGAATGAGAAGACCTAGGAACAGAAATAAACATCTTCGAACATCCGTCCACGCTGCAGCAGCTCTGGATTTTGGTTTGCATAGTGAAAAGCATTCCAGTCACACACACACACACCGGAAAGACGGAAAACAAAATCAAATTAGAGAGCTCAAACCAAAAATACTCGACAGCAAACAAAAGAATCCAATCAAACGCCAAAAACCAGAAGACCAACATTTAAAACATCTCAGAAACCCGTTTTCCTTTATGTCGTTTTTTAAGTCCGTTGTGATATTATTCCGTTTTTTAAGTGCTCTCTGTGTGGGAGCAGCAGCTCATCAGTCCAGCCACCTGAGTGGACCGTATATTTTTTACTGTGGATATTTACCACACACAAAGTCCCTTTTCCCCATCATTCCCCGTCGTTGGCCTCTTCCTCTCCTCCGTCCTCCTCCGCCTCATCGGCCCACCTGTCACGCTGCAGAGCCGGTGAGCGGGTTCTTCCTGGATCTTCTCCCTCCGTCTTCCTGCCTCCCAACAATTCCAACCCTCGCAGCAAAAAATCATGGTAGCCGGTCAGCCTTTGAGGCCCGAGGTGGGCCAACGCCTGAAGAGCAAGTGACTGCTCCTTCTTGATGTCGCCTGCAAATATCAGTGGAGGGCCCCCCACGGATACGCCACCGCTTTCCAGGCCCGGGTGAGGGTGGAAAACAGAGGAGTGGGCCTGGAACGGCAGAGGACTGGACCGCTCCATCCCGCCTTCATCCGGTCTCCCGTCCTCGGCCAGCTCGAGCCCACGCCTGGGCCGGCGCGTGCGCTGTTCCAGACAGCTGTGGCCCTTGCGGTGACGCTGGAGGTGGTCCTCTCGGGCGAAGGCCTTGTGGCAGAGCGGGCACTCGAAGGGCCGCGCCCCGCTGTGGAGGGACAGGTGGTTTTTGAGGTCGTACGAGTGGAGGAAACGAGCAGGGCAGTGAGAGCAGGTGTAAGGGCGCTCGCCCGTGTGTTTCCTCATGTGGATCTTTAATTTATCATTGCTGAAATGACAAGAGGCAATCCTTAGAGAAAAGAGATGGAAGGTAAACGTTGGAAAAACAGAAATGCAGATTTTTGTTTTCCTACCGTGTGAAGCGAACTCCGCAGGCGGAGCACTGGAAGGGTTTCTCTCCGGTGTGCGTCCTCATGTGTCGAGGCAGTTTTCCTGCTCCGTGAATGATTTTCTGACAGACTGGACACTGTTGGGGGGTCTGAGACTTCCTCTTCCTCCCCCCTCCTGCTACAGATGTGGTTGCCCCTCGATCGGCTACAGAGACGGGTACGGAGCTGCTTCCCATCATCATCGCATCATTGTTTAAACCCTCCATGTCGTCCTCAGAAAGCTTGTTGTTCTGGATGGGGGGAGGGTGGGCTATGAGGGGGCGGTCCTGGGACCAGTGAAGGAACCCTCCGTTTAGTGTGGCCCCTATTCCCGGCTCTTTGATCGGCCTTGGGTCCCCGTTCTGCTTGAGTTTAAAGTGAACCTCTTCTTTCTCTGGGCTGGGGGGCTGAGTGGAGGGCAGGGATCGGTAGCTCTCAGATGCAGGTGAGGGGTGTGAGGCGGGGGAGGCAGGCAGTGGGTTCAGAGGTGAGAAGTTGTTGTAATGTGGCCTGATTTTCTTCACCTTATTCTTGTCCTTTCTCCTCGACCCTTTCTCAACAACACTCTCCGACTTCACCGCTTTCTGTTTAGCTGCTTGTTGGGGTCTCTGCTCCTCTGCCGTCTCCCCCTCCGTCTCCGCCGTCTCCCCCAGGATGTCTCTGCAGGCGTCTGCCACACACTGGATGCCCAGAAGCTGAGCTCCTCGCAGCACATCCCTCATCCCAGAGCTGGGAATTGTCAGCGTGGCAGTGTAGGCAAATTCCAGCAGGGCGTCCAAGGCGTCAGGGGCAACGCAGTCCAGCTGGCACACACTAAAGCCCCCACCTCCCTCGCCACCGCCTTCCTCTGCCCCAAACAGCCTGCGGAAGTAGAGACTAACGGCGGCCATGACGGAGCGATGCGTTGGGTAACGAGCCCCGTGGGAGGTAAGGGTGAGGTCACACAAGAGTCCCGTCCTCCTCTGATGATTGAGGTGAGACAAGAGCTCGTTGCTGTGCTCCGGGAAGGGGATCCCAATTAGACCGTCCTCTCCTGGAGACATCGCCACCTACATCGCAGAAAGAGAAGTCAAACATCTGGGACAGCTGATGGCAGAATAAATGACCAATTGCTCTAAAGGTTTTTGAGCTAATCTGCAAGTAAGGAAATAAAAGATGGAATTAGGAGGTCCAACGGCATCTGACAGAAAGTTAAAAATGTGATTTCATGAACTTCTTACCAATATTTGTTTGGTCATTATGACGAGATTATTCGTAAGAGTGTAAGAATAATGACAGCACTGCGTGTTTTTTCTATTCTAACAATTACGACTGTAGAGCCATGAGCATCTTATAAAGTGCATTTCAAAAGATGATTTTATGTACGAATGGAAAACAAATGCATCCAAATCAACCTGGTACTGTCTGATAAAGTAACTGACCCTAAACGTAATAACTGATTGTAACTCTTGACAGCAACAACTGCGATCAAGCCCCTGCGACAGCTGATAATGGATCTCTGAAATTGGTGTGGTGGTCCAACTTTCCTTTACAGAATTGTTTTAATTGAGCCACATTAGAGGCTTTTATAGTCTAGAAGTCTAGAAAACCTGCAGCAATAGCACAAGATTTTGCTCCACTCTATAAGGTTGGTTTACGCTTGACGCGTCCACGAGGTTCGCACAGCGCCGCGCGGAAAAGTTGCGTCATTTTAACAACCACGCCCAACCACTCCCCTCCACACGGCCCAAACTTTCCGCACCGCGCACCTAGGAAATGTTCTAACCACGCGGATGGTCGGACGCGGAAAAACATAGCGGACTGGCAAGAACTAGTATAGCTTGGTTTATGCTTGATGCATTCACATTCCGCTTGGTGATGCGGCTCGCGGATGGAACGCGCTTCACAACTTGCAGCGTTTATGGTTCATGCGGCTCGTCTCTGCGGTGAGCCAATATTCTCCCAAACTGTAGGGGGCAGCATGGAGCTCTACGGCATGCATCCAACACTACACCATTGTAGAAGTAGAAATTACTGTTTACAACATGGCATTCCAGCATTTTTTAACAGCGTCCTCGTCTTTTCCGACAGTGCGAGCTATTTCTCTCCAAGAATTATTAACATGTTGATCACGGTGATCTCTGAGAGCTGAATCATATAAATGTCTGTATTTACAAACCTCTGCCATGCTAGTTCTTGCCAGTCCGCCATGTCTTTCCGCGTCCGACCGTCCGCGTGGTTAGAAAATTTCCTAGGTGCGCGGTGCGGAAAGTTTGGGCCGAGCGGGGATGCGTTGGAGGGGCGTGGTTGTTAAAATGACACAATTTTGCTGTGCGGAGCCGTGCGAACCTCGCGGACGCGTCAAGCATAAACCAACCTTATGGCAGAGGTTTGTAAATACAGACATGTGTATGATTCAGCTCTCAGAGATCACCGTGATCAACATGTTGTTAATAATTCTTGGAGAGAAATAGCTCGCACTGTCGGAAAAGACGAGGACGCTGTTAAAAAATGCTGGAATGCCATGTTGTAAACAGTAATTTCTACTTCTACTATGGTGTAGTGTTGGATGCATGCCGTAGAGCTCCATGCTGCCCCCTACAGTTTGGGAGAATATTGGCTCACCGCAGAGACGAGCCGCATGAACCATAAACGCTGCAAGTTGTGAAGCGCGTTCCATCCGCGAGCCGCATCACCGTGCGGAAAGTGAATGCGTCAAGCCTAAACCAAGCTTAAGCAGGTCTACCACTGGTCCAAAGAGATTTAGGTCTGGCCGATTACAGCACTCTATGTTTGTAGAGACGTTGGGCAGGCTTAGCACCAGAGCTGCGATGGGGAAAAACACAAACTGCACTTGTTATAAACGGCTTTGATATAAACTTTGGACTATTCAGACGTACGCTTTTCTTTGAGACATTTTGAAAAAGGAAGCATTTGTATGGCAGACTGCCCCATTCACCGATTTCTGTAGCGATGAATACATCATGTTTGTTGTAGATTCCAGCCCACGACTACATTCTGTCTATCGGTTGTGACCAGACGACGTACCCTGTAATCGGAGACTCTCTTTTGGATCTGAGATGTCAGGGGGGTCGGGTGACCCCAAGGTACCAAAGTTCATGGAAAAACCGCAGTACGACCAGGTCAGTCCAGAGTCGTCTCCAGGTTACAACACACAGTTGAGTTTGTTGAAGTCCGTCGAGCCGAGCTGAGTTTGTTTCCAGCTCAGACTCCGGAGTGGCCAATCCGGGACCAGCCTCTTTGAAACATTTCTCTGACATACAGTCAAAACCTTTTTGCATGCTTCAAAGCTGACACAGCAAGACTCCTTAAGGGTCCAACCGTTCGAGACGCAAAACAAGTCCACCTGTTTGTTGTGACCTGGCGACGACTCTGGACCGACCTGGTCGTACTGCGGTTTTTCTACGAACTTCGGTATCTTGGGGTCACCTGACCCCCCGACATCTCGGATCCAAAAGAGAGTCTCCAATTACAGGGTACGTAGACGCAGCTAGATTGCGTCTGATGTGGTTCTATAAATGATCTGGTCTGCTATAACTCTCTAGTTATAGCAGACCAGATTCTTTACACCCAGAACTCACAGTTTCTTCCAGATAAAAGGTTCTGAACACACATCACCATACATTCATCCTTCACACATCGTTTTCGTAACTTGTCATTTAATATAATCAGTCTAGGAAATAAAGTTTATTTTAATTATTGACTGTCTGAATTAATACGAAGTGTGTTTATGGTCAACGAATAAGCAAATAATCTTAAATTCTTCCGGTTAAACTTTCAAAGATCAATCAAGTTGATATTCTATTTGATATTCTATATTAATGTAGAATCATCACATCTTATTGATCATAATTTTAACAACACCTATCAGTAGATATCTCTACATATCTTTACATATATAAGATGGCTTGTCAGGCTAGGGTTTTCCAGCGCCAACATCTTGTTTAAAGGGACTTTACGGACTTTTGAATTTTTATGCTTCAATAGTAGACTCGTGCACGAGGCACGCATGCTGTACGTGCACACTCCTTAATGAAAATAACAGCTGAGACAGTCCCGTGTGTGTGTGTGTGTGTGTGGGGGGGGGGGGGGGGGACAGAGGACAGGAGAACGCGCAGCTAATTAATTAAATAATGTGGTTCTGTACCTTTCTCTTCAGCACAGCCGACAAAGGTTTATGACGGGTCAGTCCTCCTGCATGCTCAGATCATTCCCTTCCCTTGCTTGAAAAATTGTTCCAAAATGAAAGTTGAACCCACATCTTTTTTATCTGTGAATTCAATGCCGTTCGGCGAGTCTCAAATAAAAATTTGGGTATCTTACTGTAAAAAAATATACCACTAATGTAAAAAATAAACTCTAAATAAACTATGTTCACATCCAGAATCAAACCCAGGTCTTCTGTGCGGGAGTCAGACATCTTACAAGGTGAGCTACACTCTAGTAACATGTATAGCAACTGTAACATTTATATCCTTGATGACAGCTGAAACAACGTCAAACCAAAGAACGGTTTGGAGAGAAAATGGCTATTTTGTTGCTAATTTGCAGGAAATATCTAGAAGAAAGTTCTACAGAAAGTAGCTAAGGGTCCTCAGAAATGTAGCTAGCTTTGTCACTAGGCGTTAGGAAAAGCGACAAAGTGGCACTGCCTCTCTCTCTGCTGCTAAAGCTACGGATAGCAAATGCTACGGGCGATGCCTGAGCGTGAACGCGCATGAAGCAGCCTGCTCGACCCGAACAACTCTCTTTTTCTGTGATTTTACAGAAAAACAGGCAATCACAGTAAAAATGCCAGGGCTCATTCTACAGGACCAGGGCATTGCAGGAGAATGTATGAAGAAGACATTTATTATTTCTATACATGTTTTGGCTGTCAAACTTCCATAATGCCCCTTTAAGGTCACAGGTCACCTAATCTCCTTCTGGATTTTCTAGTAGAGAATATAATTCATGATTCCATCAGTTACAGCAAGTCATCAAACTCCATCACACTGCCGCCACCATGTTTCACTGTTGGCGTGACGTTCTTTTCTCAAAAGCAGTGCCAGTTAGACACCAGATGTCTGGGACACACACCTTTACAAACATACACAGAATATTTTTGGAATCCCAGAATAGTTTTTGGTAAATATGAGACAGATTTTGTGTTCTTTTACGGCCTGTGGAGGTTCTGGAACCGCAACTCTCCCATGGATGCTAATTTAGCCCCTTTGGTCTCTTTCTTACTGTTGAATCATAAAATGATGAAATGAACCTTAACTAGGTTTGGTCTGCAAAGCTATACGTTGGGTCTTTTTATTCCTGAATCTTCAGAACGGAGCGTGTTGTTTAGCCTTTTGAGATCTTTTAGCCTACATCATGCTGTCAGTTCTGAAGTGAGTTTAGGTCTGGTAGCAATCAGGCCTGGCTGCGGCCGCATGAACTGAATTCACTTCACTAAATAATAATAATCAGTCAGATTTGGTACAACCAGATGTAGCTGGCCAAGTAAAAATCAACCATTCCTCAGTCAAATACTCATCTTTCCTAAAATATCACAATCTACTGGATTTAGAATATTTTTGGAGTGCATTGGATTTTCACAGACATTTATCTGTATTATTACTTTTATTAGTACATCCTTGCAGTTCCAAAGACTAAAAGATCCCCCAGCTCTTCCGCCTGAGAGGCATGCTTAACCTTTCTAAAAGTAGCGCGACTGACACGAGGACTTCACCTTCACGTGAGGGACAATTTAAATGAGGCTTAACCGTTCTCCCTCACGATCCTCCTGCAGTTTCTGTCCAGATTAGTAAATCAGGAGGCAACTTCAGCATGAGCGACGGGGCGTCAGAGGAAGATGGCAAGGGCCAAGGTGACGTTTTGCAGACGTAAGTGTCAAGCAGAGGGAGATATAAAAGCTAATGAGTGACGATGATGATGATGATGATGATGTGGAAAGGACTGACAGTTGTACTGTACTCTCTGGGTTTTGTATCCCATGAGCAGTAGGTTAATTCGTGGTTTCGACCTTTACAGCATTGACCGACTGATTTAAAAGAACAGCAGGAGAGCGGCTCTAATGGGGGAGAAGTTAGGGAGGGACAGGGAGGAAGTGACAGAGTTGAGTGGGTGAAAGGGGGAGTACCAGCAAGAGAATGAGGAAGGAAAAAGGCCGCAAGAGAAGAATTAGTACTATTAAAGGGCCTGATGTGATGGCCGCCCCTCAGACGCTTAAAACTGTAAAAGGATTTTTTTCCCCATGAAGACCTTTCACAAGCCGGTTTTTCAACAGGCAGCGTCAGCAGAGGGACGACAGTAACGTCTTGTTCTGACTCCGAGGAGGACAATAAGTTTATTTGCTTTTGAACAAACCCGACAGTAATAAGACCCAACAACTCCCTTCGCTGGATCCCCAAGCACGCACTTTCACCTCGTCTACATTATACCTGGGTGACAAACTCTCTCACACCTGAGCAGACCAGATTTTCCACAAACAACTAATCCACCCCTCCCTGCTCTTCATCTCCCTCTCATAGCAACTGGCAGCCCCCCCGGCTGTCCTATAGCAGCATTCGCACGGCGCCCAGAGGGCTCAGCACAACAACAGCACATCCACCTGACTAACCTGCTTCAGCACACACACACACACACACACACGCACACGCACACGCACACGCGCGCGCACACACACACACACACACACACACACACACACACACACGCGCACGCACACGCACACACACACACACACACTCATGCACGTACTTCAACACTTGCACACACGCACACACACACACACACACTCATGCACGTACTTCAACACTTGCACACACACACACACACACACTCATGCACGTACTTCAACACTTGCACACACACACACACACACACACACACACACACACACTCATGCACGTACTTCAACACTTGCACACACACACACACACACACACACACACACACTCATGCACGTACTTCAACACTTGCACACACACACACACACACACACACACACACACGTCAGCTTGCGCCCCCCCCCCCCCCCCACCACCACCATTGTTCATCCTAACTTCTGACGAACTTAATGACGACTTGTTTCACAAAAACACGCCCCACCCATGCCATCAAAAGTCTAAACAAACACAATATTTGTCCTCAGTGGACACTTTGTGATCATTAAAGACGAGTCGATGCTTTCTCTGCCGTGCGAGGACGAGGTTAGAAAAAGCCAACCCTACCTTGCCCATCATGGTGGGCACAGTCAGCTGCAGCCGAGGCAGCGCCCGTCTCATGGCATCCATTTCTTTGCCCTTTTTCTCTTCCTCTCCTCTTTCTTGGTCTCGCCGTCTTTCAAACAAACAAACAAAAAAGAAAAACCACCTCTTTTTTCCTATTTCCTCCAACCCTCAGATGTTGCAAGTTCAAGGTCTGATCTCTTCGCCAGAAGTCGGGGGTTAAGCGATCATCCTTGAGGACGTCTGCCTCCGTGAAACATTCTGCTACTCCGTCTCCTTCCTGTAATATCAAATGAGGCTGACGAAGACTCTGAGATTCAGAGATACCCCCCCCCCCCCACCCGAACGTCGCCTACGCGCCCCCCCCCCCCTCCAAAACTCAACGGCCCATTTTCCGAACGCTTTCCGATAAACACGATCTCCTTCCACTTTTTTTCTAGGGGACCCAACGGGACAACGGATCCGTAACCACGGCCTACAAAATAAAGACCACGCTTTTTAGCTCAGCTGGTTCAGCAGGAAGGAAACTCGCACACGCAACCAAAACATGTTAGAAATAACTCAGTGAGTGTCAAAGTTGAATTACCATGAAAGAACAAAAATCATATTGCCATTATGAGTCATTTTAGACCTCGAATCAAACATTCAGGCAGGAGCAATATGAGCGTTAGACCATATTCCTCTGAGCCTCAGAGATGAAACGGTGCACAAAGCTAGAATAACACCACCGCCTATGGTACTTATATCTACTGAGGCTTTAAGAGAGACTTCTTTAAAGAGCAAGTCACTCCAAATCACCATTTTTTTGCTGATAAACTATATAAATGAGTGTCTGATTGTGCTGTAGACAAATGTAGTCAATAATTCGGCACTTTAGTGCATCTTAGTTAAAATTTAAATATTCTGCCTAAAACTGTCAGCGATGCACCGTCGTCAGGCAAAAACTCTGCACTGCATTTGAATTAAAATCTGCCATTGCTATTGGCTAAGAGGTACACTATGATGTTAGATGGTACATTATGATGTCACAATGTCGTGAGTGTGTGTATTTGTAAGAGGCTCCGCCCTCTCGGTCTGCTAGGCAACCGCATTTGTTGCGTTTTTCAAACAGGAAGTGGGAGTTGAGTAAGAATCTGGCAGGGGGTGACTTGCTCTTTAACTTGAACAAACGAGAACACCAAATGTAAAAGCTGAAGGAAGATCTGTCTTCTTTATTTCTCAGGATTATTTCACTCCAACTACAGAGTATGAGCAATTTCTGTGATGCATTTTTAAGATAAAAAAAAAAGTTATTTGTTAGTTTTTCTTAAACATATGAAACTTAACCCCCCCCCCCCCCTGTTTACAATCCAGTGAAGAACCCCTACACTAACCTACTCTGCCCTTAATACCGTTAAAAATAGTAATGTTTCACCAGTTTTCTAACCTTTTCAAAACTCTTTCACAAATGATATGATTAGAAAATATCCATAATCTATGAGATTATGGAAAAGGTCAACGTAGAATGTCATCATCTAAGCTTTTGTGAAGCAAAGTGTAAATATTTGACTTGACCTTGCAGCGGTACATTGTGTCCCATCGCACCGAGACACAATAACAACGCTGGCTCAGGATGGTTACAGTTAATACGTTCATTCTGTCTGCAGGAGCTACAGAACACTGATGTGATGATTCAAAATGCCTCCTCAGAAAGATAAAGCAATAATAAAACTACAAAAAGATAAAAACATAAATCCCCGAAACGGAATCGGTGCAGAAAAACGAGACGCAAAAAAAGGCGTTTTAGGAGAAGAGCGAATGAGTGCAAGTTTCCGGCAGAAGGGGAGAAAAAAAGCATCATGGGTGGTTGGTGGTTCGAGCTTATTTTGGGCGTATTCCTTAGAACACAGACGCGTCGGAAAGTTATGAAGACGTTTCGATGATTCCCATTGATATGCCAGCCGCCCATGAGTCAGTGAAACCCCCCCCCCCCCCATGCCCATCTTTTCTGCTGCCAACCAAGGACATGTCTGCTGTTGACTCTTGAAACACATTGTAACCGCGCTAAAAATCAGCCCACAGGATTACGCCACAATCGCGTTCTGTCTCGGAAACAAAATGTAAATAATCACCTCCATTTATTTGTCTTATTAGGACTCGGACGCCTAAAACACAAATAACTCACACCACCACCTTGTCTTTTATTTAAAGGTTTCCATTCAGCCAATGACTCTCTCGCCTTTTATTTCTGTCCGCTAAAAGCTCTCGATCATCGCTCATCTTTTTTGTTTTTTTATTGCTCTCACCTCCCACTCTGTTGTCAACGGCGGAGAAATTAATCACCTCTGCAACTCTACGATTTCCTCATCCCTTGCCGTCATTATGCACACACTCTTCCTCTCTTTGAAACAAGAGCACAATCTGCTTCTGTGGAGAAACGCTCACACGAGAACGTTTGAAATAATCCTGTGTAAAAGTTGCAGGTAAGGACAGACGTAGATTAGTTGGAAAAAGTGAGCAGAAATCCCACGTTGGGAGCAGAATTAAAGCGTAGATGAAACGGAAACTTTAAATTCAGCCTAACTGACCATTCGGACTCCTTAGCAGGAACAGGTTTTGGACGTGGAGGCCACAGAAACGACGTGCACGCAACACTTCGTCCTGTCTTTGTAGCAAACCTGCACACTGTGAGAGTTTTAAACTGGAGCTAGAACCGCTTTATTATTTTTACGGCTCTTATTTTCCATTAAAGGCGGTAAGTTTTCCCAGTCCACCTCAATTATATTGAGCTCCAGCACTAAGGGGGAAAGTATGACTTTATACTTTTGACACACACACACACACACACACACACACACACACACACTGGCCGAGAGGGAGAAGGAGAAATGAATTCTGATGTCAGATGTTTTCCAAAGCAGCCGTGAATTAAACGTGTGCCCTGGCCGAGGCTAGCCCAAACGGCCGGTTGCGTGTACGACGAGACGGCTTTCTCAGCAGGAGTTGAACGTCTCTATTTAGGCGTTTGATAATAGTTAGAACTGTAAGTAAAATTCTTACAGACGGTTTAGCAGAAGTTGAGTGCGTCACTGAAGAATCACCCCAACAGCACAAAGCCCTACTGGGACGGGGAGTTCTCGCCAGTGTCCTTTCTGCGCTGCAGGTGAGACACACAGCGTGACTCACGCTCTTCTCACAGATGAAAGACTTTGCTTCATTCCCAACCACAACACCACAAATCACAACGTTCAGCATCCACTGCCCCAAAAAAACAGCCGAATGGAAAATAAGGTTCAAGCTCGTACCGTTTCTCCTCCACACACTCTTCTTCCTCACAAACACCTCTCTCCTCTGTGTGACAGACCCATTGTAAAGACAAAGCTTTGCGCCTCTTCTTTTGGGGTACTGCACCTTCTGCGAGGAAGGAGGAAACTGGGGGATGAGTGCACGTACGACTGCCAAACCAAACCAAACCAAACCTAAGCTGCTGCTTTTCAAACTAGAGGAGCTCTCTTACACCTTCACATTTCACACACACTCCACAAACCGAAGCGGCTCTGATAAAACACAAACTCCAACAGCTCCCTCCGGCCTGCACATTTGCATCGAACCAGCAGATATAAAAACAGGCACAAGCTGGGAGAATTTGAATCACCATTTGAATTAGTCAAAGACAAGACATTAGACAGCATTCAGATAACGCTAACGAATGCACCCTAAGACGAGACGGACGAGGAATCCTAAAAAGACAAATGAGAGAAGACCACAAACTTTGTTCCACTGAACAGAAGTTGCTTCTTTTGATTTATTTTGCACAAGAAAGCCCCTGCAACCAATCCCTCCTCTGTCCTTTTACTGTAACTGGGGCATTATCGTGTGTGTGTGTGTGTGTGAGAAGTTGGACGCATGCGCACGGTGTGGTCTTCGTTCCAGAAACACATTACATTATTCATTTGGCTGGCAGAGCGGAGGCCCGTGTCCCCTCGCCCTCCCACACCACAACACTCTGCTGCAGCAGCAGCCAGTTTGCATGCCAGACCTGGACACCAGCGTGGATCACGCAGCAGGATTATCAGCTTATCAGCACACGGGGCAAGACGTACACGCGCTGTCCTTTAAACCCCAGACAACTTCTAACCTGGACCTCATCTACAAAAAGCTGGGGTCGATCAGCTAGGATACATGATCAAAAATGTGATAATGGCTCTTTTTAGATTGTATTTACCAACAATAACAGTAGTAATGTACATTTTAGAAAGTTAATGTTGTAAGGAATTAATTCTAATCCAATTCAAACTGATGTTACTTTATTCTCTTTTGCAGAATTTAACTAATCTTGCCATCGGCTAATGCTTCAGCGTTGCTGGATTTGATGTTTATGCTTAATTTTCCCTATTTTCAGGGGTTTTACTAATTTCTAAATCTAAAAATCCACTCTTGAAGTTTTGTGCATCAAATGTTTAAATTCATGCTAGAAATATGACACTGCATGTTTTGAATTTTTCTTTTACACCTTTTTATTTTCCGTTACCGACCTTACACGGCAGATTTTTTCTAAAACGGACACAAAAAGTCTAAATCAGGAGGATTCGTTCGTTGTTGCCCAATCGTGGTCCTGGAGGGCCAGTACCCAGCAGCTTTTAGTTTTACCCTGCTTCAACACACCTGGTTTCATTCAGCAGGTGATTAACAGGCTTCTGCAGAGCCTGATGAGCTGCTGCACAGGTGAATCAACTAATGAATCAAGTGTGTTGAAGACCTGCTGGGTTGGGATTGGGCACCCCTGATCTAGAGAATAAAATTAGACAAACTAATTTAAGTCAGTTCATTAATGTTTTTAGAGGGGTGGGAATTTAACATGTTTATTACGATTTATTAATTAGAAAAAAAATAAACCACGTTAAAATTTGAGCCTGAGCACCCCCCCATTAGGAGCCGGAAAAGTTTTGCATCACAATTTATGCCATATATATATATATATATATATATATATATATATATATATATATATATATATATATAAATATAAATCTAATAAAACTGCAGTACCTGGGCTATAAGACAATATAGATCTTATATGTGCTCAAAACACAACTAAAACTACGATTAAGTGAAACGTAACAAATTGCTCTTCACGCACAAAAGAAAGGAAGAAATTAACTTTTTACTGTTATGTTGTCTAGTTGGTAGAAAGCAGGCAGGAGGGCCAAGCATACGTGCAGCAGTCATCTTGTAACTCTCAGCAGAACTTCCCCTGAACTCTACGCTACACCTCTATATATATCAGCAATACTATGCTGCCACCTAGTGTTCAGTTCAATACACAACATTTAAAATGTTCCATGTCCATTAGCACTTCATCAATAACACATAAACTAATATTTACACATCCCAACAAATTCAACAATGGTTACCTTTATAATGAGACCACCGTAATCAACTAGACCTTGTGGTTACAGAAATGTACTCATTAAAGCGTGGGTGTGTCATCTGTGCCCCACTAACATAATTTTCAATAGAAATAAATCGCTTGGGTGCAGACAGTCTTGAAAGATTAAAACGTGATTAATCAAGATTAATCAATAACAAAGCCTCTAATTAGATTAATTTTTTAATCGAGTTCCACCCCTGGTTATTTAGCCTACATACTCCACCTTTTACAAAAGGGAAATTGTTTAATTATACTGTTACAATACAGTATTGAAGTAAAGATGACTTCTTTGGATAAAGGTGGATTTTAATTTTTTTGTATAATAATAGAGTCAATTGTAACTTTTAAAATTGATTTTGAGCCCTAAAAACCCTAACTATATAGATTTTAATCCAACTGAAATCTTTTTGAAGCTTTCTCATGTTAGAATGGAAGTGGCTGCACTCAGATTCAGTGAAGTACCAAAATCACTGACCTCGAAAAATGTAAACATATTTTTGCCCTTACTGTACTCTGAAATCAGTGTACACAAACATTTCTACTTGATTTCTCGCAGTGTAGAAAGACAAGAGGGAGCAGAAGCATGAAAGGAACTCAATCTGAGGTTGGAAAGAGGAAAATGGTCTGAGATTTGAGACGAGACAACGGCGGTTAAAAGGAACACGAGGGAGGTTTTGCATTCTAAAAACATGCATGTTCTTAGAAAACACAAGAATAAGGAGCGTATGGAGGAGGAGAAAACACAAGAGAGTAAGTGGGTGAGTGAGTGTGTGAGAGAAAGAGGAGTGGGTGTTAAGATACTCTAAAAGATAAAGCCGAGAAGAAGGTGAAGACAGGAAAATCTAGTCCCGGCCTCGAACAATCTGTGTTGGCAACGCAACATGAAACAAGAGTCGAAAGAGTTGAGTTACAAGAGGGGGGAGGAATGGGGGAGACACACAGAGAGAGAGAGAGAGAGAGAGAGAGAGAGGAGAGAGAGAGAGAGAGAGAGAGAGACGTCAACACATGCACACAGCCACAGGAAGTTAGGAGTCCTTGCAGGTGTGTGTGTGTGTGTGTGTGTGTGTGTGTGTGTGTGTGCGTACGTGTGTGTTTGTGTGCGCGTGTGCGTGCATGTGTGCATGTGTGTGTGTGTGTGTGCGTGCATGTGTGTGCGCACGTACGTGCGAGCATGCATGTGTGTGTGCGCGGGTGCATGTGTGTGTGTGTGTGTGTGGGGGTGGGTGGGTGCGCGTGCATGCATATGTGTGTGTGTGTGCACGCGTGCGTGCATGTTTGTGTGTGTGTGTGTGTGTGTGTGTGGGTGCGCGTGCGTGCGTGCATGTGTGTGTGTGTGCACACGTGCATGTGTGTGTGGGTGCGCAGACATCTGAGGGAAGAGATGTGGTAGCAGCCAACATCTCTATCATTAGCATCACCAGAAGGGAGTTTCACCATTAGATGGAGAACATGCACAGATGTGAGACAGTACGCATGCTGACAGCGTGGTTTCACACCTTATTTTCCCCCTTTTAGTTCCTTATCTGGTCAGCAGTCCCCCCCCCCCGGCTCCCCACAGCTGTGAGGAGCATCAAGGTGTGTAGGCGGATAGCACTCACTACAATCTGCACCCAACCTGATTTTTTTCTTTGCGTTTTACATGACGACAGTAAGTGTGAACACACAAAAGGATCAACGAAAATGTGTTTGAGCTTAGTTACAGTCAAGCATGAGTAGGTTTTAAGTGTGTTTGCTGTAATTCTGCGGGGGTGTTTGAGCTCATCACTCTGTGGTGAAAACATAATACAGTCATGAATCAAACTTCAATCATTTCTACTTTTACGCCAGTTAATGTTTAATTGAATATTTCCTAATGTAAGGTTCCTTCAGCAACGCATGAATCAAATTCAAGGGTTTTCAATGTGATTTTCAGAACCTTAGGGGTGAGGATTTACAGACGGCAGCACCAAATCTTCAAACGTCAGCTCTTACAATCGATTCTCGTTTTGAGGGCTGCTTTCTTCTTGTATATTTCTGACCCGTTGATTCCAATTTATGTCCAAAGGCAAATTAACAGAATTTAAATTTTGTTTCAAGTTCTCATAAATCTGAATCTAGACATAAACTCTTCCACGTGGAAGACCTGTTGCTTGTGTGAATGAGGTATATAGTATAGTAGTGGCGAGTTCATGAGCGGGAGAAAAGGCCAGATCCAGAGGAGGTTCTAGAGGCGCGTTTGTGAGAACACATTACAGCATGCCTTTAAGGTTTTCAGTGAGTAATTATAACAGTTAGACACAACAGCTTTTCAACTAGTTAGAAAATATAACTGTTTAGTAAAAAATACATTTTCGGACTTCTCTATCTTGGTAACAACATGAAAGTGTTTAGGCATCTCTAATCAATTTCAGATAAATGCATTTAACATTTATTCTCAAATCTCACATTAACCTAAAATATCACAAAATGAACCAGAACTTATTAAGCAGGGGGGGGGGGCACTGGGGGGGTCCAGGCTTGCTATCAGGGTGGCATTGGCCCACCCCGGACCCTCTCTAGAACCACCTCTGGTCAGACCCCTAGGTAAATCCTAACCTAGGGGGGTTGTCTTTACAGTAAGTATACAAAATTATGTATAGAAATACAGCCTAGAGGCTCTTTTATGCAGGGCCATGCAGAACTGTGAAGTACACAGGTGGCAGTAAAACAAAAAACAAATACTTTCAATTCAACTTTGTTTTTCACCTTGTTAGTCATTTTCATTCCTACTCATTTTCACCATTTTACACTTATTTTTGAATATCTGATCAAATGAGCTCATGGACATCAGATTCTAGCTGAACTCTTGGTCCTAGTGCTCAACCAGTCTATTTCATATAAGATTGTTTTGGACGGTAAAAAGTGCAGGGGACAAAAATTGACTTTAGAAAAAGTGTGTGTGGGTGGGTGGGGGGCATGTCCCCCCTGTCCTCCCCCAAAATTATGCCCATGCCCACAGGGATGGGTCAAATAAAGAGATGAATTTCACCGTGTGTGATGATGACTATGGGACTAACTTTAAATATTATGGTGCAGCAACCAATTTCAGTGACAGTTTTAAGCACTTCATTAAAAGTTTAAGCACTTTCAAGGATTTCAAGCACCTGTAAAAATCCTGATGCTGACATGATTTTCTTGCAAAAGAAAAACTTAACTTCACCAGAAAATTGCTGCTAAAAATGAAAAAATAAGAATAAATGTATTTTTTTAACTGAACCCAAGCTAAATATTAATCAAGTATAAACAACAAGGCTCAACGTTGGACATTTTATGTTCCTAATAAAACTGAAGACAATTATTACAACTAACAAATTAGACAGCATTTGGGGAGCACTTTTAAAGTAATCTTGACCTTAATGCTTTATTTGTTATAATTTTTACTAATTCTAACTTCACTACAAACATTTTGGTAAAATTTTGCACCAAAGGTCTCCTCATTAATGTTACCTAGCGCATCATTAAGCTTTAATAAAGTATTACCGGAATAATGCATTACTAACCAGACATTATTCTGGCCATGTGTCTTAACCTTAAGGACACTTAATAGTTAACGATAATGTATGGTTAATAAAGGGACTCTTCATTTATTAATGCTTAATAATGCACTAAATAACGTTAAAAAGGGACCCTTATTGTAAAGTGTTACCGAGGTTTTTAGAACAAAACAAAGTCCGACCACATATTCAGCACTTGCGGGGGTTTACATTTGATCATATTATGATTTTTTTTGGGTGACTTAATTTATGCAACTTTACAAACTGCAGCTGCGACATGATTTTAGCTGAACTGGGACAACGCGAAGTTTTGAGTGAAATTGTTTATTCAGGTGTCCTTTTCTTGGTACTGAGTGTTGATACTCGCACAGGGTGTTGAAAGTTGGGTAGTGTGGGCGATTTTCAGGAGGGCATGATAAAAAATATCCTTTTTTGTAACATTTTGTATGAAGTTCAAAGACTTTATAAAAAACCAAATCTCTTATAGTGGAGGAACAAAGCAGCAGAGGTGTGACCAAGTCACTGCTTTGCAAGTCACAAGTCTTTCCAGTCAAGTCTCGAGTCAAGTCCAAGTCGAGTCCAACGTCAATGATGTGGAAGTCCAAGTGAAGTCAGAGTCCTTAACTTTGAATTTTCAAGTCATAATCAAGTCATCATTCCAACTTCAATTTAATGAGAATGATAAATAAATTCCAGAATCAAAGCTTCTTAAAGCTTCTTTATTTGCTCAAACAAGCAGAAAGTGCAACAGAAGTTGATTCTAAACCAAGTGCTGCTGAATTTAGCAGTAAATCAAACCCAGAACCAAGAATGATTCATGATTTTTGTCCACGTCGTGCCACTTTTGTGCTAAAATATCAAATGTGCTCAAGTCATCATCAAGTCAACAGATGCAAGTTGCAAATCACTGGTGTTAAAGTCCAAGTCAAGTCGTAAGTCTTTATAGATTTTATCAAGCCAAGTCAGAAGTTATTAAAATAATGACTCGAGTCCAAGTCATGTGACCCGAGTCCACACCTCTGCAAAGCAGCATGGCAGAGAGGAAGTTTGGGGTCACTTCACTAAGTGGGACGGGTAACTGGGCGATGATGAAACCAGCAACAACGATTTAAGTGAGGCATCATCATCTTAATCTGCTCTGGCAGGTAAATAAAATGTTTAAGATAATGTTAGCTCGATATGTTAGCTTCCGTTCAGCTAATGGTGCGTTCGCTTTTGCCTCGGAACTCTGAAATTCCAACTAGAAGAAAGCGAACGCACTCTACAGTTTGGCTTCACTTCACTAAATGTGATGGGCTATTGGGTGATGATGAAACCAGCGACAACAATCGGAGGCATCTTAATCTGCTCCAGCAGCAAAATATACTGTTTATGATGACATTAGCTTGATAGCTTAGTTTTCGTTTACATAGCTAATGGTGCGTTCGCTTTCTCCTCGAAAATTCCAACACACGAGTAGGAAAATCAACTGCTTGACAAAGAATGGCAAAAAGAATGAAGATGCACAGTTAAGTTTAGTTCACAGAAAAGATGTTTGCTTCAGTTTAATTTGAAGGTTTTAATACTGCAAGGATCCACCCATCACACAATTAGTCCAGAGGGGAAAAGAGAGGAATAGAAGTCCATGGAGCAGGGTTTTAGTTTTTGGGTGATTTAGAAACAGTTGTTGTTCAAGGTTTTCAAATTGAAGAATTTTTTACAACACTAGGATGACAAAATACAAACAGTTGTGTGTTATTTATCATGATATTTATCAAATATGATTTTATATATTGAAAAAAAAAACTATTCAATTAAAAATGAGATTTAATTCACTCAAAAGTATCAAAAATTGGTACCGTTAAAGGGACGTTACGGAGTTTTGAATTTTTATGCTCGCGATTGCCCCCTCAGGCCAAAAGTGTTACGGCAGCTTCAATAGGAGGCTCATGCACGAGGTGCGCATGCTGTACGTGCACACTCCTTAACGAAAATAACAGCTGAGACAGTCCCGTGTGTGTGTGTGTGTGTGTGTGTGTGTGTGTGTGTGTGTGTGTGTGTGTGTGTGTGTGTGTGTGTGTGTGTGTGTGTGTGTGTGTGTGTGTGTGTGTGTGTGTGTGTGTGTGTGTGTGTGGCCCGGAGGACAGAGGACAGGAGAACACGCAGCTAATTAATTAAATAATTAGGTTCTGTACCTTTCTCTTCAGCACAGCAGACAAAGGTTTAAGATGGGTCAGTCCTCCTGCATGCTCAGATCATTCCCTTCCCTTGCTTGAAAAATTGTTCCAAAATGAAAGTTGAACCCACATCTTTTTTATCTGTGAATTCAATGCCGTTCGGCGAGTCTCAAATAAACATTTGGGTGTTTTACTGTAGAAAAAAATACCATTAATGTAAAAAAGAAACTCTAAATAAACTATGTTCACATCCAGAATTGAGCCCAAGTCTTCTGTACGAGAATCAGACGTCTTACTAGGTGAGCTAAAGCGCCAGTAATGTCCTTTGTATCTGTAACGTTTATATCCTTGATGACAGCTAAAACAACGCTCAAAGAACGGTTCGGAGCGAAAATGGCTATTTTGTTGTTAATTTGCAGGAAATATCTAGAAGAAAGTTCTACAGAAAGTAGCTAAGGGTCCTCAGAAATTTAGCTAGGTTCATCACTAGGCGTTAGGAACAGCGACAAAGACGATAGCAAATGCTACAGGCGATGCCTGAGCGTGAACGCGCATGAAGCAGCCTGCTCGACCCGAGCATCTCTCTTTTTCTGTGATTTTACAGAAAAACAGGCAATCACAGTAAAAATGCCAGGGCTCATTCTACAGGACCAGGGCATTGCAGGAGAATGTATGAAGAAGACATTTATTATTGCTATACATGTTTTGGCTGTCAAACTTCCATAATGCCCCTTTAAGTATCAATTCGGTTTCGATTCCTAGGTACCGAGTGGATTCAAACGTGAATGGTTAAACCCATCCCTATCGATAGGTAGGCTAAATTTGGCATGCTATTTGGAGAAATTAATTTCCGATTACTGTTAGACGAAGTTGGATACAAGGCCGGCAGCTATGTAAACAGAACGTGCACGAGGATAACTGGGTGCTCTCTCATGCTCATTTTTTTCTAATTGTGGAGAGAGCGGTTCTTTCCTGAAACTCAGAAACGTCCTCCGCCATACCTTTAAGTCTCCTTTCACATGTTTCAACATTTCAAGAACACACATTTGAAAAAATATGCATTATCGGTCAGTTTTCCGTGTCGATCTTTCGTTTTCAAGTTTCCAAATGATCAAGTAGCTCTCGACAGCTTCATACCTCCTGCAAAAACAACCTCCCACTTCAAAAGGGAAGATCTCGCAAAAGTACTGGACACAAACAGAAACAGGCAGCAATGTCGCAAAAACGAACTGATCCTGATCAATTTCCTCTTCCTGTGCTCAGTCAGTAAAGATGGCCGACCGCTAGAACCGATGGTGAGATTAAAAGTTAAGAACATGCAACAACAGCTCAGAGGAAGATTAGGCAGGAGAAGAAAATGGCTTCTGACTAGTGAAGTGAAAGAAAAATGACGAGGACATGACGGGAAAGATGCGTCACCTTCCCGGTGAAAGGGAGAAGACGGGCCGTTTTCATCCTTCCTAGAACTTGTGAAACTCATCCGGATCAGAAAAGTTTACAGTTCAAGGCTTTTTCTTGGAGGATGATTTGGGAACCAGCTGAACTTTTGAAGGAGTTGCTTGTTGACTCTTATAATTACCAGATTTGTGTATAAATATTAAGAAGACTGGATATTTCCTAAAGGGATTATTATTTTTTTAGATTTGTTTGGAGATGCTGCCGGAGACCCCCCCCCCCCCCCCCCCCCGAACGTGCCTGAAAGGGGTCACTTTGAGACGCGATGACTCCCTTCACCTGCTCGTGTTTGGGTGTTTATTCTCACTTTCCCTGAAGTGTTGTCTCACTGTATCTATTTATGATAACCGCCCGCTCGCCGTGTGCAGAAACAATCCCATCGTTACTAGAAGAGCTGAATCACCGTCGCTCCTTCTGTCTGAAGCCGCTTTTTTCTTTTTTTAAAGTCTTTCCACTTCATTTTTCTGACACTTTACAAGAAGAGGAGTCATGGCCGCCTGTGGATTGGTTAACCCTGGAGTGGCGTGGGCTGGTGGTCTACAGCAAGGGAGGGCCGTCAAATGCTACAGAAACTCATGACTGAAAAGAGGAAATGGCAGATACACAACTTCCTCTATTGACACAGAGCGAGTGGGGGCAAGACTCAGCTACTGCTGCAGGGTAGTCCGGACTGTGTGAAGTCACCCTTCTTGTTTAATGTGACGAAACAACTGCCGTATATTAAGTAAATGTGCCGTTTCATTGAAACACAATGATTTTGTCCTACAGTTTATAATCGTTTTTGCTTATGATAATGAAGAAACTGATTATCTGCTGGTGCATTGGCTTAATTGTAAGGGTGTGAGTGCGTCAAGCCGCTAATGCACCATCATGACCTTCATGCAGATGATGACACACACCAGTCAGAGGTGTAATTTCTCCTTATTTTTGCATCAATACAGTTCAGGGTAATAACCGAGTGTCTCAAGATTTTCTTGGAATGACTGACGTTGCCACTGAGAACAAGTAAAGGGTTCAGATATGCAGTGCAAACTATTAGTAAAAAAATCCTACTTGTTTCAGCTCCCATTACCTCCCCCCCCCTCCCCCCTCCTACTCCCACTCGTTGGGTTCATATGAAACTGAAAGACCCATGTCTGAAAAGGGGGAATTTATATGGGCTTACATGCCCTGATTAGAGCATTTCCTGGAACCATGTGCATGCATGTTTGTGTGTGTGTGTGTGTGTGTGTGTGTGTGTGTGTGTGTGTGTGTGTGTGTGTGTGTGTGTGTGTGTGTGTGTGTGTGTGTCAGACCACTCAATGTTACGTCCCCGTTGACGGACACATGGTAGTCACCAGTGGAGCAAAGCAATAGTCACATGGCTCCTCGCACGTTTTCCCACCACACACACACACACACACACACACACACACACACACACACACACACACACACACAACGTATATTTTTAAAAGTTTAACTGACCAAATAAAAATGTTCATAAATAAAGATGATGATTAAATGTAGAGAATAAAACGATTGCCGCTCAACATCGCACCCTTCATTCACCATTAAGTAACCCTGTTATTTAACATCTGTGAATCAGTGTCGGGCAGCATAATCTATTATTTACCAAAAGCTGAAACAACCCTAATAATTGACATCCACCCAACCCAGACCTGTTAGGATGAAACAACAGAATTGCTTCATGCTGACAAAATAAGAGTTTTAATGATGAGTCAGTGTTTTCTTGATGTGCACGCATGCAAACACACACCAAAGTCAGTATGACAGTAAAACTATGTGTGTTTTATATTTCAACATCATTTAGCTCTTTAACGACCAAGAACAAATATACATTTTACACTACTGCTTAGAATTAACAGCAAAAATGTCATACCATGATTCTTTTACAGCAAAATCACAACTTTATCCCAATATTTATCTTATGTTTTGTTTTATTCATTCAATATTTGGTAAGTTTCAGAGTGCAATAAAACTATTTCTATATGTCAAAATGATGATGAATAACTTGGGTGTTTGTGCAGTTTTAATGTAATAGACAGAATGTTTCTTTATGACTAATATTACAATCTCAGTTATTTGGCTAATTATCAGCAAGTCCTTCAAAATCTTTAATAACAATAATTTAGTCTGTCTTTCTATTTCTGCCTTTTGATTTTAGTATAAATATTTCAATGTGTTTTATCTGTAAGTATGAAAATTTGGAGAAAATTAAACAATTTAAACACGCATTTTAGGAAAATCAGATGTTGGAAAAATTATAAAACATGACAAAAATGTACATTATTTCTTTTTATATCTCAACTTTGGATTCATTATCTAAATTATTAATAGTCATCATTGATTGGGATAATTATTCATTAAACCTTGTGTTTTTGGTTTGTCAGTTTACAGCAGATTGTGGTCAGAATTAGAATCAGAATAAAAACTAAAAGTCAGATTGAAAGTAAGTATATTTTTGGATTATAAATTGCACTTATTTTGTCCACAGGAAAAAAATAAGTGCACTAAAGTAAATTAATTCATCTTAAATTATTTCTGTTAAGTAAATGTACAAATATAGGTTTGGTTCATTTAAAATAATGGGTTTCATATATGTGTTTAGCTGCACTAATGTAAATAAAGTTATTAAAGCTCCTCACAAACACTTTTACATTTAATATCTGGTAAAACCACCTTTAAGCACCATCGACCTGCTTTAAACTGTTCATTTTGGCATCATTCCTGAGCCACCTTAAAAGCCTGGTTGGAGTTAGCGAGCGACTGCAGCCAACAAACCACAGAGGAGTTAACTTCCAGGTTGCCTATAAAATATTCAACTGCTTGACCACTTTATTCAGCTCATATTTTGTTCCAAGGACAGGGATGTCTCAGCAAGACTCCTCCCGCCTTGTTGAGACCAGCGTTTACCAAAGTCCGACCCCCGCCGAGCGTTTATGGCGTCAGAACCGGACCGACTCAGTAAAGGAAACATTTCAGGGTTTCAGGGAAATTCACTCAGCAGTAGGGCTGCACGATATTAGGAAAGCCTGCGATAATCGATAACAATGATTGATATTGCGATGACGGTATTACTTGCGATAAATAAAAACTTAACTCAGGAACAAAAATAATCAGAACAAAGAAATAAAAAAATCATAAAAATGAGAAAAGCAAAAGATGTGAAGAAAGGGAAAAAGAAAATGAACCAGAAAAGGGAATCAGTGGATCCCGGGAAAAGCAGAATCAGCAGAAAGAGCAGAACAAAGCTAACTCAGGTGTTTGCTAACCATCAAAATGAAGTGCCGTCCGCCTCGGGGGCGGGCAACTGACCTGTGAGAACCCACCCAATTGGCCAAATGACTGAAGAGCTCAATTTGATTTGTTAAAAAAAACATCATGCTTCCGTTTGACAGAATGCATCATGTGCAGCAAACATTTCAGCTGACCATTCATTGCGACGTTTATCTGTTCTTTGCGATACGCATATCGTGCATGCTGATATTGCGATAACGAAGTATTTACGATATATTGTGCAGCCCTACTCAGCAGCTATAATGAAAACTGACAAACAAGCTTAAATGGACCCAAGATTCTTTCAGTCACTTTGCAGCTTTGTCTGAATTCATGGAATTTGGGTTCATTTTGCGGCAAAGCTGATGATGTTTATTCAAAACACTGAAATTTGTTAACTTTTACACAACCTGGGGTTCCTTCTGGAGTATTTCAACACTGAACGTTGTTAGAATGACTTAATGAACCTTTCATAAAATAAAGGGTTAAAAGTTCTATGTTGCGCTTCAAACCGGTTTCCCTGCAGTGGTTTGAAATTTTAATTCAATTCAATTCAATTCAAGTTTATTTATATAGCGCCAAATCATGACAAGAGTCGTCTCAAGGCACTTCACATAATAAACATTCCAATTCAGGTCAGTTCATTAAGCCAATCAGAAATAATGTTTCCTCTATAAGGAACCCAGCAAATTGCATCAAGTCACTGACTAGTGTCAGAGTCTTCACAGCAATCCTCATACTAAGCAAGCATGCAGCGACTGTGGAGAGGAAAACTCCCTTTTAACAGGAAGAAACCTCCAGAGAATCCTGGCTCAGTATAAGCAGCCATCCTCCACGACTCACTGGGGATCGAGAAGACAGAGCAGGCACACACGCACACGCGCACACACACACACACACACACACGCACACGCACACGCACACGCACACGCACACGCACACGCACACGCACACGCACACACACACACACACACACACACACACACACACACACACACACACACACACACACACACACACACACAGAAGGCTGCAGCTTTTTAAATGCTCAATAAAAATATGTAGATTTACTCTACGATCACGGTTGTTTAAGGGTTTGAAGTCTGAAAGTCTGAACCTATAAAAACTACATTCAAGACTCAATGTGTTTAAATGTTTTTGAGCATTAAAGGCAAAATTAACTGTAAAGGCTGAATTCCTCCCCACAGGAACTCTCTAGAAGAAGAAAAGCTCTTTTATAAAGCGCCTCTGAAGATAAAAAATCACGAAGCACTTCCGAAGAACAACATTTCAAAAATAAAAGATTCAATAAAAAAATTTAAATACTGTACAAATCAGAAAAAATAAACGATTGTGACTTTAAAAAATCTAAAGTCAAATCCTTTGCTCCTGTCAGATTTTTTCTTTTATTACATCACAAACATAAGTGTGTGATACCTGCGTGCAGCCTATACCAAGCTTCTTCACACTTCCTCATTTCTGACCAATCAGCTGACCAGCAGGAGGTTGGCCTTAAATAGACAAGATCCAAAACTAGAATTTCAGACTAAAAGAAAGAAAGAAACCGGTTGTTTATATAGCGCCGCTCAACATAAACATCACGAGGCGCCTCACAACAACAAAAATAAAAATCTTTAACATCATAAAAAAGATAAACAGGAAATAAGCAAATTGTTATTTAAAAAAATGTGAGGTAAAGGGGGAGAGAAATGAATAAGAAAGAAATCAGCTAATCCTAAAGATGGATTCGACAGAGCAGAATAAAGAGAGGGTTGTGATGAAGGTAGCACCAAAGCCTGAACAGGTGAGCCTTCAGCTGCTTTTTTAAAGGAGACCACTGAGTCCACTGATAGGCTCAGGGGGAGAGAGTTCCAGAGTCTGGGGGCCACAGCAGCACATGACCTTTGGTCTTTAGCCTGGTGCTGGACCACCAGTAAGCTTTGGTCACTGGGGAAGTGTGGAGTAACGCTGCATGATTTAGTAAAATATGAACCATTTCAAGCTCCAGTTCTTTATCATATACAAATAATCTTAACTCCTCTTTCATCACCGTCACCCACCTGCAACCCAAACGGGTTCAAGCTTGCTGCCAGGGTGGCACTAGAACCGGCCCTGCTAATAAGCTAATTTAAAGATGATTCTATATTTAACCTATTGCATAAAGTATAAAACAACAGTATTATGATTATATTTTATAATATTTTGTTTCTGAAGATCTCTTCAAGAACCCTCAAGGATTAGTAATCCACAAAATAGTGATTTAAAACTGCTAAAGATAAACGTTATCGCTAAAGCAGACAAAACAAAATCCCCAAAAGATGCAGATGAAACTTAAAAAATTTGAATACGGTGCAAAAGTCCATTTGTTTCAGTAATTCAGCTTAGACTGAGAGACCATCTAAAGGCTTGGGTACCCTCTGCAGGTGTTACTAATGGGCCATTCCCATCTGTACCGGGTCGGCCCGGGCCGGGTAGCGTAGGTTGTTTACATATCCGGGTGGCCTGGTAATTTTCCGGGCCAACCGAGGCTCATTCTCAGCCCTCTTCTCGAGGGGGTCTGCTTCAGGCCGACCAGGGCCAACACGCCCACTGCTGACAGCAAATTCACACCTTCCATTAGAGCAAGCCTCTGATTGGTGGGTAGAATCAGCCCACGTGGGCTTAAGACATGGATGTGTGGAATCAACCGGGCCAGGCTAGGGCCGACTGGGGCTACCCGGCCTGGGCCGACCCGGTACAGATGGGAACGGCCCATTAGCTGATTAGAGTGTGACACATTGAGTCTAGAATATTAAACCTTTTCACAATGTTCTAATTGTCCAAGTTTTTAAATTTGGGGTTTTTAACAGCTGTAAGCCATAATCATGACAACTATAACAAATAAAGGCTTGAAATTTCTGGCTTTGCTTGGAATGACTCTATCTCGTTTAACCTTTTAATTTGAATTACTGGAATACATTAACTTTAGCGCCATATTGTAATTCTTTAAGTGTCGCCTGCATATGACGAAGTGCACATGCAAGCAGGACGAGTCCTCTATGAAAAGAGTATAAACAGTTAACATCTTACCTGCTGTAGATACATAGCTTTCTGAACAACCCCGAGTTCTGAGAAAATAGGGATTATGACAGCTTTAGTCTTATGAGCTAACAGCTAGTTTGAGTAGCTTTCTGCGCCATAAAAGAGCTCCAGTCATCAAAGTTTAATAGTAATTTATGTCGCCACAGTTTGCATTCTTTTAGATGGAATTTACTTATTAGCAACGCAAACAGCAGCAGTTAGCTGTAGCACTTCCTGTAGGATTGTTAAAATATGTCTGCTGAAATGATGCGACGCAATATTAAAGGTGGTGTAAAGGTTTATGAAATAAGGCATACGTGAAGTCCGATGCAAGTTTTGAGAGTGGAGTCATTTTAAAGTGACAGCAATCCACTTAGGTCTTGACCTTGCTATGATTAGCTGTTAGCTTGTCAGTAAGGTCAACACTAATCTCTGTTTTTCCATACTGAGGTCATTCAAAGAGCTATCTACCACAGGGAAGATAACAATTATTTATAAATGTTCCACAGAATATGAATTTAAAAGATGTGAAACGATGCAACGTTCTTACCTCCAGTCCATAAACCCAAAAGCCAATGGGTGACTGCGGGCGATCTCCTAGCTCCTCCTTTTTGGTCCTTTTACTCAGAGGTCAGAGGTCATAAACCTGGCGGGACAAGTTTATTGAAATTCCTATGATGTTTAAATCAAGATGTCAATCAAAGGCTCTCCAAAGCAAAGCATTTGTTTTATTTTTTGTTGTGTTTTGTTAAAGATGCCAGGGTGGTTGACACTCTATGATGCACCACTCTAACCCGGGGAGGAGAGGGAGGGGGTCCTTGTAAAACACTGATAGAAACCGACCGCTTCTTACTTTGAGTTCTTTAGAAAGTTTGCCCTATACAGTGATCCCTCGCTACTTCGCGGTTCGTTTATTGCGGATTCACGACTTCGCGGATTTTTTCTTTGGAGCCTTGTTCAAGGGAAATTCGCCGATTCGCGGTATTTTTCTATGCGAAATATCAAGAAATTCCAATTTTTTCATCAATTTCATCATAAAATGCACTTTTTGTAATAAAACTATAAAAAAAACAAGTAATAATACAGTACTATGTAAAGGGAGGGTTTTAAAAGTCTGAATACTGAATACGTACCTGTTAAATAAATACTGTAAATATGGTGTCCCTACTTCGCGGATTTTCACCTATCGCGGCCAGGTCTGGAACGCATACCGCGATAAACGAGGGATCACTGTAACAATGAAGTTTGGGGAGATGCATGCATGCATGCACACAAACACACACACACACACACACACACACATACACACACACACACATAAGACCATGCCTGCAAGTTCCCTGTATGTGCATAATGATGATCCATCAGAAGGAAACAAATAAGACCTGCAGACAGTGGAGCAGGATGAAGGTCAGGTCAGGACAGCAGCAGCAGCCATGGATGAAACACCCAGCTGGCTAATTATGTTTCTTACAGGGTGACCAGAGCTGGAATCTGAATTTTCATGAAAAATAATGGATTTTCCATGTGAGAGTCCCACACTTTGACAGAGAAAGTGGAGGGCATGCTGGAAATGTCCAGTCACATGATGGTGGTGATGGCTAATGACGAATAAAACAAGAAACGAGTTTGCTTATCCTGGTTTTCTTTTTTACTTGATTAGACTCCCACCTTGCAAGGTGAGTCAAATAAAAACCCTGCTGCCTGCTCGATTTAACCAAACAAGTTGTGACCAAGTTGGGGAACCAAACCCAAACGAGTCGAGCTTGTTAGGCCGGTCTGAGGGGCGAGTCAGCAGCACTACCTCTTTATAACACACACACACACACACACACACACACACACAGCCCACTGGTTTGACAGACCTCCCCACCCATGGTGCAGGCCTTACATTACAGTCTGAGCACATCCTATTGTAACACAGGATTAAAAATAAACACTGGGTGCGCCATGGGGAGGAGGAGGATGATGATAATGATGATTAACAGACCACTGAAGGGAGATCATTTAGGCGCAAGAGAGGCTAAATCCCGCAGATCCACTGGACTGCGCGCCCATGAAGGCGGGGGCAGGTGATGTGCGTGAGAGCAGGTCGGGTTTTGGATGTCAGCCGGTGTTCTCGGCTATAATTAGCAGCCCATGTCTTCAGAAACGCACCCGGCGACCCCGCTCACCTGCACGGCCGCAAAGTGCGCACAGACTGACGCTCCGAGCTGCGGCTGCGCTATCACCTCCATCAGCACTTAAAACACCTAAAGCAGCGCTGTTGGTTGATTCGGAGGGATTAGAGAGAAAACTCGACTAGATGTCGACGAGTAACCGAATCCATACGTGACGTGGATAGTCCTCCCGTGACCCTGATCAAACTGGAGGGAGGGCAGAAGTTTCTATCAGGACAAACATGCCGCTAAAGTCCCATTTAACTTTAAGGGTCTTAATAGTTTAGCGTCGTTAGAAGAAGCAGGTGAAGTGGTTACCTGAGTGTGTCACCTGTCCCGGCTCGTCGCCTCCCACCTGACCAGCTTCCACACTTCCTGGATTACGCTGTCCCACCCTGCCAGCTGCTTTTATTACTTTAAATTCTCTCAGCGCTTGTTTTCTTCTCCGGCGCCGTGGGGGCGCAGGACACTTCCGTCTCCAAGGGTCTCTCCTCCGGCGCGTTTCTCCGGTCCTCCTCTCGCTGCAGACCGCCGGCACTCCGGGTTTGCTCTGACCCCCCGCGTACTGCCTCCGCTCGCCCACTCCGACTCCCAGCTCCTCCTTTCTAAGAACCAGGAAGCGGCTTGTCCTACTTTACACCGGTCGCGGATTGGCTCTGGCAGGGCTGGAGAGGAGACCGCCGGGGTGGGCGGGGCGCACGGGAGGGACTGTGCGGGGTCCGAGTGGTCCGATAGGCTGGCAGCGGCGTCTGTCGGAGGGAGGAGAGAGGTGAGCACGTTTGGAGACCCCGCTCCACCTCCTCCTCCTCCTCTGGGCATCACCACGCAGAGGTGGGCAGTGAAAGCGGATTGAAGATAGCCTACCTGTCAGGTGCAAAAGCATTTTCTCCCCAAATAGATTTTAAACCCTCTCCCCTCCCCTCCCTCCGCATGACTCAGCGCCATCCCACCCAGAAGTCACCTAGAGGTGACCGGGAATGGAGGAGTGGGAGTCGGGCCAGCAGAGATCCAAGCTGGGTCTGCATGGCGGCTGATTCCGGTTCAGCGAAAACCGGAGTGATAAAAGAAACTCACACAGAGGATGTATCGCATCCAATGTGGCGGCGGCGCAAAGGGCAGCAAAACGGGCTTTTCACAAAGCGCTTTTATGAATCACTTCAAGAGAAAAGTAGCTTTAATCTACAAAAGCTGCAACATGAGGGACTTTTTTCCGAAGAAGAAAAAAAAACAATCTTCAGCTTCATTATTTTACTTAAACACTTAAACTTCGAAGCGTTTAAGCCTGTGCTTTGTTTTTGAAGTGGTTTTGGGAATCACCGTGCGCTCTCAGAGCGCTCCTCGTGTGTGTGTGTATGTGTTTTGTAGTGAGGGTGCAGGAAGTCTATAAATAATTTTGCGGTGAACTAACGCAGCCCACCTATTACACCCCCCCCCCCCCATCCCCGACCTTAAATCTCTGCTTGTTCTGCGGTTGTGCTACCAGAATAAGAACATGCGCACCGAGTGCGTCACAAGTGCACTTTATTTCCAGTGGTTCCCAATCTGAGGGGCCGGATTCAAAAAGAGGGCGAAAATCTATGAAATCCGTCTCGTTGCAAAAAAACAAACACCCAATTACAATAAAAAAGGGTTTTAAATGGGTCTTAATTAGATCATTTAATATTAATTATTTGTAGCGTGTTTTAAAATATTCGTTTTACTGCAGCAAATTAAAGTTAACATGCTAAGGTGTATTAAGACAAAAACCTTGAACATTTTTTGCTTACCCTAAATTAAAATCTTCCAAATTCATCAAATTCAGGAGTTTACTGACAGGTTTGTAGCTCTTCATGAGAAATAAGAATCCAATCAATCACCTTTTCCACAAAGTTTGTCCGTCTGAGGCCTTAAAGCAAAAGGTTCTCCAGTTCCTTCTTTGAAATAAAATTTGCTCAGCTGGTTTTGTTTCTGCTTATGAACTCAACATTTTCTCCACAGTGGTTTTCATTAGTTGTGCAACACTCATGATCTGTGTGGGGACACTTTTGACTAAAAACACACTTTTATGCTTTTAAACATTAGTTTTATGCTCATCCACAACAATAACCTTTAATTAGTTCAGTAAATATGAAACAAGACAGAGTTTTGGCACGATGTTTCTGTGTGGCTGCAATAAAGTCAGTGTAGAAATAAAGTACATATATGACCTCCACTGTTGTTTTAAAGCTTTCACGAGTCTGCAGGAGTTAACATCAGTCTGTGGTTGAACTTGCAGCAGCAGATGCAACGTGAGCAGACTGGTTTTAGAGCAGGAAGGATCCTGCTGTGTGTTTGTGGATCGACTGTTGTTGTTGATCCCAACACTGAGTAGCAGCTTCTTCTTCTGTGGTTTTGTTTCCCTTAATAAATCCTTCTCCCTGACAGACAGCACACAAGTCCCCACACCTTTAATCATGGCAGGTAATCCAGGTCAATTTTAACCTCCTTGACTTTAGAATAATTTCAACCCTATTTATTGGACTTTCGTTAAGCAAATAAATAAATAAATAAATAAATAAATAAAACACCTGGTCTCTTTTTTAAAATGCCTTTTTTAGAAGTTTTTTAAAGTTATCTCGCCATCTAGTGGTCGCTCTACAATCTGCAGCCTCCTGCATTTAAGGCATCTTTTCTGCAGGTGCTTGCAGACGCAGCATGTGGCTTTCCTCCACATTTTTTGCCTTTAAAGTTTTTCTCCAAGCTCAGATTTATAACTAAGGAATGTAAAATCCACAAATATGTTCAGCAACACTGCAACGACCCATTTAATGACACAATTATGCTGCTTTGTGCGACTCAACAGGGGCTCTCCCCCACAAAGTGCAAACACTAACAAGAGTAAGTTTAATGTGCTTTTGAGTTTTGAATAAAATATGTGCAAAACAATTAACACCAGCAGGGTGGGGAAGAGGTCCAGAAATACCTTTTTGGAGAAGGATGAGAAGCAAGAAGTGGAGAGGAAGCAGGTGTGTCAGTGCAGCCATAATCCATAGGTGGAGACCGATTTAGTTCCAGTCAAGAGCAGCTCGAGGGTCCCCACATGGAAAAGCCTGACCTTGGATCTGAGTTCTATATCCATGAGCAGTAGAGTGGACAGGTCACATTCACGCACACACAGGAAGTTGTTTTATTGCACAACTGCATTTGGAGTTGAGTCAGAAAATCCTCCAATCCTCAGAGATGATGTTTGAGTGGAAGCCTGGGTCACGGGGGTCACATTCAAGTCTTGATTGGTGCTCCGAATGTGCAGAAAATCCACCCTGATGATACACTCAGAGGAAGAGAAACTCTGTAATCACCTGGTAGTTTTAGGGAAATTACAGGAATGCATGATGACAGTGGAGAGGTGAGGCTGAGCTGCATCTTGACTACTTAAACACATCGTATTGTTCCAGTAATGCAAGCTTCTCAAACATGATGCAGTTTAAACATTGTTATGTTAAAATAAATTTTCTCAGACTAGAAAAGTAAACAGTTAAACCTTCAAAATGTGTATGTGTGTGTGTGTGTGTGTGTGTGTGTGTGTGTGTGAGAGAGAGAGAGAGAGAGAGAGAGAGAGAGAGAGAGAGAGTTTTCACATCCTGCAGGAAATTATTGTAAAACAGTCAAAAACCAAACTAAACCAACCTTCATTTGAACCCTTTTGGATTTGTTTTCTACTGTTTTCTTAAAGTTGTGTGTGTGTTTTCTAATTACTTTAGGGTGTTTACAATTCTGGTCAACAAGCTGATTACACACACACACACACACACACACACACACACACACACACACACACACACACACACACACACACACACACACACACACACACACACACACACACACACACACACACACGCCTACACGACAGTGTGAGTGAAAACTTTCTTCAGTAAATCTTTATAAAAGAAAAGTGATGCTTTTCATAAAAAGATCAAACACAGTCTTACCTAAAATATTAGCAAATATCTACAAAGACAAACCTAAATGGAATTAAATTAATCAATAATTGCATATTTAGCTGCTTACTGAAAGTAAATAAACACAAATCTGAACACAGACTGAAATCTAAATCCACTTTATTTTTACATCCACATTTACATCATCATCATCATCATCATCATCATCATCATCATCACAAGCACAACCCTCCTCACCCTAACTGCATCTTCTGCTACTTTATTTTCAAAAGCTAAAGCTATGATGAGACATTTGGTCCTTAAATATATATATGTATGTATATATATATATATATATATATATATATAGTCTAGGCAACATGGTATCAGGTGTTAAGACAGAAATGTCTTGTTGCTACCTACAGAAAACATCAAAGATCGCTGAAAATGGTGCTGAAATCATGTCTGTCTTCAACAGAAGGAGGACGCCGCCGCCAAGTGAGCATGAGGCTGATGACAGCAGAGAGCAAAGTGTCGGGCAAACCGGGAGAACGGGAGAGAGTCTGCGAGCGCCAAAGGAACAGTTAGCGACCCGAGATGCAGAATTAGATGAAAGGCGGCGAGAAAGACAGAAGATGAAAGACAAAGAGGTCGACGGGTGAGGAAGCACACAACAGACCCACAGAGAGGCGCGTTTTCACAATACGGGAAGCTGGTGGAACCAAGTCATGTGAGCCACGGTGCACAGCAGAGCAGCATTGTACGTCTCAGACACACACACACACACACACACACACACACACACACACACACACAGAGAGAGAGAGAGAGAGAGAGAGAGAGAGAGAGAGAGAGAGAGAGAGAGAGAGAGAGAGAGAGAGAGAGAGAGAGAGAGAGAGAGAGAGAGAGAGAGAGAGAGAGAGAGAGCATTTTAATTTACAGAAGTTGTCAGAGTGAATTGTTGTAATGTTCAATAACTAAACACCACACACCAGGAACAACAGAACTATTGGTGGACCACTTCTAATTATTCAAATTCATACGAGTATCAACTTTACAGTGAATTTTAAATGTTATAATAATTATTGTTATTCGGATGAGGAAAATATTACACTTTGGTGAAGAATGGGAGGAAAGAGGCCGTTGGAGCTGGAAACCAGGAAGTCTCTGCTCTATTGCCCACATTCTAACTTCACAGTGCACTTTCTACCCAACAGCAAAGAAGAATTCCATCTTATCACATTTATAATCGTTATAAAAGTGATTCACTGGTAATAAAAACGCACCACGGATATTGCTGTTGTAATTGACTTCGAACATTCCTTGTCAGTTATAAAGTGCTTGAACAGAACACCATTGGAGTTCCTTTCTTTGTCATTTGAATCCGTTTAATTTAGAAAAATCCTCTTCAGTTGTGAAAATGGCCGAGTTTCGGTTTGATAGCAGAGCTGTTGGAGTCATGACTCACTGAGCCACCTCTTCTTCCTGTCTGTCAGTTTTGTTTGATTGTCCCAGCACAACCCATTGGTTCAACATGAGGAAAAAAATGTATAAACAAGAAACACATTGACAAATAATTAGGACAAAATGAGCTTTTTAGAACAGGCGTTCCACAGGGTTCCTTTTTAGGACCTTTTTTGTTCATGTATTAAAAAAATTACCTAAAGATACTGAAAACCAATTTTTTGCAGATGAGGGTTTCATATATGTAAATGCCAAACAAACAAGTGGTGGGAGGGTTACAGGGGCTTCGGTTTTAAATCCTTGAATTGTACCTAAAGTGTCCTAGTGCTTTTTGCAATCAGACAAAGTCTGTAATGATTTCATTATTAGTATTATTATTATAAATTGGAGGGAAAGCCAAAACTTAGACGAGTTAATGTCTTTTTTCTCTCTCATTGGCCACTTTATTAGAAATACTCTGCTAGTTTTACCTTCAGAAGTGCTTTGATATAGAGTCTAGATTGTCATTTACCAAAGCCAAATGAACACACATAATATATAACATTCACATGGTTTACTCAGCTACTTTAACTCGGTATTCAGCAAGTTGTTGGTAACATCCCTCAGAGCTTCTGGTCCTGTCGTCTTCTGCTGTTGGAGTCCATCAGCTTTGAGGTTTAACAAGTTGCGGTTCAGATCGGCAGACTATGGTTGGCATGAGTAGTTTTTTTATTCATTTTAGCCTTTTTGTCATCTAGGACCAGTCTAACCAGTGTCCTCTGACATCATTGAGGCCTTTTTATACAATCAGCTGCTCCTCACTTGCTTTTTTTAGGACCATTCTCTGTAAACCAGGGTATTCAATTCCGGGCCTCACCAGTATCCAACGTGTTTTAGTGGTTTATGTGCTCCAAAATACTAGATTCTGTGGTTGAATCATCTGTGCCAGGGGCGGCGTTAGGCCCGGCTACTTGGGCTGAAGCCCCGGATGTTTTATGAAAAGCCCCGGATCTAAATCGCGGAAGTAACATGCAGTACCAAAGTCCAACAGAGAGGGAGCAGCTGGCAGTAGTTTGTATACAGCCTGCCTGAGCCTCCACCACTGAAGAAGAAGCCCTTCAGCAGCCGGCTTCTTCTACACTCTCTGTCTGAAACGCATGAGTGAAGATGGACATGAGGACGTCTTTTAGACCAAAAGTACCGCAACAGAACCCCAGCTCTGATGAGACTGGTGCTGACTCAGGTTTGTGAGCCTTATTTGAAAATATTTGTTGTGCTGCTGGTTTGCCTAAAGTTAGCTTATCAGGTAAAGTTGTTGGAGAAAGAAAGGGAATATTTACTATCATCTCACACTAAACACTAACAGGAACAATACTCTGCCCTGAATGTGCTGAATATGGAGCTTCAGATTAAAAATTATTTGGTACAATATGAATATATATGATGTTGACTAGTGCGTGTCACGTGTGTGTGTGTGCGCACGCGTGTGTGTTAAGCCCCGGATCTTCTTCAGTCCTAAATCCGCCCCTGGTCTGTGCAGCATCTCATCAGGCTCTGCAGAAGCCTGTTAATCACCTGAAATCAGGTGTGTTGAAGCAGAGTTAACACCAAAACCTGCTGGATACCGGCCCTCCAGGACCAGAATTGAATAGCACTTCTGTAAACCATGGTTGTGGGTGAAAATCCCAATACATCATCAGTTTCTTAAATTCACAGACAAGCCTGTGTGCTAGCCACATCCTGTTCAAAGTATTCAAATCCTTTTTCTTTGTGGTTCTGATGACTGAGTTGGACTTCAGTCATCTTCAACATTTCTAGATTCCTAAATGTGTTGTGCTGCTTGCTCCCATGTGATTGGTTGATTGTTGGCTGACTGGCTGATTTTGACAGCTTTGTTCCAGAGACAGTGAGCAAAAGTAATTAGCAAGTTAGCCTTAAACAAGAAGGTCTATTTAAAAGGCAGTTGTAACTTTAACAAGATTTTTTACAATTTGATCGAATCCGTTTAATAAATAAGACAAAAGTAAATGTGAAACTCCATAATCAGAACTGTGGAAGTTTTCCCGATGAGAAATAAAACGAGAGGTCCACTTGCTTTCTGTTCAAGCACTTATGGGCCATTCCCATCAGTACCGGGTCGGCCCGGGCCGGGTAGCCCCAGTCGGCCCCAGCCTGGCCCGGTTGATTCCACACATCCTTGTCTTAAGCCCATGTGGGCTGATTCTACCCACCAATCAGAGGCTTGCTCTAATGGAAGGTGTGAATTTGCTGTCAGCAGTGGGCGTGTTGGCCCTGGTCGGCCTGAAGCAGTACCCCTCGGGAAGAGGGCCGAGAATGAGCCTTGGTTGGCCCGGGAAAATTCCAGGCCACCCAGATATGTAAACAACCTACGCTACCCGGCCCGGGCCGACCCGGTACAGGTGGGAATGGGGCTTTACAGACACCGACTGAGGCCTAGTCCACACGTAGCCGGGTTTTTTAAAAACGAATACCCGCCCCTCCAAAAACTTGCATCCACACCACCTCGTTTAATAAAAAAAACTCTGCCCACACGTACCCGGATAAATACGTTGTTAAGGACATGCCAGACCTGTAGGCGGCAGTACTTCCCCCGTTCTTAACCTCGTCCTTCGTCTGTGGTCTTCCGCAAGGAGCAGTAATTCCGCTTGCAAAAGCAAACAAGCAGAAAGCGCTTGGACAATTGATAAAGCAAGCGCAGCTCCGAGGGCATCCATGATGTCGGCTAGTGTAAACACAGGTCGCACACGTGATGTCAGCATTTTTTGTCGCGGAAAGTGACGTTGCGGACCTTAAAACTCCGGTTTTGTCCGTCCACACGCAGACACCCAAAACGGAGAAAACGCAGATCTTCACTTTGGCCGGAGTTTTTAAAAAGATCCGTTTTCATGTGAAAAAACTCCGTTTTCGTGTGGATGACAGGCCAAAACGTAGAAAAATATCTACGTTTTGGCAGATCCCCGGCTACGTGTGGACAGGGCCTGAGACTCTACATCTGTACTCCAGGTCAGGTGTCTCCTTAGGGTTTCTTACAATATAGTGCAGCATTTTCCTACTTCAGCTCCCCTGTCTGCTCCAACAATCACAAACACAGATACACGCATGTATACATGTGACATGTTTATTAGGCTCTCTTCTTGGCAAAATTCCTCAAAGTCCTTCTCTTTGATCCACGGCTCAGCTGAGAGTCACATGATGAATATCACCTGATATTCTAAGTCAACCACATCCTAGAGTGAATTTAAAATGTACGTACGGTTTATGAGTGTCTGGTGGCGCCTCCGACACGAGTCTGCACAACCATGGCTTGTTCAGCAACATGAAATTGTCCTCTCACATGTTCGCGGGAAGCTTGTGCCTCAGTCCCTCTGAGTCTTTTCTGGTCACCGTCAGCTGAGGGTCCTGTTTCCCTCCTTTAGGCGAGGCGGTGTTGGCTGTGTGTGCTGTCTGATTGGGTGAAGAGGTGGATATCTGAGGAGACGTTTGCTTCACCGGATGAACAGAAAAGGTAACTTTTGTTTGGACGTTGACACCAACAACTGTTGGAGCAGGGGTGGAAGTTTGGGGTGGGGTAAGAGGGGAAGCTTGTTTTGGGGACTGGCTTGAGGTGGGACCTCTGGCGGAGGGGGAGACAGAAGGTTGGAGACAAGGTATTGGAATCTGGGACTTACTCAAGGAGGGGGCGGATGTGGTGGGGACGGGAGATGGGGAGGATGTAGGAGTGAGTGTCTGGGTTGGAGTAGAAGGCTGGGTGCGAGATGTCTGAGTAGGCGTCGGTACTGGTGAAGCAACTGGGGTCAGGGTGGGGCTTGGGCCAGATAGTGGAGAGGCAGAAGGAGGCGTGCTGGATGCCTTGGCTCTAGGGCTTGGAGGATGTGGTGGGGAAGAAGAGAGCAGAGAAGATGGGGGGGACGAAGATGTGAATGATGACCTGGGCCCGTAAGGCTGAGCTAGAGGAACTGGAGTGGAAACAGAAGAGGAAGGAGGTGTGGATGAGGGGGAGGGAGAGGAGGAGCGAGGAGATGGTGTAGGAATTGGCTTGGGACGGGGAGTGGACAATGGGCTTGTTCCGGCTGACGGTGGAGTGGAGCAGGGGGGAGGAGAAGAGGAACGAGAAGGAGGCGTTGGAATGGGCTTTGGGCGAGTTGTGTGGGAAAGTATAGGCGAAGGGGACAAAGATGTGGTTGAAGAAGAGAGTGAGGTCTGCTTTGGAGGAGAAGAGGATGATGCAGAAGGTGTAGAGGTTAAGTGTGCAGGTACAGAGGGTGCAGGTACAGAGGGTGCAGGTACAGAGGGAGAGTGAGCTGTAGCTTGTGTGTAGGCAGCTGTGTTAACAGGAATAGCGTGTGTTATGGGAGGCTGAATGGGAAAGGTGGCTTCTCCTTGTGCAGCAAATTGTAAATTTGTCAGCAACTGTAATGGGGGGTTAGAGGTCAGGATGCCGGCACTGCTGCCCCTGGCCAGCTGCCCAACAAAAAAAGGAGCCGCCAATAAATTCCCTCCAGAGGCCTTCCGATGGAGAGGAGGGTGGGATTGCACTGCAGCCCAGGAGCGGTGAGGGAGCGTGGGTTGTGAGGCTGACAGCAGCCTGGCCTCCTGGGTGAGTCGGCCCAGTGCTGGCAAACCCTGGCAGCTGTTTCCTCCGTGACGTAACAGCGCTTCTTTTGCACCCTGTTGGTACGCGCTGCCATCTGATGGGCCAGCAGAAGCCGCAGGTGGATTGGGGGTTGGTACCTTGTGAAGTGGTGAAGGTGGTCCTCCCGCTGCTGGGGTCCCAAGTGCTCCAGCAGTGATCGAGGGATGGTCCACCTGAAAGCGAGGACCATAGAGAAGAGTCCGTCCCTGTTGCATGGATGCCGGGACAGAAGAAGCTGGAGTGGGTGGTGTTTTAGCAACTGGAGGTGATGTCACTCCGCCTGGGGGGCCCATAGTTGAAGGGGAAACAGGAAATCCTCTCGGGGACAAACCACTCATTCCTCCCATCGCCATCATCCCAATGAGAGAGCTCACAGAGGGGCGGAGGGGTTGTAGCACAGGAGCACGTGGAGGCGAAAGAGGAAAGGAGGATGAGGGAGAAGGAGAAATCAGAGGGGAAGGCAGGAAGAAACCTGCTCCGAGAGCATGCTGCTGCTGCAGCTGGTGGAGCTGCTGCTGCTGCTGCTGCTGCTGCTGGTGCATAAGGGCAATGGCAACATTACTGGTGGCCGCTGCAGTCTGCAGGGGAGCGTGGACCAATGGTGCCCAGATGACGGGACATGGTCGAGGAGACACTGTGCCACTACCTCCGATCATGCTGCTTCTTCCTGCAGCAGCCGCTGCTATGGTGTCCTGCATGGCTGGCATGCTGTCGTGTTTAACAATCTGCTGCACCAGCATGCTGTCACAGGAACCCAAACCTCCTGCTGCAAGTCCACCTGCACCTCCACCGCGGCCTCCACCACGACCCATGCTGCCACCTAGAGACCCTCCCTGGGACGACTTGCGCAGCAGCATAGAGTTTTTTCTGCCTGGAGAAGGGTGGAAACCAAAACTGTGACAAAAGCAAATCAACAGACCAGGAGGGAACAACTGCAAAAACATGGAGCAGCAGAAACAAAGTAAAAACAGTAAATAGTAGCATATTTAAGACTGAGAGACAAGTAGAAATTCATAAGTTACCAATACGGTCCAAGCGGTCAACAGCAACAGTTTCAAAGGCACGCCTCATCATTGGGTGTTCTTCTAAAACCTCATTAAAGCTGTCCACGCTGAGAGAATACAAACGACAGTATGTGTCAGCACGGACACTGGCTGTCCTCCGTCCACGAGTCAACAGACAAATCTCTGATGAGAAGGGGAGAGATAATGGCAAAAACACAATAAGTACACAAGTGATCGCTCATTTTGCCCTTTGCCAAAAAGAAACTTTCATTTTCCTTCTGTTTTAAGTCTAAGAAAGGTTCTTACCACCAAAGTAGGACCCATCGCTCAGTTTGGTCTCTTTATTGCCTCGGGTCAGCACACTGACCCGTCCATGCTGAATAAAATACATCTTTCGTCCAACCGTTCCCTCACGTATGATAAAATCAGATGGCTGAAACACCTCGAAGCGGAGCTTGGTCAGCACGGCCGTCACAAAGTTTGGATCGGCGTTAGCAAACAAGGGCATGTTAGCCACCAGGCTACGGCAGTTGAAACTGACTATCTCCTAAATAAAAACAAAACAGAACACAAAGTGAGCCGGGAATAAAAGCCAGGCATGTTTGCTGAAGGCAGGAAGAAAGTGGGCGTTTATGAATTTATTAACCTCCTTCAGCGGCTCACTAAGCTCTCCCAGAATGTTCTCCTCATCAAACATTTTCCCCTGGAAGCGATGCTCATAATACTCGTGGATCTTTTGTCGTAGGTCTGCAGGAAGCTTGTGGAAGGACATATACTGCTCCACCTGCTTGTACTGCAGGAACATAAGCAGAAAGACACATTGACTTTTAGCCCAGCATGACAACCTAGCTTGAACGCTAACTCGACCTGCAATAAATGAATGCCTGTAAAGTTCGAGCTAACTGTGGAAGAGGAGGGAGGAGAACAAAAATGGATTAATCTTTTTTGTATTGAAGCAAAGTGATTAGTGTAGCGTTTAAACTTATGCTACGTTGGAGTATTGTTTTTAGCTTGCTGTAGCATTAGCAGGTTTGTGCTAGCATCACAAATGCCAGTTTCCTGCTGGTTATTGATATTTCACCGTTTGAACTGTGAAGATCTTATAAAAAATCTAGACGAGTGGGGGAGTAGAGGGAGGTGGAGTGTACAGTCGGTAAAGACGGCTCTCCCCTGCCCTGCCTCCAACATGCCTCCATCTAAAAGGCTGGGCTATCCAGAGTTATCTCTGTAGTTATTGCTGGAAGACACACTGACCACTTTTCACACTCTACTACTTTCTTCTACAATCTGCTCTTTAACTGTATTATTTTCTGCTATTTCAGCTGTTAACATTATTTTTTTTCTAAGTGTTTTTCTCCCCAGAAGAAGCTACAATGATGTTCTGCTGAGCTGTGGTGGCCTCATGGAGGGGGCCATCGACTAGCACACTGCTACAAACCACAAAAACGTTATCCCTCTCCTGATAGTAACTTTTTTCTTTCCTTGACGTTGGATGTGCTACTACTAGTTTATCCGTTTAATTATAGATCCACTAGGATAAATTCAATAAAGTTTATCTCTCACCAAATAGAATATTTACTAAGAAATCACAATGTAACCATAGACACATTGCTTGGTGTGTGTGTGTGTGTGTGCGTGCATGCGTGCGTGCGCGTGTGTGTGTGTGTGTGTGTGTGTGTGTGTGTGTGTGTGTGTGTGTGTGTCTGCTCTGTCTTCTCGATCCCCAGTGAGTCATGGTGGATGGCTGCTTATACTGAGCCAGGATCCTCTGAAGGTTTCTTCCTGTTAAAAGGGAGTTTTCCTCTCCACTCTCGCTTTATGCTTGCTTAGTATGAGGATTGCTGTAAAGTCACTGACACTAGTCAGTGACTTGATGCAATTTTCTGGGTTTCTTATATAGGAAACATTTTTTTCTGATTGGCTTAATGAACTGACCTGAATTGGAATGTTTATTATTTGAAGTGCCTTGAGACGACTCTTGTCGTGATTTGGCGCTATATAAATAAACTTGAATTGAATTGAATTAAAATGAGTAATTAACAGCTCCTGTGGAACCTGATGAAGGCTAAGGAGATAATTCAGCAATTAGAATTAGCAGAACATTACTTGTCCGTCAGCGGTCCAAGGCTATTTGTGTGTGCGTGTGCAGTATGATGCATGGCTCTCAGATCCTTCCAGAAGAGGACGTAGAGCTATAGCTGTTTAAATTTCAAAATCTCCTCCTCCTCTACTTGATGACATCGTGCTACGGTCTCCAGCTTTAGGATAACAGTACATAAATTGATGCGTATTATCGACCGCCAGAATTTTATCTTACCTTTATCTTACTAACTGAGCAATAAGTTGTTTATGTTAGGTTGTTATTTTAGGACAGAGTGCCTAAATGAATTAATACAGTTTGAATATCTGTGAGCTGAACCTTGAATCGGTCTCTTTAAGAAGTTAACTCACACAACACCAAATGCAGTTTGGTTGATTCCATATTTTTTGTGTGAATGAAAATTTGACCTCAAATCTAAAATAGATAACAGATAAAAGACTGAACATCTCATCTGAAAGACAACCCATATGTAATCAAACATGCACGTAGCAGCAGATGGGTGTCAGCCATTGTTCACCTTCTCCTGATACTGTCGTCTCGAGGAGTCCAGTGACTGTATGAGAGCTGTGGCGTGGCCAATGAACATGGCGTAGCAGGTGGCGCCAACAATCATGCTGAGCATGGTGAGCCACACATCGGTCATCCCTTCAGGAGCCTGGGCACCGTACCCGATACACAACATGTGGCTCATGGCTTTGAACAGAGCATAGGAGTACTGCACGCCCCATGTGTCATTCTGTGAAGGGGGAGGACATAGACGATGAAAGCAGTATTTATTAAGGCACTGTGTCAGTGAAAAGTTCTTCACTTAGTCAGATGCACTTGAGAGTTTCAACGGAAAACACAGATCAGAACCACTAAAAGCAAAGCCTTTTAAGCACCAAAACCCACTCTGGTGACCTAAAGCAGCAAAACATTTGAACAAAACTCAAAAACCACACAGATTACAAATGAGCACAACAAAGAGCCTCCTGGATGTGTGTGTGTGTGTGTGTGCAACTTCTGTTTGGCATGTGCGTCCAATTATAAAGGGATGTTAATGGTCCAGGGGATGAAGGGACTCTCTCCGGGGAAAAACCCAACATCCGTCTGCTTAGCAACCGTTACTCGTGGCAACCAACGGCACATGAGTCAGCTGTTCATACAACTGTGTATCTACATCCACTGCTGGAAGCCGGCATGAACGAGCTTCCACTGTTTGTGTGTATTCACACCTTCACCCGATCAGTGTTGTCAGGGTTTTCCTTTTGTCTTTATAAGGCTACTGCAGCGTAACAGAGATAAGGAGGAAACCGTGTCATATCTGATAAACAGCAGCACACAGTCAACACCGGTTCGACTCATAATGCATCCTTCAGCTGAAATGAATATTGACCAAACACGCTCAGAGAGTGTTTTGTGTAATTTACTGTGAAAGTCCTGTTTTATTTATCCAGCAGTAAGATCAACCCTCCAGGATTCAGATTCGAGGATAGAGACTCACCACCATCAGGTTCTTGGAAACCCAGCAGTCAGAAGGAAAGTCCTGCAGCATGGGGACCAGAAACTGGAGACAACCATCCCAGTGGCACAGCAGGAGCATCATACCGATCAGGTTTACGATCCTCACCATGGCACTGGCCAGGTCATAGGTCATGTGGAAGATCTAAGAGGAGAGGAAGATGAAGGAGTTCATTTATTGAATCCCCTCCTTTAAATCAACAACTCCAAAGGTGAACATCTTTAGCCAAAACTTGTCAAACATCGTCTCTCACCTCTTCCCACTGATGGATGTAGCGGATGAGTCTGGACAGGCGGAGCAGCCGAAGCAGGCTGAGGATTTTAGTGAAGCGGACTATTCGCAGCGCCCTGGCCGTCCTGTAGACCTCCGAGTCCAGACTGTCCACCATCAGGAAGATGTAGTCCACTGGGATGGATGACACAAAGTCCACGAGGAACCAGCTCTTCAAGTAGTTCTGGCGGATTTCTCTGAATTACACAAAGATGGAAGACCAGTGACACGCCTCATCTAGTGGTCTGGTTTTGTGTGAATAAGTCCAACATTTGTCTAGCATGAGACATCCCTCGTGAATATTCATCAGGAACAAACAGGAGCTTGAATAATGCTACGTCACGTCACCTTTCCTCTACTCACATATGGACTTGTTTGAACAGAAACAAAACAGATGGCCTGAAATAAAACTGGAAATTCATGACATCCTGCTTGTTGTGCTGATATCGGCGCCTGTTTGAGATACGTGTACGGCAGCTACACTGGCTATTTTCTATGAGGTTTATTTGCACTTCCATTCCATTAAATACATACTAACAGTTAACATGTGTGCAAATATCAATGAGCACATTTATTTTTCAGTGTTATGGAACTTTTTCCCTGCAAACAAAAGGTCCGTTTCCACTATTGGAAGTTTCAGGTAATTTTACCAAACCTCCATGGAATTTTTGCCTCTTTGCATATTCCAAGTTTTTAGGGGGACCAACCGAGTACCTGAACAGGGGAGTGTACTTGTAAATGTTGGTTGGGTACTGTAACCCCAGGTTCTGTTTTGTATGGGCACAGCCTTTTAAGGCTATCGTGCAGCCTAATAACTAATAACCATAGCTTAAAATGCCTCTTAACCCTCCCACTGTCCTAATGGATGTGATCCCGCAAGGAAAGTTGACCATTGAGCAGGGTTGATGGTTTATCCCTTGGGTCCATGTGGCAGGGGTGAGGAGTGAGCACCACCTCACCCCTGCCACATGGGCCTCAAGGGATAAACCATCAATCCTGCTCAATGGTCAACTTTCCTCGCGGGGTCACCCATAAAGACAGTGGGAGGGTTAACAAAGTTTTAACAAAGTATAGCCATAAATATTTTGTGGAGATTAAAAGGTAAAAAAAAAAAGAAATGGTTCTTTTGCATTTGTCTAAAAATTTCCGCCAATAACACATTTCCGACCAAAAGCAGCTACTGGACCATCTGGTTGTCGATCCCACCGAACCTCCCCTCTTCCCTGGGTCTTCCACTCATTGCACACTCACATATTTAGCAACAGAACACCACTGGTGTGTGAGGTTCTCTGCTCAGTAACATCAGCGATGGAGAAATAGCTGGCTGCTACCACTTCAGCTTTAGGACAAACTACCAGAGTCCCAAAAAGAAAATCACCATTTGAAGTCATGGACAACAAAAGACGTTTGGACCTAGAACATGGAGACTGGTATTTAGCGCTGTTTTGTGCCCTCCGGTATCGCGGGTTTCTGGTCAGTTGTTCAGCCCTTCAACCATCACAGGCTCCACATGTAGAAACAACATGCACAATGACCCAATTTGGAGCAGAATGAGCACATTTCTGGAGGTCCTGAGGAAGTCAACACAGGTCACCCAGAAGACGTTGAAAAACCTATTGGGCCATTCCCATCTGTACCGGGTCGGCCCCGGCCGGGTAGCGTAGGTTGTTTACATATCTGGGAGGCCTGGTATTTTTCCGGGCCAACCAAGGCTCATTCTCAGCCCTCTTCTGGAGGGGGTCTGCTTCAGGCCGACCAGGGCCAACACACCCACTGCTGACAGCAAATTCACACCTTCCATTAGAGCAAGCCTCTGATTGGTGGGTAGAATCAGCCCACATGGGCTTAAGGCAAGGATGTGTGGAATCAACCGGGCCAGGCTGGGGCCGACTGAGGCTACCCGGCCCGGGCCGACCCGGTACAGATGGGAATGGCCCATAAGTCATCTGGCATCACAGTCACCTTCAGGAGACCAAAACTTGACATCCAAAAATGACCTGGAAAAGACGTTGTGCAGTGGACAACGATATTTTTCATCTAATTCTCTGCACCTGTGTTGGATGTGCCCATGATGTCCAAAAAAGTTACTCAACCTGAGGTACAAATGTTTAAATGGTAAATAACCCACACTTTCTGAGTCAGAGGACTCCAAAGCGCTTTACACCACCTGCTGGTGGTGGTCAGAGGGACCCGTGGCGCCAGTGCTCGGCAGCCTTGCCTCTGCCTGTCAGACCCCGGGGTAGCTGTGGCTACATCGTAGCTCATCCCCACCAGCGTGTGAATGTTTGTGTGAATGGGTGAATGACTGATTGTGTTGTAAAGCGCCTTGGGGGGTTCCAGGATGCCATATCAAATGCAGGCCATTTACCATTACAATGTATAATCACACACACTCACACTCTGGTGGTGATGTCCTGGAGCACACTGACAGAGGTGAGGCTTTCCAAGCACAGGCACCACCAGTCCCTCCAACCACTACCAGCAGCTAAGGTGGGTTAAGTGTCTTGCCCAAGGGCACAATAGCAGCAGTCTCTGGCAGAGCTGGGATCAAACCTGCAACCTTCCGATCACTGGACAACCGACTCTACCTCCTGAGCTACTATATTCTTGCACTGGGACTAATCTTTAGGAAGTTTAACATTAACTTTCATCTTTATGCGGACGACTGCCAGATTTATGTTCCATTGAAGACTTTTACCTCCATCCAGCCACTTCTTGATTGCCCGAGTGAGGTTAAAGACTGGCTGTCAGCAAATGTTCTGCTGCTGAATGAGTTTAAGAATGAGTTTATCGTTTTTACTCCTAATGGCTCGTCTTCCTCCGCTCCTGATTTTTCTGCTCTTCCTTTTAAAATTAGTCAAACAATTGTTAATCTTGGAATTAAAATGGATGTGGCTCTAAAAATCGTTAATCACATGGTTAAATCATGTTTTTATCAGTTGAGACGTCTTTCCAAACTAAAACCCATTCTGAATCGGTGCCACCTCGAGACAACCATTCACGCCTTCATCACCCCAAGGTTGGATTACTCCAATGCGGTTCTGTTTGGTATTTAAAAAGCCGCATCATCTCGCCTTCAGCTGATACAGAATGTGACGGCAAGATTTCTGACCAATACTGGCCATCGTCAGCACATCACTCCAATTTTAGAAAGACTTCACTGGCTTCCTGTGCACTACCGTATACGTTTTAAAATGTTATTGTTTGTTTTTAAGACGCTGAATGGCTTAGCACCACCTTACATATCCGAGTTACTCACTCATTATGTGCCGGGCAGGACTCTCCATTCAGGTGACCTACACCTACTACAGATTCCCCGTCTACGCTGCAAAACCCATGGTGAACGAGCTTTTTCTGTCTGCGCTCCGAAACTCTGGAATGATCTCCCGCTGAATATCAGACTCTCCTCCTCCATTGGGGTTTTTAAGTCTCACTTACAGACTTACTTTTATTCCCTTGCTTTTACTGCCTAGCTATTTTATCGATGGTTTATTTACACTGTTCTTTTACCGATTTTATGGACTTCTCTTGTTCGGTTCTTTGTGCTATGCTCTAGCTGTTTTATTTTTTTATATTATTCATTTAACCTTATGTTTTTACCCCTGTACAGCACTTTGGTCAGCTCACATGCTGTTTTCAAATGTGCTTTATCAAATAAATGGAGTGGAATGGAAAATGCTGCCCCTCAGCGTTCAACATTATATTGACGTCAAAGTAGGGTCATGGTTTGATGTCCAAATTGCAGAGTTCGTTTTCGTGTCCTAAAGAAGTCCAGAACAAACGAGATCTGCGCGTCCATGCAATGTGTTTTGTTTAGCGGGATGCTAATGCTTCTACTGACCTGGGGTCAAGCAAGATCTCTGTGCTGTCCTCCTTTACGATGCCAGTCCTAAAGTTGAGAACCAGGTCAACCATGAAGAGGGTGTCAGAGACCACGTTGAAGATGATCCACGACGGAGTGTTCTCATCCCGAAAGAACGTGATGCCAACAGGCAGGACGATTAGGTTGCCCATCATCAACAGTAGCATCAACAAGTCCCAGTAGAATCTAAACGGATAAAAACACGACGTCACTCAACATGAAGCCATTGTTTTAAAAGTGAGACATTTTTGTTTCATTCATAGAGATGCCTTAATCAGCAGTCTGAGGTTGCTTGATATGGAACTACAATATTGAGTTATTTTTTTAGTGTGACATTCTTTCTCACCTGGAAAGTGTCATGATCATGCCCGGATCTCTGCGTTTTCCTGTCTCCCTGCAGCAGTAGTAGTCTAGCTGATTAATTCCACCTATGCTGCTCCCTATTTAAGCACCTGGCTCCTGCTGCTCAGTGCAAGATCGTCTGCTGCCCTGTCACAGTCCTTCGAGCGTCTCTGTCTGTCTGTCTGTCTGTCTGTCTGCCTGCCTGCCTGCCAGCCTGCCTGCCTGCCAGCCTGCCAGCCTGCCTGCCAGCCTGCCTGCCTGCCTGCCTGCCAGCCTGCCTGCCTGCCAGCCTGCCTGCCAGCCTGCCTGCCTGCCAGCCTGCCTGCCTGCCTGCCAGCCTGCCTGCCAGCCTGCCTGCCTGCCAGCCTGCCTGCCTGCCTGCCTGCCAGCCTGCCTGCCTGCCAGCCTGCCTGCCTGCCTGCCTGCCTGCCTGCCTGCCAGCCTGCCTGCCTGCCTGCCAGCCAGCCTGCCTGCCTGCCTGCCAGCCTGCCTGCCTGCCTGCCAGCCTGCCTGCCTGCCAGCCAGCCTGCCTGCCTATGGAACCCGTCTTTTGCCTCAGTTTCAGCCTGAATCTGAGTACTCACCTTAACTGGCATCCCTCACCGCTGAGCACCGCTGCTGTTTTCAGAAGGTCAGTCACTCTTCAGATTAAGACTCGTTGACCGTTTTCTGTCTCTCAGGCCCCGCCACGAGGAACCGAGTCCAGCTGGTCCCGATCGCTTTAACAAGTCCTCAAATAAACTCTTTAAAACTTTCTCTGTTTGGCTGTTGTTGGATCCGGCAGATCGTCACTAGGTCTGACTGTGACAGAAAGTGACAAAATGACAACTTTTCTGCTGAATTTAAAATTGAGTCCATTTGTTATACGAATGTATTCATTAATTTATTAGGAAACAAAGCAAGAAGAATTAAATCCTAATTAAAACTGAATACTTTACTTTTTATGTGCTGACTTCTTTGCACTGACGTTCAACCAGCTGCCACACCAACAAGCTGTGTCCAACACACTGAATATATTCTCCTCCTCATATAGAATAATGCAAATTTTAGATGTCACAACTTGCAGCCTATGTGAGCGGTGCAATAGAATCAAATTTCTGGCAGCCACATCACAAAGACATTATCACATTTTATTCCAGTTTTTTCCACCTGTGTGAAGCTCATTTCCATCCTCAGCTCTAGTGAGAATACTGTGCATTAAAGTGTAGTCACAGTGGTGTTTCATATGCACGACAACTACAATGTGTAGCTTTGTCACATTTGAATTTTCTAGAAACCTTCTGGGTGCATCTAGAGTTATGGTTTTATAATCTAAACAAGAGATTTAGATAATTTTAGAAACACTCGCTTTAGTTTTGGCAGTAGCCTCCTAATTCAAGCTAACACATTATTATTTTTAGCCTTGAGAGACAGAAGAGAATGCAGACATCAGCTGAACAACATTTCTGGTTATTTTCAGTTAAATGATAATTAGCTTTATGGGGCTATTAAAGAAAAACATCCCTTTTCAGAACAGAGGTGTGTGTGTGTGTGTGTGTGTGTGTGTGTGTGTGTGTGTGTGTGTGTGTGTGTGTGTGTGTGTGTGTGTGTGTGTGTGTGTGTGTGTGTTTGTGTGTGTGTGTGTGTGTGTGTGTGTGTGTGTGTGTGTGTGTGTGTGTGTGTGTGTGTGTGTGTGTTTGTGTGTGTGTGTGTGTGTGTGTGTATAATGGAAAAATACTAACTGAATGCAGTTGGGATTCATGTGGTTTCCTCAAGGTGCTTACACGTCATAAAATGCATATTTTATTCTCAACCCAATAAACCGACTTGGGAAAAGAGGGACAGATAGAGAGGAGCAGACAGATGAAGGCAAATCATCAATAACCTTGAGATTTCTCATCAGTCTGTATTTCATGCTGGAGAACGTTACTCAGTGGTGCATTTAAGCTTTCTCATATAAACACAGGAAGTAAATCCCGTCGTTCGGATGTCAGAAGTGATTAAAGTATGACAGAAGAGCCGACGCAATCATCTGGGGATGGTTCTTGTCATCCCCTGGTCTCCTTTTCCTCTGATTCCTCCATCCATCACCTCGGCTCTCTCATTCGCACACGCAGTGTCGTTTTCATGGTGAAAATGACACTCACATTCGGTGGTCAATCGCTATTGAGCGGTAATTCAGTAACGTAACCTCATGGTGGGATGCTACTCACGGACTGATGAAGATTAAAGCGTGCGTGAGTCATCACACTGAGAAACACACACACTCCATTCAGACTTTGTCAAATTGACAGATGTAGCGCCTCAGTGCCAGTGGCAGTAAATACAGAGATTATTTACGGCAGCACACACAAACAATGCTTCTTGTAACAGAGATGGTGATTTAATCCAGGACCCGGAGAACACACCCCATTAGCTCTGATTACAGCAAATCAAATCTCAAATTTTCATCACACTCAGATAGTAAATGTGTGTGATGGAGATTCAGATCTATAGACTTTGAAGCTATCGTGAATGTTTTCAGGATTAAAATGTTGCAAAGCAAAGACGAGCCAGTTGGTTAACCTCCCACTGTCTTCATGGGTGACCCCGCGAAGAAAGATGACTATTGAGCAGGATTGATGGTTTATCCCAAGAGGTCCACGTGGCAGGAGTGAGCACCACCTGCCACGTGGACCTCTAGGGATAAACCATCAACCTGCTCAATGGTCATCTTTCTTCGCGGGGTCACCCATGAAGACAGTGGGAGGACCAGACAAATATGTATTGTGAAATTATTTGTTGCATCTCCGCATCAGTGGTGGGTAATAAGTGCATTCAGTGACGGAGCTACACCATTAGATTTATTTGTGTTCGACTAAGATTTTGCAGAAAAATCAGAACAAGTGTGTAAAATTAAAAGTCCTCTTCCATTAAAGATCAAGCTCACTCGTTTTTTTCAACACATCTGCAGTCGTCGCTAAAACAAACGAATGCCCTGTGAGTCGATGTCTGTGGGAGGTGCCCGGACGCGTTCATTGAATGGTCGTTCGCGAACTTGTTCATTTTTTTGTGAACGTGAACTCAACTCATTCGTAATTTGCCTGACGAACGTTAAGTGTGTTTGTTTGTTCTGGCGTGCTTTCCCATCACTGCACAACTCTACCACTGACTCGGTTTGTTTTGCAAAATTGATGTTTCATAACACAAGCCTGGAGGAGTTCTGCCGTACGGTGGAGCTGCTAATGCTAACTGTTAGCTTCTACTAGCTGAGATGTTCTCTGTTCGCCAATGGATGCTGAACCAACAAAGCCTTCCCAGTCGTGAGACAAGATGGGTGAGTCCATGAATGTTCATTTTCAATGACTCGCTGGCTTCTCTAATCTGAGCATTCCCCCCATTTATTTTCTATCGCCGACTAACGCAGGAAGTAGGGGTAGAACACTATTTTCATGTTTCGCCTGTTTAACCCTAACACCCCCCGATTGGGGGCCTCTACAGTTTCATGTCCCAAACGTCTACTGTCCACATTCTCTAAACATAACTAACCACAACCAAACAGCCCAGAAGGGAAACACGGCCATTTTAAATGGTAATAAATTAATTTCTAAATGCTCTAAAACTTTATTGTGAACTTTTTGTTTTATACCTGATCAGTTTATTGACATTTTTATAAACTTTATAAGCTACACATCAGCATCGGTATCGGCAACAGAAAAACCCCACATCAGTGGATCTCTAATGTCAATAATTACACACACAAAAGTGTGCTTTTATTTCTGTTAAACTGTAATAAAAATAATTATAATCAAACTTTTAAATAAAAGACCCTCCAGACCAGTAGTTTTGAACAGAATATTTAAACCACATTTTTCTGAATATCTGTGAAACTGACAGTTATACCCATCTCTTGCTAATATTAATTAATTGTTGTGGCCATCTTGAATCATCATAACAACTCCAGTGACTATTTCCTGAGAGTTTTATTATTGAGTTATCAATTTTGCTCACCCTGCATGTCTGCAAGTGTTTTATCTTTTTGAAACAGACATAGCGCATCTCGCTTTCTCTTGTCGACTATTATTTGTTTCATTTGAAATGACAGCATAGTTTATTTTCTACCTTAACGCTCTCTCTTCCTCTCAAATCCTTGATAGTAAAGTTATTCTAGCTCCGGTGTAACTTTGTTGTAATTCATGGTGCCACAATGACAACATCCTCCCATCATTTTGATGGTACATTTCTTTAGTAGTCTATAGCAGCACCACATGTCGGTACATCAGGGTGTAGGTGGAGGACAAGGACGTATCTGATCAAAGATTAGGAACAAGCATCAATCAAGGAGGAGTGGGCTTTGGCATAACGGGAGCAAAAACAAAAAAACATCCAGTTTATTGAAAAAAAGAAAATAATTTTCCAGGAAGCCTATCACCACCTATCTGTCCTATCAAAGGTGTTCTGGGAGAGGACAATGGAAGCTGTAATTTTCTGCGTTAACAACAAATCTATCCTCACTTAGACAACTACTAAGTTTGGGACACGTTTGGGAATAGCTCTGTTGGGTCAACCACTGCCAGCTAATTCCTGGCTGCAACAGTTTGCTTGGTTGATCGGATCAGATCAGAGGAGGTAGCTCTTCCAATCGGATCTGATCACAGAAAGCTGCAGAAACGTCTCCACTACAAAGCCAAACATGGTGGAACACCCGCAAGCAGGTTCTCCCAGAGGTCTCTGGGAGACGTAAAGGCGAGAGAAGAAGGAAAATGGCAGAGCAGGCGGAGAGAGGGAGATTTCAGAGGGTTGGTGTTTCTATCCATGTGCACGGTCAGCAGCGCGGTGGTTAGGAAAAGGTGGAGGGCTGTAGAATAACCAAGGATAAAAGGGACATGGAGAAGGACACCCTAATATCTCAAGAAAATTCTTGTTACAGAATTGTATGTTATTTATCGTGATATTTATCAAATACGGTTATATACTGAGAAAAATATATATTTTATTATAAATGAGAATTAAAATATTAAACACTCAAAAGTATCTAAAATTGGTACCATGAAGTACCGGTATCGATTCCTAGGTACCGGGAATTAGTACCGAATCGATTCAAATGTCAAAGGTACCCCATACTCCCGGAGTATCCCCAAAGGGCCTCCTGAGGGATGCAGTCAAACGCCTTCTCCAAAAAACTCTCCACAAAACAGATTGGTTGGGTGAACTCCCACGCACCCTCCAGGACCCCCCTAGCTGGTCAAGTGTTCCACAGCCAGGATGAAAACTACATTGCTCCTTCTCAATCTGAGGTTCGACAATCCATCAGCCCCATCTTTATCCCTCCTTTATGTAATTTTATCCATATGAACTTTATGACAGCAGGAGGGACAACTATCACCCTCAGCAGAACTTCCCCTGAACTCTGCACAACACCTCTCTATAAATATTAGCAGTGCTCTGCTGCCACCTAGTGTTCAGTTTAGTATTTACATTTACAATGTTTCATGTCCATCTACGTTTCATCAATAACACATATACTAATATTTACCCATCCCAACAAATTCCACAAGGGTTACGTTTATAATGAGATTAAAGTAATCAGACAGACCTTTTAGTTTCAGGTTACAGAAATAAACCCTATAAAGTGTGGGCATGTCATCTGTGCCTCACTAACACTATTTTTGATTAAATACAATTGCTTGGGCGCAAAATGTCTTGAATTATTAAAATGCAATTAATTGAGATTAATTAATTACAAAGCCTCTAGTTAGATTAATTTTTAATTGAGTCCCTCTCCTAATGTATACTTTTTCCTTTTAAATCATGTTTCTGTTAAAAAGTTCTTACCTCGGTGGGTCGTATAAATTACGATAGCTTAATTCATCTTTATAGTCATTTTTGTTTATGATGATATACAAAAGTACATATCCTAATTATTATAATAATAAATCATAATTCACTAAACCAATTACTTCTCCATCCAAGGAGTCAAACTTGCTTTTTTTTAACCAGGGCTGTTGCAGCTGTTAATCTTCCCTGAACCGCTTCCTGCTGTAAGGTTTCTGTTTGCATGATGCACAAGTCTGAATAAAAATCTGTCCGTCCTTGATTTTCACATTTTTTCTTTGAGAAAATGACGAATCAGAACATAAAACAAGTTGTCAGCTTGAGACTAAACATCTATTTGTCACGACTGGCTCAACACTAGAAAATATTCTGTTTCTGATCTTCAAACTGATGCAGCGTTGTGGATCTTGTGTGTTTGAGTCCACCTGAGTGTGTAATTGAACACACACACACACACACACACACACACACACACACACACACACACACACACACACACACACACACACACACACACACACACACACACACACACACACACACACACACACACGGGAATTGCAAATGCAATCAAAGCTCTTTCGGGCGGCCTCATCAGTATTCCATTTCTGAACACGAACAGGTGCTGGACGATAACTGACCTGCATCTACCTGCTCAGCTGTTGTCAAACCAAACTCTAATTTGACTGTAATGGAGGCCAAGTGTCTCCTCAGTGGGCTGTGATTGGTTCCCTGTTCACAGCTGGCCAGATGTCAGTACCTTACAAGCTTCACCAGCCATCATCCTGGCGGATGAGCAGATGGTCGAGTGCAACAACGACTGGCTGATTCCCGCCATCGTGTAAGGTCTGCTTATGAATCCAAAGACATTTCCACCACCTTTGAATAATTATTTCTGTTTATGTTACTGTGTGCAGCAGCATCATGTCTCTTTATGATGCAGTGCAGAGAGAGGAGCTTATCAGCAGACTCAGTAATGACACCCTCACACACACACACACACACACACTCACTCGCACACACACAATCCCTAACAAGCACCTGTGCGCAGCAGCCATGAAGGAAGAAAAAATACACATAAAGACTGTTTTAGAGGTAATCAGTCTTCTCTGACCTCACACATTTCTTCATCAGGTGTCGCTTCAGATTACAGATTATGAAATATTAGATTCCTGAATAATGCACAGTGTGTGCTCAGCTTGCATAATTAAAAACATCCCAGATCATTTAGGAAGCCATTATTCTGCAGAAGATTAATCAAGACTAATAAAATATTTCGGGGTCTTATCAGGAGAAAAAGAAGTAGGTTTGGCCACGCCCCTTCGTCCCTCACTGCCCTCACTGATTATGTTTATGTTTATTTTAGCAGACGCTTTTATCCAAAGCAACTTAAAGTTTATAACCTATAGGGCATGTTGTGATCTGTGGGGGAAACCGGAGTACCCGGAGGAAACCCACGCATGCATGGGGAGAACACGCAACTCCACGCAGAGAGGCTGCAGCCGAGCCTCGAACCCGCAACCTTCGTGCTGCGAGGCAACAGTGCTAACCACCGCACCACCATGCAGCCCATGGTTGTTTTACTCTTTTAGCAGAGCGGCAGAATGATCGGTGCATTGGCAGCTGTGGTGGAATTAAACATCGTATGTGTGCTTGACGACTAGATGAAGTGGGGCAGGAGCCTTGGGGATCAAACGATCGTCGCTGCCGTCTGTCTGGAGATTCAGGAGGCCGACATTCCCTCCGCACGTGTTCAGAGTGGGTACTGGGAAGGCCTCGGAATCATCCCGTCTGTGGACCCAAAACTAACCAGCCAGGTGTTCGTGACACTCATCAAATCAAAATGAATAAAGGTGCAACAGTAGAGGAGACGTTTCTTTTCTGTGTTCACTTCATTTTTATGAGAAAATCTGAAAATGTTTACGTTTCCCTCACACAACACCAAACATCTGAGCAGCAGACAATAAACGCTCATCCTATTTTCTCTATTTTGATGTGTTGGATTCATTAAAATGATTTCTAACATTTTACCTGACTGACACGGGTGACGTTTCGCATCCTCTTGTCTAAGTTTGTTATTCTAATTTACATTTTCTCATTTTATTCCAACCAGACTTGCTCTCCATCTTTGAAATTGTTTTTTATTCATTTCTGTGAATAAAAGCATGCAATTATCCCCATTTTCTCTCACATCGCCAAGATAGTTTTTATTCATTCATCTCTGTGTGCATGCCATCCTCTAACAAACACTTCTCAGGGCCTATAGTCTCATGCCTGCTTTTCCCTTCTCCCAGATCTGTTTCCTACATCAAGCACAGGAGAGGCTGTTGATGAATGCATCGTGCTTTCTCTTCTCTTCTCTTACCCCCTTTTTTAAGTGTCTGTCGTTTTGCTTCATGCGAGCCGTTTAAAGAAAAGAAAATTCTAGTTTTGATCCATTTTTCTTCCTAAGTAAATAAATATTCTGTTGGAAATGCAACAGGTGGGATTCATTTCACAAACCGAGCTTGGAGAGTAGCTGGCTGCGTGCCGAGGAGTGTGTGTGTGTTTGTGTGGCTTCAAACCTGAAGTCACTGTAAGGATGTATGATCCACGCCCCTGCTGACTTCAGCCTCTCCTGCTCCAAGGCCACAGCTTTGTGAGATCCAAACATGCGCAAGCTGAACTTGTTGACCCCTGGCAGCAGCATGGCTCCAAACTGTCTCTGGATGAAGGTGCTCTGGTTGGACTGGCTGTAATCCTCCCCGTCCAGACTCATCCCAAACCCGCCTAGTCCAGACGAACCCATCAGCTCCGGGGTCCCCGCGGCATAGGTGTTGCAGGCGGTGGTGGTCGTCTCTGCGCCTGTGGCCACCACCATGACTCCCGTCCCGGTGGAGGAGGTGGAGGCCAGGGCGGCACGGGACGTGGCAAAGCCCACTGAGCGTGGAGGAGGATGGGCTGAGCCGGAGGACGAGGTTGGAGGTGGCAGAGGCAGAGGGAACGGTGTGGTTGGGGTGCCTGCAGGGCGGAAGGGAATGCCATCCCTGGGGGAAGAGCTCATGATGGAGGGACGGCGGCCACGTCCACCTGATGAGGAGCTGTCTGCCCCAAAGGAGCCCTTTTCTCCTTCCAGCGAGGCTTGGGACAGTCTGTAACCTGGAGACGGAAGGCTGCCTTTGCTACGTCTCTTTAAGTCCCCGTCACTCCGTCTGGGCAGACTGTCTCCTCCAGACCCCCCAGCACTACCAGGGGTACTCCCGGCTCCATCCATCCCAGCCCAGGGAGGAGAAGTGTCATGGGTCTAGAACCTGTAGGCTGTCCCTCACCCCTTCAGGAGAGCTGCTGTTTAATATTCTCACCTGTCCAGATTATCAGTGAAGATGTCAGACTTGGTATTAGCAGAAGCAACAGAGACTGAGAGTCTGAACTGATTCTCATGGAGCTGACAGCTCACACCCCCACCATCTCCCCAGTAACGTTTCCATCCTTACCTCGGTGCCCTTGGAAATGGCCCCATGCAGATGATTCCGTACTTCCTCCCCTCGCTGTCACAGAAGCAGCCTCATTCTTCTGCTTTCTTTCAAAGAGTCAGGTTTGTCCTCACAGATGTTCCTGCATCCTTCCTCCTTCCTCGTCCTTGAAACGTTGCTCTCCGCCCGAGGCCCTCCCTCTCCTCGCCACAGCCGCCCTCAACGCTCCGACTCCGGTCATGCCGGCACCGGCTCCCCGGTATAAACGGCGCTCGACGAAAAGCCTTTTACATCCACACTTCTCATTCGGGGTGTCAGTGTCTTTACATAAGGGGTCGTTTGAGGCGGGAAGGGGAGCGCTTAACCCAGAATAAATGACAAGGACGCTTCATTCTTTTTTAACAACGTGGCGCTTACAGGCGCACGCTCCGAGACGCACGACTCCATTCTGACACGCACGGAGAAAAGCACACTGTCTGAGGCACGTTTGGGTCTAAACTGCCCCTCTAATGTCAGCCCATGCTTCCACGGAAGCCGCGACGCGCGGTCATGCTCAGCATCGGAGCGGAAAAGCCACATCCATCATGACGGAAGGCGCGCGGAGACGCTGTCCTCCGGTGACGGAGGCGCTCGGCTCGGCTCACTAAAAGCAGCGCTGGTCCACCGAACTCAACTTGGTTCTGGTGTTCTGCTCATCAAAACATCAGAACCAGCTGTCTGGATCCATCCTCACTTCTGCCGACTTTCAGTGGCATTGTGTTCAGATGACAGGCGGCGTCCTCTCTCCCCTCCGACGACAGACTCACAGCTGCTTCTTGAGGAAAGGGGGGGAAAACAACCGTAACACAACTTGTTGATCTACTCGAGTCCTTCGCAGGAGTGTTCCGAGTCCACTTGTGCGCTCTTTACATAACTCAGAGCCAAAGGCGGAGCAGACATAGGCGCGCTAAAAGGAGTCCCAAATAAATAAATAAAGGTGCATATAAAAGGTCTGGGTGTAATCGGCCTGTTACCATGGCATCCGCATCCTCATCATCCACCCCCCTCCCCATCAAGGCCGCGTGCCCGGCCGGCGCGAGACATCTCTCACAGGTACGAATTACGCGTCATCCCTCTTCACCAATGCAACGAAGGAAAGCGGAGTGATGAAACTTTAGTTCTGGAAAAAAAGAAGGGAGAGGGACGACGGTGAGGCGTAAAGAGACAGAATATATATATATATATATATATATATATATATATATATATATATATATATATATATATATATATATATATATATATATGTATATGACCTGATCTGAATCTGATGATGATGGTGACACATTCAGGAGAAATAATAAAATGTCTTTGCTAAACACACATTTTTCCTCAGAATACAAAACTTCATACCAAAGTGAAGTTAAATTAAAATTAGATAAATAAAGTATTTGTTCCATTTGGCTTCTGCAGCTAAAAACAAAAAAAACAAAAAAAAAAAACAGAAAATGAATGTTTTTCTTGCATAAATAGTTTTATTTATATGAACTGACGTTGTTTAGATTTAGATATATTCAGATCTCTTGATGCCATTTTTATGTCTTCTTTTTTCTTGACCTTATTTCCATGGAGGTTCAACCTTTTGGCTGCAGGTCATCACAGACTTGCAGGAGGCATGTTAAAGATGGCTGCATTCCACTTAGAGCACTACTTGTTAGGTTAGAACAGGCAGAAGCAGAATGCAGCCATCGCTAACAAACGTGATTTAACTGCAAGGAAAGATTTTTGCTGTGAATGAATCCTGTTCATCAGGAAACCTCTGGTACCTGAGCCCAACTGGTTGCTAGTTCTGTGCTGGTTGTTCAGTTGGACTTTGTCTCTTTTCAGAGACAAACCTGATGTGTTCTTCATGCTGCACCACACCTACAGTCCTTCATGTTATTTGTTTTTTTACTCCGTTTCAAAGAGCTTGAGCAGCTTTTCATGAACCTCCAGCCTGTAGCGACATGAATGGCCTCATTTGTGACCCAAAGGTCCCACTTCCTCAGCTGGGTCAAGCTGTACAGGCTGTACTTCTATTTACACATTATCCATCACAGGAGACACAAAGTCTGCTGTAAACCATCTTTAATCGGACTGCTGTTCCATCCCAAGATGAAGGACGCTTCAAGATTTAAAAGAATCATTTTAATAAACTCTTTTCACTGTCTTTTACAATGTTCATAAATAATCATCATGGTTCATTATAAATACCGTAAATCCTCTAATATTAGCCTGTATTTAATTAACTGCTGGGTATCATATTTTGGCCGGTGTCGGAGTCGGCGGAGGTGAATAATGGCCGTTTTTTTATTGTGGCCGGGTGGAATGTGGTAACAAGCAAGTACGGGGGGCGGTTGTGTCATCCGTCTCACTTTTGATTTGCCAGAGATAGACCACGAGGGTAACTTTAACCGTGCGGAGACGAAGAGGAGGCGAAAAATTGATATCAAGTTCAAAGAGAACGTGCTGATTATGCTGCAGAACACTCTGGGCAGTAGCAGGGGTTGTATGAACTAGTCACTAGTCAACTTCACTGCTCTATAGTGACTTTTTAAGCCTGTCATCGACTAGTCGCTGTCACGTGATAATGACCGGCAAGATGCAGTCCTCGGAAAAGACAGCAGCCTGCTGTCAGCAGGTGACAGGTGATGTGCCCCGATCCACAGCAGCGAAACGCATCAGGCACAAATAAAAGAATAAAAAAACTAAACAAAAAAAAAACATAAAAGGAAATGAGCCGACATGAACGATCGCGTGTTAAATTAGTTTTTGAGGTGGCGACACCTGATTTTAAATGTTACTGTGGCCGTGCTCAGGACGCAGATGTCTGGAGCGCGTCAACAATCAGAGCTTTGCATGCGCAAGCTTGTTAAGGTTAGGAAGGGGGTGAGGGGAAGGTTAAATTGCAAGAGGGTAAACGTCACAATTTGGTTAAATGTCAGTTTTACGGCGGGTGTCAGTACCGACGCTCTGGCACAGAGCGTTGCCTCCCGGAACACCGGCAAGCAGCGAGCACTCCGCTGTTTTAGCGGTCGGTAGATCTTTTAGAACTGCAGTTCAAAGGTAACTCATGAGGTGAATTTATATGAACCCAGGTAGCAGTTTTTCTTTAGGATTGAGAAGAGATGCAGGAAGATAATAAACAGACAGGACAGAAAAATAGTCAAATAAAAACAAGTTAGTTTTTGTACCTGCTGGTTGCAACAAACAGACACCATTGAAGGTGATCAGAAGTGAGGAACAGAAAATGAAATAATTATTTTAATGTTTAGAGCAGCAGGAACTCCGAGAGGCTGCAGGCGCATCAATGAGTTTGCAGCCGCTGCGCAGGGGGAGGGGGGAGAGGGCTGAAGCAGAAACTACCGTTGTTAAAAGAAATGTGTTTAACTTTGAAAATGTGGGCGCAATTTTAATTGTCAAAAACTCCAGCGAACCATTAGTTCATTTTGCTCAAATAGAAATTGAGACCTGCTTCTAATACTGGTCCTCTTTCCAATAAAGGCCTGGAGCTTGAAGAGCTTGAGTAAAATACAGGCCCGGGCCTGTATTAGAGGATTTACGGTATTTAATTACTGAAATGAATTATTATTATTTGGTTAATAAAAATTATTATTTATGATAATCAGTAATCTTTAACAGTGACAGAAGGTCATGTGCACTTATACACACCATGCAGGACACAGAGAATCAGGTTAAAGGTAACTGCATTCACACGTCTTTGTTCCATAACAACAAAGCTTTCTATTTCTGAGAGGGCGTGTTCTGAGGTATGTTAAAACCAAAACTCCTCAGTTCAAGTTCAGTTCTTGAGCTCACCAAAATCTCTCCGTGGCGACGAGAGTTCGAGTATCGGGTCGGCCGCTCGAAACCTCTACTAAAAGCTTTTCTGTCACGCTGATAGAATTGCTTCAAAAACAAACGCCATCTGCAACAAGCTGACGCAAACTCCTTCAGAGTTATTGATTTTTGAGACGCAACCAGTTTCATCAGTCGTTGTGACCCGGAGACATCTCAGGACCGATTTGGTCGCACTACGGTTCTTCTACCCACCTCGTGCTTGGAGGTCATCATCCCACCTGACGTCTCGGATCCAAGAAGGGGGTCTCCTAACTGGGTGAGGTAGACACTTCCGACAGATTGCGTCCGTATGCCTGTTTCTTTAAGAATTAACTTAGCTTAGCTGCAGCCCAACTCTTCCACTCAGAACGTGTTTTCTCTCTCTGATAGAAACCTTCTGAGACTACATTCACAAATCCAAACACCCACATTTCATATCTAGTTTTCATCCAGACACAGGTTGCTTTAATATCAAAGCTTTTATTAATTGTCATTTATGAATTGTCTTTTAAATTGTCATCTTTAAATTGTTAGTAATACATTCTTAACTTTTTAAACCTGACTCTTCTTTGGAATAAAACACAGAGTGGTGAATATTTGGTCACTGAACGAGCAAAAATCTCTTTAAATCTTCTGAATTAATAAACTTTTGCTATTAATTTAAATCTCTTAAATAAAACATTAATCTTTGGATTAAAAGCAGACCAAGCCAGTTGGTGTATGAACTTCTATAGTTTATATAAATATCCGTGGATATATTTATATTTGATATAAGTTTCATTTGCCAAGTCGTTTGATCTTTCTCAGAATCTAACAAAGCTGAATAGCACCGCATTAAATTCTAGTTATGTAGATTAACTACGCTACAAGCCTGATTTAAAATCTCCACCGAGGACAAACCTCAACTTTTTGCTACTGCGCTCAGTCTTGTTTTGATTTTTGATCTCCAAGATGAAACTGTCCTTCACGACCTCTCCTGGTGTGCAGACTGATTGTTCCTAACTCAGTGAGACTCACACTAAGCTGTTTCTGTTTCACTTGATGACTGTTTTTCTGATTTTGTGCAGAATGGTATGAAATCTGTTGCTGTAGCTGCAATTGACACAGCTTTTGTGCTCACAAAATTACGTATTTATTTAGATTTTCCTTTAGTTATAACTCACTTTGCATTTTGTACATTTGTTGTGCTGTGAAAAACAACCTGTACTCTCCTACAGAGCTGTGGTAAAAATGAAGCTACAGAAACATTTTTCATTCTTGGTACCAGAGATGAAAAGAAAAGTTAGTGGAGAATAAAATCTGACAACAAAAGAAGCACAGCAGGTTTGTGTTTTATTTAAAGGAGTCATTGCTTTTGGTAAACAGGAATCCAACGATAAGACCGACTCCAGCAGCGCGTTTCTTTCTAGTCACTGGAATTCAAACAGCAAATGCTGCTGCTTTAACTCTTCTGTCTAATGACAAGTTCATCTTTTGAGTCACTTCTTATGGTTTCATCATGTTGCTATTCATCAGGCTTGATTCCAGCTCTTATGGAGCGTTCACTGCTCTCATGATGTTAGTGTGACCAGAACCCGGGATCCAGCCGGTCACCACAATCACCATGTCGCCTGACTTGAAGAATCCTCTGGCTTTCCCTGCGAGGAGGTTGGACAAAGATGTCAAAGAAAAAGGTCAGAAAGTGTTATAGTCAGGCACACACACACACACACACACACACACTGACCTATTTCCATGCCAAAGTTTACTCTACCGTCCACATCATCAGCCCAGACAGGAGCAGGAAGTGGGTGGAAGAGAGCGGGAAAAACACCTCTCAGCAGCTGGGACTGACGGGCGACCTGCACAACATCACAGACGATGTAAAAAATAAGTTGTTTTCAGGATGCACAATATATCGGCATCAATATCGGTATCGGCCGATATTAGTCATTTTTTAACATATCGTTATTAGTCCGGTAAATTAAACAGGGCCGATATTAACAACCAATATTTTTTTCATCTTGTTTCCAATTGTTTATCTGTTTCAGAGAGTGAGGGGGTGATGTGTAATTGTTTAGTCATTTGACCGTGATTGTAATCATCTCAGAAGCGTAAATGTGTGGTGTGTGTACATCCATCCATCCATCCATCCATCCATTCATTTTCTTCCACTTATCCAGAGTCGGGTCGCGGGGGCAGTAGCCTAATTTGAGAGGCCCAGACTTCCCTCTCCCCAGCCAGTTTGGGCCAGCTCTTCCGGGGAAATCCCAAGGCGCCCTGGCCAGGTGAGAGACATAGCCCCTCCAACGTGTCCTGGGTCTTCCGTTAGGTCTCCTGGATGGGCCTGGAAAACCTCACCAGGGAGGCGTCCAGGAGGCATCCTAACAAGATGCCTGAGCCACCTCAACTGGCTCCTCTCGATGTGGAGGAGCAGCGGGTCTACTCCGAGCCCCTCCCAGATGACTGAGCTTCTCACCTTATCTCTAGGGGAGAGCCCAGCCACCTTGTGGAGAAAACTCTTTTTGTGTGTGTGTGTGTGTGTGTGTGTGTGTGTGTGTGTGTGTGTGTGTGTGTGTGTGTGTGTGTGTGTGTGTGTGTACATACTAACGTAAATTCGGCTTTAATAGTTTTCATTCTATACAAAATCTGCTGATTTTAGAAGCATTAATGTCAGTATATGGGTGTTGGTTATCGACCATAACAGTGATATCAATATCAGATATCGGTATCGGCCCAAAAATTTCATATTGGTGTATATCACTAGTTATTTTGTCTTTAATTGTATCCACTTTTGATAATGTATCTCTTAAAAGAAACATGTGACCTTTTTCTTAAGTTATAATAGTTCTATGGTCGACACAAAACAGGAAGTTCTTTGCTCTAAATCCCTCTCACATAAAGTCATCTCAGCTGTTGTATTCTTCACATTTTCAGTACCTTCCAGAATGAGCTGTTTCAGGGCTCTGTCACTTTAAGAAAACAAGCTGGAGTTGGCCACGCCCACCCACACCCCACTTAAACTGCTATAAGCTGAAAAGTTCCAACATCCAGGAAGGGCTAAGAGTAGAGCCGCTGCTTCTACAGCAGCAGCTCTCTTGCACATTCGTTTTTTCCTGTTTGTGACATCACAAACAGAGACTTTTTGAAGCAGCTCTTTTTAGGTGCATAATTCCTCAATAGAAAATAGGTGGATGTGTTTTGTTCATGTTTGGAGAGTTTATAGAGGCAGTAGAGACCCACATGGGGTGCAAAAGGTGAGTTTTGCATATCATGCCTTCTTCAAAGATTCACTTTCTCCCTTCATGAAAACAACCTCCAGTTTCCAGACATATGAATAATGCACAAGGATCTTCACCGAGGTAATTACACATCTTTGGCTTGACATTCTTTCTGTGTTGATGCAACGTGTGAGGCACATGCTGAATTGAATCTGACCTCTGACCTTTACGTAGGATCTAACTGAAGTAATCTGCATTAAACAGCAGATAAAAATAACCCGATTTAAGAAATTAGGCACAAGTTAACAAGTAGTCGTGTATTTGATAAGGAAATGAACTTGGATTAGAGCTTTTTGGTGTTTTTGTGAATTTTAAACTGAAAACAAAACAGCTTCTGTCTTGCTATCTGTTAATCATTCTGAAATATGTTACAGTCCCAAAACACATTTCGACAATGGAGAGTTAATAACTGCATCTTTCACTGTTCAGTTTTGGAAGCACAACTCATCGATCAACACGTGATTTTTAATCCCTGCATGACAAACATGGCTGTGTGGTTCAGAGGCAGATGGTACCTGAGGGCTTCTGGTCACGGCGATGATTGGACAGCGAGGGCGGTACCGGGACAGAAGATGTGCTGACCTGGAAAGAAAGATGGAGGATGAATGTACTGATCACCGGGGATTAGCTTCACTTGGTACAGATTATCCAAACCTTCCACCTCTAGTGTGCACAATCGACACGTTTGTGAAATGTTCACAGCAGGCGTAGCCGTGCAACAAACATGGTGACAGGTAATTCTGCACCCAAACTGCATGCACTGTGCAGTTTCGCAGGCATTAAACTCTGTGGTGACTTACTTCCCTTCACTTAGATTTAAGAAATAACTAAATCCTCTCAGTTTGTGTGAAGGAAGCCGAGGGCTGCAGGCTCACGCAGATGACGGTTGCAGGTTTGGTTTGAATACCTGCCACTGTTGGTGAGGACTATGATGGCCCCAGCACAGCATTTGAAGGAGGACTCAACAGCCCCGATCGCGGTGACCTCGGTGGGGTCGGAGGACAGCGGAGTGAGGCGGCGCAACTCTTCAAACAGCTGCTGGTGGAAAATGGCTGCTTCTGCTTCCCTGCAGATCTAACAGAAAGTTGCGTTGTGGGATAGAGAGTTATCGAGGGTCAGCAAGTCAGATAACAGGGTATCTGCAGGTTTAAGGGAGCCAAATTTAAGACTTTTTAAGACTTTTTAAGGACCCGCGGATACCCTGGATAACAACAAAACAGAGTGGATCTGCACACAGAAACACGCACCAAGTGCATCATCGCAACTGACTCCACAGGAAACCGTCCCTTGGCAGTCTCCCCTGACAACATGACACAGTCTGCTCCATCCAGCACGGCGTTGGCTACGTCGCTGCTCTCCGCTCTGGTTGGACGTGGGTGGGACACCATGCTCTCCAGCATCTAACAGCAACACAAATGCCTCCAGTGTAAGGGACACTAATTAGATCTTTGACAATTTTTATCAAGAGGACAAAAAGTGATGTAGAGCATGCTGGATTTGTGGGAAAGAACCAAAAGAGGAAGTGATGCTGGAATAAAAGAGTGGCCATTCATTCTGCAGCAGGCCAGGATGAATTCCTGAGGTCATTTTTGTGCATCATGACTCAATAAGGGATGCAGGCGCTTGGATAACAAGGTAGCCACAGCGTCGCCTGGGTAGCTGCATGTTTGCATCAGTTAAGAAGCTGTAGATGAAGCTGATAAGTGTGTGTGTGTGTGTGTGTGTGTGGGGGGGGGGGGGTTGTAAGCTCAGGTCTCGAGCAGCAAACCTGCTATAACGCTGTCACTGTGAGTTGAGCGGGGTAGCATAAACAAGAAGCAGCACTGTGACTCAACATGGCTGCAGGAGCGTGTTGCATGTGGGTCTTCAGCTGTGTGTGAAGGATGGTGCATGGAGAGCACAGTGAGGTTAATCTGCACCTTTTAGGCCTCAGTGTAAAATTGCATGGACCTATCTGACACTTGATTGTCTCTAATTGCAGCTAAGAGTCAACATTTGCACATTTCAACACTTCTTTTTCCCTCCTTCCCCTGTACGTGTTTGTGCTCTGACCTGCGTGGCACAGATGACGGGCTTTCCAGCTGAGTTGCAGCGCCCAATCATCATTTTCTGGGCAACAAAGACTTTCTCAGCGGGAATCTCGATGCCCAAGTCGCCCCTGGCAACCATCACGCCATCACTCTCAGCAAGGATCTCCTCAAAACTGACACACAGGTTGAGAGAAAGGGGAAGTCAACGACTCAGCCTTTAAAGAGTTAACAAGCTCACATGTTTCTGGAACACAATTACAGGATTTTACTACATTTGTCTAAATATAGAAAAATAGTAAAATTTCTTTCACACTGCATTGTCACGTAAATCTTTAACAGCCTGGAAATAATATATAAATGTTTCTGCTCTGCGTTATTCTTGTGAATTAATTTTTATTTGATTTGGGACAGTGCATGTTAATGAACATACATGTAGGGTTAGCATGAATGTAAACACGCCAGATATTTGCCTAGGGCTAATTTCCCTCTGTAGTCCCGAGATGGTTGTCACATAAAAGTCCAGTGACGTTAACAAAGAGTTTGTTGACAAGGAAAAATAAATAAATAAATAAATAAAAACATCAATAAGACACAAATATGAGATTCTGGTCACTGCGGACCCGAGGTATTTGTCACTTTGGGGTTCTCTGACATTCGGAAAGTGGTCCAGTGATAATAAAAAGCGGTCCAATGGCATCATTTAAGAGAGCAGTGATAATAAATACTGAGGGGTAAGTCATAACTACATCATATATACAGTACAGTAGTAGGCATATTAGTGAGGATAGCATAGTTGACACTTTTAGCATGAATTATTACAGTTTTTATGGGCTCGACACACGGGAGGCCACATCGCCTCTCCTCCATTCATTTTCAATGAGACATGCGCGACAAAGCGATAATCGCGGGTCTCCCTCCTACCAAGCGAAACGCGAAAAACGTGCGTGTGAAATTTTGCGCTCGTGCACGTGTCGTGCACAGGCGACCCAGCGACGCGATCCCAGAAAGTTGAAACATTTTCAACTTTTCATCGCTGTCGCTCGGACGAGGACCGATCAACGGAGGTTTCATTCACTGACCAATGAGCGGACAGGATGCTCCGTACATCTCCGAGCAAACATGAAGGAGAAGTTGATTATTATTATGTTTTATAGTAAAATCAGAAGTAAGATTTCACACAACTCTAGCAGCACCTTGTGAAACATCATATCTACCGCTTTATTAACTCTGAACCGCTTAAATAACTTTAATTCCCTCCAACCTGACACAGCCAAACAAAACAACGGAAGTTTCGATTTCGCCACGGAACAGAACGCGTAGATGGCTTTGCCGCTGGCCGCGGGTCGCCTCGCGTGTGTCAGGTAATAAAAGCGACGGCGACAAATTTCGCTGATCGCGGTCGTTTGTCGCCTCCCGTGTGTCGAGCCCCTAAGGAGTACACGCTATTAGCATACAGGAATTGCGTTTGTAGTGACAATATCTTGGTTTCATGATTATGTTTTTGCACCCTGGTTACATAGCTGATTCGACCAGAGCCATTTTTTGGTTTCCGATTTGAATGTGGCGAAGGTGAAACATATTCTACTGGATTGGGGGAGGCTGTTCCACTGGTGGCCACCCTGTACTGAGAAGACTTTCTGTCCAAATGTTTTTCCGTAGGGGATCACTAAGTACCCGCGTGATGATGCGCGGGTGGCTCTTTTTGAGGTGCCATTGCATCTAATAAAGTCGCTTAGCGGAGGTGGGGCGAGAGAGTGTAGTACCTTGTATGTTAGACACAAGTTTTTGAGTTTGATTAGATTGTCTAGGTTGAGGAGTTGATGCTTTTTCAACACGTGGCAATGGCGGTGAGCCTCGGGTTTTTTATCAAGCAGCTTTAGGCTTCTTTTGTATTGTGTTATGACCAGTTTTAGTGTAGTCGGGCAGTTGAGCGACCAAGTTGTCAGGCCATATTCTAAGTGGGAGCTGATCATCGCATGAAAGTAGATCTTGGCAGTCTTTGTGTCTAGATTGATCCTGATGTGGTTAAAGTTTTCATTATTGAACTTGAGCATCTGGGTTACTATTCTTATGTGGCTTTTGAACGGTAGCGTTGGGTCTAGGGTAACCCCGAGGTATTTGACCTTTGGTGCTGGCTCAAGTTCTACCCCCTTCAGAAATACATTTGATTTTTGTTGATTTAAACAACGTTTTGTGAAGTACATGCATACGGTTTTGGAGGTATTTAGTAGGAGACAAGATTCATTTAACCAGTCGTAGAACAATGATAGAGCCGCTTTTAGGCCATTGCCAGCCTGTTCGATGTTGTTAGCTTGCAGGTATATGATGGCATCGTCCACGTACATTTGTGTGTAGACATTTTTGCAGACGTCAGATAGGTTGTTGATGAAGAGAGAGAATAATATTGGTCCAAGAACCGATCCTTGGGGAACGCCGGTCTCGCAGTCCAGATCTGTGGATTTTGTTCCATCTAAGGCCACGTACTGTTTATGTTTACTTAGGTAGGAGGCAAACCATTGAAGAGCTTGGCTGGTGATGTTAAATTGAGTCAGCCTGGATAATAGCATGCGATGGTTAACTGAGTCGAAAGCTTTCTTTAGATCTAGAAAGACTGCCCCGACGCAGTGACTCTCGTCCAGCAAGCTTTTCAGGTTCTCTGCTACTACGCACAAGGCTGTTTCTAGAATGATGGGATCTGAAGCCGAATTGCATTCTGTGTATTGATGGTTTGGTATCCTCAAGATGTGTGGTTAGAAGTTTGATTACCCATTTCTCTGCTATTTTGGACACAACCGGGAGTATACTAATGGGGCGATAATTGGCCGTGTCAGTTCTAGCGCCTGATTTGAATATTGGGGTGACTGCTGCGATTTTCCAATCTGATGGGACAGTGGAGCTTTCGAAAGACATGTTTAGTACGTGTGTTATTGGACGAATAAGGAGGTCTCTGTGTTCTTTTAAAAAGCTGGTAGTTAGGCCAAATGCGTCAACGGGTTTTGAGTTTTTTAGGTCCGCAATTATCTTAGCCACCTCCGTGTCTGTGGTTTGGGTGATTGTCAAAAGGTTCTGATCGGTATCTTTTGTGTTTGCGATGGGGATGATGGGGTTGAACTTCTGACTGATCTCCTTGACTGAGTTTATAAAAAAGCTGTTTAATGTGCTGGCAATGGATGATGGTTCTCTAATAATGGTGCCATTAACATGTTTGGTTACTTTGATGTTTTTGTTTGAGTGGCGGCCTAGGAGTCTATTTAGGTTTTGCCAGATGAGTTTACCATTGCCGTTGGCATTCGTTATTAAATTAATGAAGAAGGTAGCTTTGGCTTGTTTTAGGCTTAGTGTTATCTTGTTTCGCATTGAAGTGAAACGCTGTCTGTCCAGAGTTAGTCCTGTTTGCAGGTATTGTTTTAGGAGTAGATCTCTTTTTTCATAAGGGTTTTGCATTCATTGTTTACCCACGGCAGAGCGGGTGTTTTATTTGCGCACTGTCAGCCTTTAGAGGAGTAAGTAGATATAACATTTTTGAGTGAGTTAGTTAGGTGGCCATTACAGAATTGTGGGTCTTTACTGTGCAGTAGAGGTTCCCAGTCGGTCGATTTTAGCGCTTCTGCTACATTATCTCGCTGATTTCTTGGAATAAATTCATAGAACGATCTATTATTGGAAGAACTGCATGAGTTATTTTCTGTCCGTGCTTTTGTAAGCTTTCTGGTAAATAAGATAAAGTTGTGGTCTGAGACGCCCGTTATAAGGTTGTGGGTGACTGTCAACTATATGTAGAAATGGATGAGAAGAATGCGGGCTTGCGATTGGCTGCATGTTTAGATGACGTGAAGGGCTGGCTGGCATCCAACTTCTTACAGTTAAATGAAAAGAAGTCTGAGTTTATTGATTTTGACCCCCGCAACCACCATGGCTCTCACCCTGTTTGTGACCTTTTAATCCTCAACCCCAAACAGTGTGTGACAAGTCTCAGGGTAAAGCTGGATGCTGAACTCTCAATGGCCCCACAGATAAACTCCGTAGTGAGGTCTTGCTTTTATCTGCTTCGCCGCCTTACTCGCCTCAGACAAATTCTGAAACGGAGGCATTTGGAGTCAGTCATCCATGCCTTCATTACCTCTGGCCTTGACTACGCAAACGCCCTCCTTGTTGGTGTTCCGGTCTCTGCCCTGAATCGGCTGCAGGTCGTCCAGAACGCTGCTGCCAGGTTCTTGATGAGTACACACCGACGTAGCCATATTACCCCTGTCCTGGAACATCTTCACTGGCTCCCTGTCATTTTCAGAGTACAGTTTAAGTTATTGACTTTTGTATTTAAAGCACTCAACGACCGGGCACCTCCCTATCTCTCTGACCTGCTCATTCCATATATACACCACGTGCACGTTGAGGTCGGCTGACCTTTTCCTGCTGTGTACGCCGCGGATGCGATACAAATCACGGGGTGAGCGAGCATTTGTGCATGCTGCCCCAAACCTGTGGAACTTGTTGCCCATTGGAGTTCGGCAGGCTCCATCACTGGCGGTTTTTAAATCTCGTTTAAAAACCCACTTTTACGCTTTGGCTTTTAGACAGTGACTCGTTTTAGTGTTTTAATGTGTTCTTAGTATTCATCATGTTTTATCTGCTTTTGATCTGTATTTTTATCCTCTGTTTTAGTTCCTTAGAATGGTTGCGTTTTGTTTTAGCCTGTGCAGCACTTTGGGCAGCTCCCATGCTGCGTTTTAAACGTGCTTTATAAATAAACTATGGTATGGTATGTGAAGGTATAATTCAATTCATCCATTATGAGCTTTTTTACAGCCCCAGTTTATGTTGAAGTCACCCATTACAATTATCTCGTTGGATTTGTTGTTTACACTGTTATGTTTGATTAGCGCTCGTAGTTGTTCATAGAATTTTTTTTTTTTTTTTGCAGATGGAGGACGGTATACATGGTAAATGGTAAATGGCATGTATTTGATATAGAGCCTTCCAGAGTCCTGGAACCCCCCAAGGCGCTTTACAACACAACCAGTCATTCACCCATTCACACACACATTCACACGCTGGTGGGGATGAGCTACGATGTAGCCACAGCTGCCCTGGGGCGCACTGACAGAGGCGAGGCTGCCGAGCGCTAGCGCCACAAGTCCCTCTGACCACCACCAGCAGGCAACGTGGGTTAAGTGTCTTGCCCAAGGACACGACGACAGCGACAGACTGAGCGGGACTCGAACCTGCAACCTTCCGATTACGGGGCGAGCACTTAACTCCTGTGCCACCGTCGCCCAGTACAGACAGATAAGTGTGAAAGGGAGATTTTAACAGAATTATGTTCTATTTCTACTTCAGTTGGAGAATCGAGTATAGAGAATTTAAGCTGTTTTTAAAGTAAACTGTTATTCCTCCTCCTCTCGCTCCGGTTCTATCTTTCCTGAATACTGTGTAGTCCGGAAAGGTAACTGCAGATTTAGGAGAGGAGCTCGTGAGCCAGGATTCAGATTCCCAGGACAGTGATATTAGTGTGAAATGTAATCTTCATGATCCAGTCGAAAATAAAATCCCAGTGAATTAAATCTGTGGTTAACCGCTGTCAGCAGCCGGTGAGCAGAAATAGAAAACATGAGATAAGTAATTGAAGAAGGAGAGCGGCGATGTAAACTGTGTCAGATATTTTAAGTGGTAGCAATAATTTACTCAGACAACCAGAGAGAGCGGGATCGCTTATCAAACGTATCAAATGCACATCTGAGAAATGTCACTTCTTCACTCAGCAGGGAAACCAGTCAGGCCACAATCTCTGGGAGATTTACGAGTCCTGTCACAAGTCTCGTGACGTGTTTGGTTTTCATTTAAAATGGTCTACTCACTGCTGAACCCCTTGCCGGCTCTCCACCTTGCTGATCACTTTGATGTGTCGCCCGTGGGCACCCAAAGCTCGTCGTACATCCTTTACGTCCTGAGCTGAACGGATGAAGCTGGCAAACACCATGTCCACGCCGTGAGACACCCCGAACCTTAGGTCGGCCTCGTCCTGAACGCTGACTGCCTGCATCCCGATCAGGTTGCACCCGGGAAGGTTCACGCCTTTACAGCTGCAGAGCATCCCTCCTGCCTCCACCACAACATCCACCCAGTCTGAGCCTGCAGCGACCAGACCAGCAAAACCAGAGTAAGGCATGAAAAGATGCAGCATCCCACCCGGCTATCTGAGTGTTTGACACGGAAGTGGACTGATCATGATTTGTGCTTCTGTTGAAGTCAATTTTTTACAATTGAAACTTTGCAGCTGCCTGCCTGTGGAGTAATTACAACCAGAAAACCCCTGGGACACATCTAGTTACAAACTACAGGTTCTTAATCTATAAATGGATGAATATAACCAATTTTATATGTGTAAGATGCAAAAGTGTTGAAAACATGCCAATCATGTTTTTATCTAATCCTGATCTTATGAGACACCTAACCCTTCGTTTTATGTTTTTATTTGTTTTTTTGCACTTTGATATTGTGAAACCATAATATGCACAGAAATCTTTACTATTGTGTTACTATTAAAATTAACATAATTATTTCTATTCAAGTTTGGTTATATAGCGCCAAATCACGACAAGAGCCGTCTCAAGGCACTTCACATGGTAAACATTCCAATACAGGTCAGTTCATTAAGCCAATCAGTAAAAAGTTTCCTATATAAGGAACCCAGCGGGTTGCATCGAGTCACTGACTAGAGTCAGAGTCTTTACAGCGATCCTCATACTAAGCAAGCATTTAGCGACAGTGGAGAGGAAAACTCCCCTTTAACAGGAAGAAACCTCTAGAGGATCCTGGCTCAGTATAAGGAGCCATCCTCCACGACTCACATCCTTTCAAGACTCAATGAGCTGTTTCTCCATAATGAACTATTTTTATATAGTTCTTGTGTTTAGGTTGGAAATTTAGTGAAATCAAACTCATAAAAATGTTTTTACCTATTTCTAACACTTTGAGAGCGAGGAGGCCATCATCAATGTAGATTTTTCTTCCCTTCTCCAGGACTTTAGGCAAGCTGGGATAGTCCACCCAGATGATCTTCCCGTCTGTCTTGTCTTTGTCGCTTTCTGCTGTCACCACTCGCACATGGCTGCCTTTCTCCAGCTCCACCTCCCCTTCCACTTTCTGTGCATGGTGCAAACACACACACACACACACATGCAAACACAAATAAATAATTAAATACACTGTTGAGGAAAAACACATTTTCAGAAACACAAAGCACTTGTGGCATTTTTCTGTCAGCTCGCCTGTCCTTGCAAACCAAAGCTGTGACTCATCAAAAGCTCGACTGTTACTGAAAACAGAGTTTGTAGAATAGGCTGATGATTTTAGGGCATCTATGACATAAAATAAAAAGAAATCAAAATAGTGAAGGTATTGCATTGAGACTTGGTATCAGCAAATATTTACTTTTTTCAAAAACAGTCTTTATTTAAAGACCAAGTTCACTTGTTTTTTCAACACAATGGCAGTGGTCTTTTGTATGAATTATTGCCTTGTTGATCTCTGTAGGAAAACAGCTCTGGTGCTCCTGTTTCAGGAGGTAAAAGTTAGCCAGAGCAGAGGTGAAGAGAACACGGGGTGTTTCTCAATGTCAAGGCGCCTGGCCTTGTGAGGCGATGTCTTGCGAGGCCAGGCTCCTTGCTTACGAGGACGCTGTCCTTCCTTGTTCAAAGAAAATGGTTAAATGGTACCGACTTGCATCACGTGACCGCGGCTTCCACGGCGGTCACGTAACGTCACGTGACACGGGAGGTAACGTTATATTTTAAATGTATTAGTTTCAATATAAATATATAACGAGTCTTTTAGTTTTTTAATTGTGTATATGTTTATTAAATTAAAAATATAAGCGAGTTACTACCCGCTAGCCACCGAAGCTGCAACTACTAAGCAACTAACCAACCATAGATAACTTCTTTGGATCTAAAAAAAAAACATTTAAAATGAGTCGGCTTACTTTTACACTTCAAAATTGTCCCCGAAGTAGCTGTCGGCTTCTGATCCGCCATCCTTTTGAAAATACCGCAGTGTATTCTGGGTAATTTTTACCAAGGCTAGGCTGCAAGACACCTCCCGTGTATCCTCGCTCAGCTAGCTAATCGGCTAACAAACGGAGAACACACACCTCGGTAGAAGGTTGCAGGTTCGATCCCGGCTACGGACAGAGAACTCTGCTGTTGTGTCCTTGGGCAAGACACTTAACCACCTTGCCTGCTGGCGGTGGTCGGAGGGAGCGGTGGCGCCTGTTCTCGGCAGCCTCGCCTCTGTCAGTGCGCCCCAGGGCAGCTGTGGCTACATTGTAGCTCATCACCATCAGTGTGTGAATGTGTGTGTGAATGGATGAATGATACACTGTAGTGTAAAACACTTTGGAGTCCTTACTCTGAGAGGCGCTTTACAAGTGCGGGTCATTTATCATTTAGAACATGATTGGAAGACGTCTTGGCAGCTCCCAATGACGTATCTCCTAGGCAGCCGGGGCGGGGCCAAGACATCAAGGCAAGGTTCCTTGGCATTGAGAAGCACCCACGGTGGGATTTGGAGTCTTATTTCCTGATATTCAAGTATCTCGCTTCTGATTGGTTAACAGCAACCTACCACTGACTCAGCTTTGAAACGTTGATGTTTTATCTCCACAAATAACACAAGCCAGCAGGAGTTCTGCCATGTTGTTGAGCTGCTAATGCTAAAAGTTAACTTCTACTAGCCAAGACGTTCTCTGCTGTTTCCTGGATGCTAACCCAACAACAGCCTTCCCCAAAGGGAGTCAAGATGGGTGAGTCCATGAATGTTTTCAGTATGACGTAGATTTGATTGTCTTTTCTAATTTGAGCATTTCCCCGTCTACTTTCTATCGGCGGCAAATTCAGGAAACAGGGGTAGAAGACTATTTTCATATTCAGCTTGCATGTTAAAAAAAAACAAGTTTATCAGTGAACTTGGTCTCTAAATCTGGAGATGTGTTTTTGTTCAATGATGTCAATAAATAATAATAAAACTAAAACAGTGTCAGCAAACAAAAAGAAGGAACAAGCTCAAAGTTATCTAGAACAGAAGAGGGCAAGTGACACAGTTTAAACTTCTAAATAAACTAAAGTGTTGATTGGAGGAAGCACTGGAGACGAGGCTGAGTGTTGGAGATCACGTGTCACGCAGAGCTTTTTGTAAGCTAATCAAGACACGAAGAGGCTGCCAACAGCTCGGAGGTATTTCTTCGGCTATGGAGATGGCAGGCAACAGAAAACACAAACACCACCAACACAATAAGATGTTGATAAAAATGCAACACATCACCCGCCCACAGCTGTTGTTTTTCAAAGACAACCTGCAATAAATGAAGTCGACATGTTTTCTGCACCTCCTCCATCTGACTGCGTGTGGCTGCTTGATTACACAGCTTGATACACGAAACATAACATGTTCACCCCTTTCACTAATCCGGTGCGGATCTCCGGACCCTTCGTGTCCAAAGCGATGGCCACTGGTCGATAATACAAGGGGTCAGAGGTTATGGTCTCCACTGCCTCTCTGATGTTTTTGATGGTCTCACTGTGGTACTAAAAGACAGAAAAAACAGAGTTTTATGCGTCTGGGTGAAGAAGAAAAAAACAAAGCGTAAAGTGTATGGATACTCACTTCATGAGAACCATGAGAGAAGTTTAGGCGAGCGATGTTCATGCCGGCCTTCACCATCTCCTGGAGCTTGGGGATTGATTGAGATGCAGGACCTGAAAAATGGCACCACATAGTGTATGTGTGGGATGCCCCGTCGACTGTCACTGTCTATTGGAGATGCCGTGGTGGCCGACCGCCATTTAAGACAGATTAGCCCCCAGTGCATTCATTTCTACTGAGGGAGGTGTCAAGGTTGGAGGTGAGTGAACACACCTCACTCACATGCTAAGTAATTGCAGATGGGCGGAACCGGAGAGCAACTAGCTGTTTGCCATCAAGCGGCTGGCTTCTTAAGGAGCAGGGAGACACACCTCAGCGCTGGATGATTACTCAACCTTGGTAGTGCTACCTGAGTGTCACGAGCCCTTATTTTCGATCACGACCAGATTATCTTCCGAGCCTCATTCTGAGTACCTCATGTGCCTTCTCCCTCTCCTTACAGGTCACAGCCTCCACCTACAGAGCCTGCAATAATTCTGAATTCACGCCCGTCTCTCAGCTCCCCAGCCAAGCCTGACCGACCCGCTCTCCGCCGCCCTCTGCATCTTCCTGGACTCTGAGAATCTCCCGAGTTTCACTCTGCCCCGCTTAGCTCCTGCCACTCACCTGCCAACCGGACATCCCCCCTTCCCGAGTCCCGAACCTCGTTCATAAGGATTGGACTAAAAGGACTGAACAGAGTTCCTGAAATTCACCTTGCCTTTCCATGGTGCTCTTTTAGTTACCTTAGAGATAATAAATTATTATTTACTCACCTTAATCCCTGTGATCTGAGTTGATTCTGTATGTCCTGGGTCAGACAGCTAAAACCCAACATGACAGAAGGTGCTTATCCAAGTAAAAAACACGTTTTATCCATTTTTTCACAAAATCAAACAAGGTATGGTATGATGAATAAAATATAATTAAATAAAAATGAATATTAAATATGAAACCCTATCAGGTAGGCTTGAAAAGTCACTAGTAATCCCACGTGATCTGTTTTCAATAGTACGCTGGTTGTTGTAACCGTAGGCTGCACAGAAAGGGGCATCGTTGCTCACTCTGCATTGACTTTAGAGTGTGAAGAGACCCATCCAACATGGCGGTGACGCTGTTACACCCTCCAGCGCCCAATGGGGCGTCTACGCATTCATGTCTACGATTTGCACAGCTCAATCTCATACAGACGAGTGTTGTGTTTGACGCGTTTTTATTTCTTAAAAACTCACCTCACACCGCCCAGAGTTTCTTCTTCAAAACTCGTGTTAAATAACGAGCGTCATGCGCGCCGTATTTTTCATCGTAAGATGAAAATTTTAATTCAGTTGTCACAGTGGAAAAGTTCAGCAGACATGTTTGTTTGCACGTTTGCCGCTGCGTGCCTGCACACTGTGAGAAAAAGGAGGGAGAGGCGACACGATGTTCAGAGTCTCTACAGACTCCACAGTAGCAGCGACAGTCAACTGGTCTGATTCGCTCTGAAAGACGTTGATCACAATTTGCAGATCTCATTTTTTAAACAGAGACCGGGCGGGTGCAGCCATCATGCGTCACTCAATACAGCGTTCGTGCAGAAACTCGCCGAGGAACTTTTATCCGCTGCACTTAAATTACTCAAATGTGTGAAAAATGCATTATTTTATGGAAAAAATAAACCGAAACGGTACGCAAGTGGACCGAACCGAACTGCCCCAATCAAAACGGTTCAAATAACCTCTGTTAACCGTTGCACCCCTAATAAATGTATATATATATATATATATATATATATATATATATATATATATATGCTCTATTCAATTAAGTAGAGCAGGTGGCCCCTCCTTTGATGCTGGCCTACAACCTCCCCTGTTAGCTGCTTTCAAATGTAATAAAACGTAATTCCTGTCTCTGTAAGTGTTACTTAAGCACTTTTAATGACAAACTCTTTAATTTCCTTTTTGGAACTGCAGGAGAAAGCTGAATGTGCCAAAACCCTGCCATGAGAACTGAAACTGAGACAGCCTGCTCCTGGCTGCAGCACTCACCAATGGTGCAGATTATGCTGGTGTTGCGCGCCGTGATTGGCTCTTGGTCGATGTCCAGCAGACAGAGATGCTCCAGGAAAGTGTCAGCCATGCTGGCATCGAGCTGCTGGCGCTGAATGAAAGAGTCCGGCATTGTCATCACATCCGAGTAGCGCCTGATGCGAGCTACAGCAACAGAAAAACGTCGTTGGTGAGGTGAAGCTAATCACGAAGCTTTGCTTTCAAATCCACATGGGGGGATAAGGCAGCTGTTGTGGAGATGACCCTTTTAGTTTGTGTTTTATTGTTAAAGCAAAGAGAGAACGAAGATTTATCATCTCCAGGTGCCAGATAGAATTCCTGATGTTCAGCTTCACTCCCCTCCTGAGCAGAAAGATGGTGGTAAAACAGAGGAAAGCTGATAATAATGGAGAAAATGTTTGAAATCTGACACATTTAAAGCACAATATAGTAATAGATACTCATAAAAGCTCCCACAGTTAAAGGCAGGATGGTTTTCAGTGAATATCACTGGATGACACAGATTATTTCTTTTATTTTGTTATTCAGTGAAGCAGAAATAAGCTGAAATAGGACATGTTGCTTCTCAAAAGAAATATCCAGACTAAGACAGCAAGGCTGAGTTGTGTTGTTCTTTTTGAACGAGCAGAAACAAAATTAAAGAAATTCCTTTGGAATATTGAAAAACTTGCAGTAAAATGCTCATAATAAAAAAAATAAGATAGCTCTAAAGTACAAATTCACAAAACAGTGAGGCAACATGAAAGGATCTGAAAGGTTTGGAGTTCAAATCCCAAAATGTGACTAAAGGAATCCAGCATCAAATGCTTTAATAATAAATGAAGCAGTATGTTTATGAATAAATGAAGTATGATATGTTTATTTATTTGGCAGATGCTTTTATCCAAAGCGACTTACAAGTTACAACCTGTAGAGGATGTTGTGATCTGTGGGGGAAACCGTGGTACCCGGAGGAAACCCAGCATGCATGGGGAGAACACGCAACTCCACGCAGAAGGGCCACAGCCGAGTTTCGAACCTGCAACCTTCGTGCTGCGAGGCAACAGTGCTAACCACTGCGCCACCATGCAGCCCCAGTAGAACATTAATAAGTCGAAAGTTATGATGAATCAACGCAATCACTGAAGCTATTTGAGTCCTAAAAGTTCAGTGATAAAAACCCTAATAAGGTTGAATCCGGAGTGCTTATTTTCACTATTTGATCAATTGTTGCTTTAAAGAAGAAAACAGCTCTGGCGCTCCTGTTTGAGGAAGTATCCAGAAGAGTGGGGAACAGAAGGTGGCAGGTGAGTCTTCTTTCCAGATATTCAGACGTCTCACCTCTTATTGGCTAACAGCAGCGTGACTCTACCGCTGACTGTTTGCTCTGCAGCGTTGACGCTTTATGTCCTCACATAACACAAGCCTGAAGGAGTGCTGCCGTGTTGTAGAGTTGCTAACGCTAACGGTTAGCTTCTACTAGCTGAGATGTTCTCTGCTCTCTCTTGGATGCTAAATCAACAACAGCTTACTGCAGCCTTGAACCAAGAGACACAGAATAAAAAAAATACTATTTTATTGTTTAAAGAAAAAAATACAGATATTTACACTAAGAAATCTTCTGGAATGGGTTGGGAATGTTTCACCCACGGACAACTCATAAATCAACTACCAAGGTAAAGTGAAAAAGTTCTAGATGTTTAATGGAGATTCAACTAGAGCCAGTGAGTAATGGTTTGAGACTTGACCACCAGCAGATCATGTCTCTCATGTTAAGGCTTCACTAGGAGCTTTGATCCTGAACAGTGAAATCCATTTTGAAGGATGTCACAGTCGGTCAAACTCGCAGTTTTTAGGGAGGACAGAATAAAGACGCTGCGAGCAACCTGACAGACAAGGTCAGTGGAAACAAAGCAACACGGATGGAGGAGGTGAGGGCACAGAAGGTGAGAGCCCGTGGATTCAACGGCAGCCTTTTTTAAGAACCTCCTGACAAACGCCTCTACATATTTTTTATTTGAGTGCGTCAGTTGTGAAATATCTTAAACTAAAACAAAGCCTTGAAATATCCCCAGGAAGATTGATGACTGGGAGGTTTTGAACTCCCAGTGCTCGTCGATCCAGCAGATTCAGGCGCTGTCAGTTTTGACTTTTTCACTTTGTGTCTTATTCTCCGTCTCTGCACCTCCCTGTGACCCAGTTCTGCCGCTCTGCTGCACACATCATTACGAGCCCCACTGAGATCTTCCTCTGACACTCCACCCTGCCTGTACACATGGAAACACTCACATCCATTCCTGTTCTTAGAAAGGTTGGCTAAAAATAAAGCAGACGCCAGGTCAAAGACATTAAAGTTGCAAAATAGCCGCGTGTAGAGTGACATCACCGATAAGAGAGGTGAACCTGTTGATGACCACCCACAGCAGGAATCATCCACCTACGGTTGGCCTTATGCAGGTCAGCGTGTCTTTGTGCACAATCAGCTCAGAAAGAGGGGAACGTCATTTATTAAACCACCGAGTAATTCCCATTGCTCCCCACGGGGATGGGTCAATGTGGGGGATGATGACATTGAGACCTTGATGTTTGAATACTTTTATGTGAAACCCCTCAGAACATCACTAATCAAGTTCTATGCCAACAATTCCAGCGGCGTGCTCAAATGGGGGCCATGGCCACCCCTGGAAAATTCAGGGCCACCACACTGGCCCCCCAAGGGAGTCCAACCCCCTTTAAAAAAACATTAATTAATCAGCCTCAATCAAGACATAATTTTTAAAGAAATCAATAAATACATCAGTTTAAATGCATTTTAAATAAATACTTTAGGTAATAAATCACAATTGTATACAAATATATAAAACGGTGAGCCTCAGTGACATATATGTGTGTTAGCGTGTCACTGAAGCTCATCGTTTTGAGGAAAAAATGTTATATATGAATTTATGTAAAAATTCCAAGACTTTTTGCATATTTTTTTTAGAAAATTTGTCTTATTTTTAACGTTTGTGCTTCTCGAATTTGGGGTAAATATATTGGATGCATAGGCCTTTTGATTTTTAATGAAAAAGAAAAAGGAGCAACACCTTGCACAGCTGCAGGTCAAACTCTCCCAGAGTTGCTAGAGGGACCAATTTGGTGCTTCACCCCAAAAATTTTACAGGCACCCCATGCAAATTTTCTGGAGGCACTACTGCATGTAGCGTCGGCAAAAACAACCTCTAAATGGTCATTTTTAGAATTTAACACCATAATAAAGCTTTATTAAATTTGACAAATGAACAATAATTCTACTTACCCATGTTCATCAAACTCTCCATCCCAGTTCTGTTTTAGAGCTTTAATTTGTTAGAATTTTCCTCTTTTGTGTTATTTTCTAGTGTCAGAGTTGCACGCTCGTCTATTCTAACTCTGAGTCACCTGAACAAGCCTTTTTCATTCAATTTTAATCTTTGACCCCAGCTGCCCACTCTATCACCCCTCCCCCTCACACCATTTGGAGCTAAAAATAGCAAAAACTTTGTATCCAAAAAATAACAAAAAAACCATTGGGGAGCTCCAAGCTCCAAATCCAACATGCAAACATGTATTACTATAGTTTTACTTCAAAAAGACTGTATTAATATATATTTTTTCGCACTTTGTGCTTTATTTATTGATTTGTCTGTTGACAACTGGCAAGAAGTTAGAATAATCAATGTTTTTCTTGTCAAATTTTTCAGACTCAATCATTCATCAACCACATCTTAGAAAAGTCATGATTTTTCATTATCTGAACCAACAATACAAAACTGGGGATGAGGCTTTTACAATCATCAGATTGTTAAAAATAAAAACAAAGAAATAATAAATTAAAAGCTGGAGTTTTTTTTTTAGTGATGAACCGCACCTGCAGACCCTAATGAAGGCTGAGGAGACATTTCAGCTGTTGGATTAGGCGAGGAGATAAGTTTCACTTTGGGTTTTACTAACGGACACTAGGGGATGCTGAAAGTAAGCCAAAACTCCCAAGTCTCCCTTTAACCCTCCCACTGTCCGAATGGGTGACCCCACGAGGAAAGTTGACCATTGAGCAGGATTGATGGTTTATCCCTTGAGGTCCATATGGCAGGGGGGAGGAGTGAGCACCACCTCACCCCTGCCACGTGGACCCAAGGGATGAACCATCAACCTGCTCAATGGTCAACTTTCCTCGCGGGGTCACCCATTCGGACAGTGGGAGGGTAAAACATCCAAAGCCTCCCTTTGGACTCCAGCTGAAACGGCTCATTATGGAAGGTACTGAAACTGTCAAGAATAAATCAGCTGCAGTTGCTTAATGTGAGAGGGGTTTAGTGAAAAGAAGTTCATAAACTTGTTTTGTATCAACCATTGAACCATTATAATTATTATAACTGAAAAAAATCATAACATTTCTCCTTTTAAGCAAACCAAAAGAAAGCTGAAGGATGAGTAACAGCTTTAACAGTGAATTCGAAAACAAATCGGTGCACCAGACATTATTTAAAGGTTTCACGGTGTTTATCTGTGTGATAGGTTTGTTTTTGTCCTGGCAGTTTACTTTCTGTTTTCTTCTTAAACATTTGGATGTTTTGAACTTATAAAATGTAATCTATAAGAACCCTTTGTTGTACAAATGTGAAACAAATGAGACAACATGTGGAAGAGACGCCTCGTCTTCTCACTGACACCGTTTACTCTGCAGGGCTGTATCCATGCAGAGTCACGTACAATCCCACTCCGGCCCAGCGTGTAAATCTTTAGCTCCAAGACAAACAAAACCTTTGTTCAACCGGCCAAACACACACCTCACACCATACAGCGACGCTGCAGACTCTCTGCAGATGTTGCAAAGGTCACTTTTTACACCTGAACACCAAAGTCCAACACTACGGTAACAAATTTAAATGTACATCCACTAAAAGTAGCACTGAAAGAGACGTGCAGCAAAGTTTTTCTCTTTAGATTTCTCTTCCTTTTTGGGGAAAAGCAAACTTTAGATCCTCAGCCAAACAAGGAAGATATTTGTTTCCCTTTAAAAAGAGACATCTTGTTACATAACAATAGGATGTAGAAAGACGCCTACAGATCAGACTGAACTACATAAAAAAGGAAAGGAAAGTTTAGATCTTAGGAGAGAAAACAACCAACCTGTTGAACGCAGCAAGAAGCAGGTCTGACAGGTAAGAAGGAAGGAGACAACATTGTTAAAGGGTGCGTTAGAGTGAGTACTAGCGCCATCTGATGGGCAAAAATGATAACAGATGTCATCAATTCAATCAAGAGGAGAGATTCTTTTTTATTGGACTCTAACTGATTTAAACCTCATCACAACACCGTGCTGAACTGTGTGAATAAACGTTTCAGGCGTCTGTGTCAGAGCTGGCTGAAGGTGATCTTGGGTGGCGTCTCTGGCTGCAGGATGAGGGTGAGGTTGGTTTTGAGGTCATCTGAGGACGGCACGCTGAGACGGAAGTTCAACAGGATCTGAACGCAGAGGGGAGAAGATGAAGGGAGGTGGGCGAGGGAGATAAAAACGACGAAAGAGTCGGAAGAGGAGAAACGGAACAGATTTTAGAGACATTAAAGTTGAGCTCATTCCTGTTTTCTGCAAGCTTTCCATTTTGTGCAGCTTTCTCCTTTAGCCTGTAGTTCAAAGTGATTTTTTTATTCTAACCAAACCTGGAAGCATCTGCTTCTAGTTTTATCATATGAGGTTCAGTTTCTTTACTAAAACCCAACCTTAGATCTTTGCTCCTATTTGAATTTTTGTTTTGGCCGTTATTTGAGCAGATTACCAACTGCATGGGCCTCTTCATTGCTACGTGTTTAAGACGCATGTGACCAAAACACTCACGTGCATGAGCAAGAGCTGCATCTCATTCTCAGCAATCCTCCTCCCAACACACTGTCTCGCCCCGAATCCAAAAGACAGAGAGCGAAACCCGGCCCCGTCTCCTCTCCTGCTGCCCAGCCACCGACCGGGATCGAAGCGCAGTGGATCCTCAAACACCTGGGTGCTCCTTCCCATCGGGTAGAGGCAGGCTTGAACCATGGTCTGTAGAGGAGTCAACACGCTCATTACTCCTTCACTATACCAGATTGTGTTTGTTAGCAGATAATCAGCGATAATAAGAAACGAGCACTCACCCCTGCAGGTATGTGATAATTCTGGAGAACAATATCCGTAACAGGATACCGCTGAACCGTGATTCCAACCGGGTATAACCTGATGCAAACAAAGGAACACTCGTGTTTTCCACACTCTCAAGATTACCAAAATATTAATTTCAGAGCACTGATTGTTTTTCCTGCTCTACTGATCTAAAGTGATGAGTTGTTTCCCTTCATCACTGCAGTTCATTCCTGTTTTGAAGTCCCTGATGCTTTTTGTTTTAGGTCAAATGAAAGTCACTGGAAGTTGTTGCCTCAAATTCTGGAAAGGATTCATTCTGGAGAGCGGTTTGGTTTGGACATACTCGTGAAAAATTAGAATATGGTGCCAAATTCCGTTTACGTCAGTAATTCAGCTTAGACTGAGAGACCTTCTAAAGGCTCAGGAACCCTCTGCAGGTGTTCTGGATTCACCAGCTGTTTGGAGTGTGATACTTTGAGCCTGAAATATTGAACATTTTCACAATATTTTCAACGTCTGAGATTTAGAATTTGAGGTTTTCATACATTGTAAGCCGCAATCATCACAGTTACAACAAATAAAAGCTGAAATTTCTGGCTTTGCATGGAAAGAGTCTGTCTCCTATTAGTTTCACCTTTTAATTTTAATTACTGCAATGAATGAGCTTTTACACCATGTTCTCATTTTTCTCCACAGGAGAATCTGCTGCTTTGAGGCCTTGGAGGGTTTTATGAGACAAGTATGCAAACTAAAAACAAATAGCTTCAGGGTTTATTTATTCTTTCAACCAATTTTGATTCCAAAATCGCAAATTGGTTTACCAAAAATGTTTTGTTTAATCAAATACAAAAAAATAAAACCCCACTTTAAACTAGGGATGCTCAATATTAGCCTTTTTACAGATATCCAGCATACCATATTGTCCTAATTTCCAGTACCAATTTATGCTGTGTCCCCCTCTCATGAAGAAAGGAAAACTAAAATGTCTCAGGTTAGTAACATCCCATAAATCCATGGTCCTGAATTGGAAAGGGGTAGAGGGCCTCCTGACATGAAATACACGTGTATCCTTTTGAAATTATAAACATGAAATTACAGAAATGTTTGAACTCTGCTTGTTGTTCACATAAAAGCTAGGGTTACAAGCTAAAATCAGTATTTATATGCAAGTGTCATAATAAAATCAGGCAGGCATTTAAAAGTCATCAGGTTACCCAACTTAGTACTTTTAATGTGATGTAAATAAATGTATGTTGAGCCTTGGTGATGTATGTAAGTGTGCTACATAAACCTTACATATAGGCTATATCTACAAATATATATTTATGTTTAAAGCAACATTAAAGGGGTTTTTTACGTGAAACTACTGCTTTTGAACTGGTTTCAGTGGTTCTTGAACCGTACCATTGAGCAACTTTACATGGGGCAGCACTCTGTAGCCCTTTAGTGACCGTTTTGTGTTCAAGATGGCACCCATGGAAACATACTTTATGGCAACAGCTGTTTACTGCGCCGATAGCTGCCATAAAGACTAGCAGTTAGCTTTTTCAGTTCGCCGACTGTCAACAAAAAGCACAAAAAGAAGAAGAAACACACGTTTTCTTTTACTTGTTAGCATCATGGCGGAGCTAAAACCAATTGAGAGAGCTAAAGGAGGCTATGAAATCATGAACTGATAGTGACCTGGCTTTGTTACTACTCAGCTTGTAAGTAATAATATTGTTTGTTCAACATTGTGGATCTTTTTACTTTATGGCTTGTTTAGTATCAGTTGGCTCGTGTCAGCGTTAGCTAGTGTTAGCTTGTTGTTAATACTAGCTACAGAGGCTGTGGCAGAGTTGTTTACAACAGTTGTAATTCTACTTTCAGCCAGTAGTTAGGAGACGCAGGAAACTTATTCAGTGTTTCTTTAAGCCAGTGATTACCGAAATTTTCCATCAGCCCATGTTCGCATATAAGCAAAACATGCATTACAATTCATCTGTAATAATTACAGACGGCAAAACTGATGAGGATTTTGTATCAATTCACTGAAAAAAGAAAGAAGTAGCAGCTTTACATATAGAGAATTTGTACCTGAGAACTTCTTTGACTGTGGCTTTCAGTAGCGGCGCCCCCTGCAGGGCTTTCCGAGGATCACCACCTGCCTGCGCCCAGGATGTCCTCACCTGCTGTCTCACCATGTCCTGCACCTCCGGGTTGCGTCCCAGCTCAAACAGAGCGAACTGCAGGGGGACGGCTGTCTGCAGAGAGGATTAAATCAGAGGTGGCATACACACGCACGAGAGGCAGCCACGTGTATAAACACACACCGTATCAACCCCTCCAGCCATCAGCTCTGTGATGTTAGCCTTGATCAGGTCTAAGGATAGCTGCCCTTTCTCCATGAGCTGCCCCAGAACTCCGTTGTACTGGCCCTTGGTCACTGACCCCCGACCCTGGGAGGATGTCAGGCGCTGATAGGCCTTCTGGATCCTTGCCTCCGCTGGAGCAGCAAAAACAAACTTATTAAAGACAGCAAAACTAGCAAATATGTCAATCAGAACCTGTATCTGTTCCCACCATGACTGAAGATGTGGTCCCATGCCGTGGCGTGCTGAGTCCACAGAGAAGCCCCGACTTGCACCAGCAGGCGAGGGGGGATGTAAAGAAGGGGAGGGGTGGTGGTCAGCATCCGCTCCACTGCCCAGATGAACTTCTGGGACTCCAGAGACGGAGATGACGAGAACAGGCCGATGCGCTCCCCATAGATCACATGACAACTGGCTGCAGGGGTGAGGAAAAACGAGGAGGTATTAAGCTTTCCAGGAGCGTCCTCCTCCCTCACATCCATGAACCATTAAACATGTTTGTGTTGCGTTATCCTCCCATGAACCACTCTCCTCTGTGCTGCTTCTTTCCTGCTTTGCTGTTTGTGTGCTGTGGTCCATTTAGATCAGAGCTCAGAGTCATCAGCTTCACGCTCACGTCCGCAGAGAACTGCGTGCTGTGCTGACTCACACAAGGATTCACACTTGTGAAAATGGTGTGATGCAGATCGACTCGTGAAAGAAGAAACCTGAAGGAGGAAGGCTGCTGCAGCCTGGCTAATTCTATTTTTAAAACGATGGTGAAGATGTCAAGGGCAGATACTCCTCGGGTCAGAGGGACGTCTGGGGGCAAATACTTTCACTTTAAAATGATGGAGATAAGAGTTGTGAGATGTGTGCAAGGTCAAAGCTCTTTTATGGTTTCTAAAATAAGCCATGTTCATGGAAATTGGATAAATCCTCTGACGTCAGAGGACTGCATCAGGATTTGTGACTGGAATTCCTGATTGTTGGGCTGAACGGACGTGTGTGGGGTTGGAACAAGAGGAGGCAGTAATAAAAAACTAGTTAGCATTTACAGCAAATAAAACTATTCATACTTCAGCTTTAAAAAGCATGAAAAAGGTTGAAGATGAAGATGCTGTCTGACCTTCCAGTGCAAAGCGAAAAAGGTCAGGGCTGGGATCGAAGGTGAGGGTGCTCTTGCTTTCCTTTCCTCTCCCGTCCCTCTCCACTTTTCCCTGCAGCATTCTGCAGAAGTCTTTCGCCACGTCATCAAGGAGAGGGAGGAAGCGCTTCATGGCTTCACTCAGCATCACCTCCTTATTGAGCTGGAGACGGTCGGATCGCCACTCCTCGCCGTTTCTGTGGAGGAACCAGATATGGCAAAAAAAAAAAAATTAAAACAAGAAAAGAACGAACTACCAACGTTCACTTCAGTCAGTAATAGTGTCAGCGTTTCCACTCTTGTGAAACAAAATGTCACTAAATTATGGAAGATTAGGAAAAATTTTAATCTGAATGTTGACACCGAATGCTTTATTCAATTCAATTCAATTAAATTCTTTATTCAGGACAATGCACATTAATAAACAATCAAATACATCGTATCGATCGTAAATGGGCCAGATTATAGCATAGTTGCTCATTTGCATCTGTAGTCCGTCAACAAGATAACTAAGTAAAACAAGTAACACTATACAATTTAAAAACAGTCAGATAGAAACATTCCAGTAAAATAGACAAACAAACAAAAAACTAAAGATGCAAACATGTCTGGGAACTTTAAAGATGTAGTTTGAGGTGCTTTTTAAAGGTGCTATAAGTGGGATACTCTCTGATATTCGCTGGAATGTTGTTCCAAAATGGACTCCCTCTAACGGACAGTACCATTTGTCCGAACGTCGTTTTCCTGTAGGGGATCTCCTCTAGTGGAGGCTCTAGTACCATAGCCTTTGTCTGCTCTTAATTTTATGTATGCGGAAAGTGGAGGCGGAGCTATTCCATTAAGTGCTCTGTAGATGAAACAACTATTTTTGAACTTAATGACATTTTTCTAATTAAGCATGTTGTACTTTGCCAGAATATTACAACGGTGAAATGACAAAGGCTTTTGATCCAAGATTTTTATAGACTTATTGAATAACATTTCTATTGGTTTTAAAAGAGTGTCCCCAGTGAATGACCAGGTTGTGATGCAGTAGTCTATATGAGAGAAAGTCATGGAGTACAAAAACATTGTAGCTGAAATTGTAGTCATTGAAGATCTAATTTGTTTAAAGTTATTTATATTGAATTTAATTGTGTTCACTGTACGTTTTATATGTTTTTTAAAGGATAGTGTCGGATCCAGGGTCATTCCAAGGTACTTGAACTCTTGCACCAGGTCCAGCTCTACCTCCCCCAAGAACATGTTGGACCGCTCCGGATTTATGGATTTTTTTGTGAATATCATTGCAACTGTTTTTTTTTTAATTCAGTAACAGGCATGACTGATGGAGCCAAAGCTGTATGTTCTCCAAGGCTAATGTGAGAATAGATGATGCTTCCTGTGTACTTTTAGCAGGTGTAAAAGTAACCGCATCATCCGCACATTTGGAAGTGTACATTTTTACACGATACGATGCGATACGAATGTGGTCTGGTTTCCTGTACGACTTCCAGACAGACAGCCATTTATTACACCGACTGCCGTTCGTGTGCTGAACGTCTCCGTAAATCTGCTCCCACAAGAGCACCAGCTGATTAGAAATTTGATACAATCTGTTTAAAAATGCACCTAAAACTAATGTGAACTGATATCCCGTCGTGAAAAACAAAAGATAGCAACACCGGTTTTATTTTGAAATAAACCAGATGCACTTCCCTGTTCAACATCTCACTTCCAGCCTGGCTCATGTCATTTATTGAACTTCAAGACAAACCGGAAAAAACGGGCTCCCCGTGGAAACCTTCCAAAGTCCTACATCCGGATTTGCTCCACGCAGCATCCGGTGCAAATGCTCTGGTTGGACTTAATTATTTTTGATCAGTAAGGAAGCTGTGCAGAAACTGTTTCACATTCGGTGTGAACGTGAACATTCTGAGATTAAAGTCAGGATTTTTTTGGGCCCTAATCCTCTTCCAAACAAAATTGAACAACACAATAAAAATGAATAGAAAAAATCAGTATGATGAAATTTCTTTGTTAGGAGACCAATATCACTCTCTTTGTAAAGCTGCAGAGCAAATCAACTAATAATTGAAGTTTATTTTGTGAAACAGGTCTTTCCATCCATTTCCATCTGCTTATCTGGGGACGGGTCACGGGGGCAGCAGCCTAAGCAGTGAGGCCCAAGCGTTCCTGGGACGTGCCTGGAAAACCTCACCGGGGAGGCGTCCAGGAGGCATCCTGACCAGATGCCCGAGCCACCTCAACTGGCTCCTCTCGATGCGGAACACAATCTAACCATGGCACCGATTTCCACGTAACTTAACCGAGTACAATAACGCAGTTTTGACCATGTCAAACCAACACATTGGGCATTTGTTCGTTCAATTTATTCAGATTACATTGGATCAACGTAGTATCCTTACATTGACTCAAAATTATTTATTTAAGTATGTAGAGTGAAAACGTTCATAGAATTTCCACAACCTCACCAACGCCCTTTTTAAGTGTCTGTGCCCTGTCTGCATGTTCCACATGCTCCCTGTCATTTCCATGGTGTTATTTTAGTTGCAGACACCACTGAGTGCTTTTTGAATTTTCAGTCATTAGCGATGGCGGCACAGGAGTTAAGGGCTCACCATGTAATTGGAAGGGTTTGAGCCGCGCTCAGTCTGTTGTAGCCGTGTCCTTGAGCAAGACATTTAACCTGGTGTTCAGAGGGACCGGTGGCGCCTGTGTACGGCAGACTTGCCTCTGTCAGTGCACCCTAGGGCAGCTGTGGCTACAATGTAGCTTATCACCACCAGGGTGTGAGTGTGAATGGGTGAATGACTGATTGTGTTGCAACGTGCCTTGGGGGGTTCCAGGACTCTAGAAGGCGCTATATCAAATACAGGCCATTTGCTCACTGCCAGCTTATGAAGTATACAAAACTGTTTTGCACATGTTTATTTCTTTTAATTCATAATAGTATAAATGTGGATTGAACTCGAACTGCAATCAGTTGATTTTCACTCACCTAAAGGATTATTAGGAACACGATACTAATACGGTGTTTGACCCCCTTTCTCCTTCAGAACCGACTTAATTCTACGTGGCGTTGATTCAACAAGGTGCTGAAAGCATTCTGTAGAAATGTTGGCCCACATTGAGAGGACAGCATGTTGCAGCTGATGGAGATGTGTGGGATGCACATCCAGGGCACGAAGCTCCCGTTCCACCACATCCCAAAGATGCTCTATCGGGTTGAGATCTGGTGGCTGTGGGGGCCGTTGTAGTACGGTGAACTCATCGTCATGTTCAAGAAACCAGTTAGAAATGATTGGAGCTTTATGACATGGTGCATTATCCTGCTGGAAGTAGCCATCAGAGCACGGGTACATGGTGGTCATGAAGGGATGGACATGGTCAGAAACAATGCTCAGGTAGCCCGTGGCATTTCAACCATGCCCAAGTGGGACTAAGGGGCCTAAAGTGTGCCAAGAAAACATCCCCACACCATGACACCACCACCACCAGCCTGCACAGTGGAAAAGGATGATGGATCCATGTTCTCATTCTGTTTACACCAAATTCTGACTCGACCATCTGAATGTCTCAACAGAAATCGAGACTCATCAGACCAGGCTACATTTTTTAGTCATTAACTGTCCAATTTTGGTGAGCTGGTGCAAACTGTATCATCTTTTTCCTATTTGTAGTGGAGATGAGTGGTACCAGGTGGGGTCTTCTGCTGCTGTAGCCCATCCGCCTCAAGGTTGTGCGCGCTGTGGCCTCACAAATGCTTTGCTGCATTCCTCGGTTGTAACGAGTGCTTATTTCAGTCAAAGCTGCTCTTCTATCAGCTTCAATCAGTCGGCCCATTCTCCTCTGACCTCTAGCATCAACAAGGCATTTTCGCCCACAGGACTGCCGCATACTGGATGTTTCTCCCCTTTCACACCATTCTTTGTAAACCCTAGAAATGGTTGTGGGTGAAAATCCCAGTAACTGAGCAGATTGTGAAATACTCAGACCGGCCCGTCTGGCACCAACAACCATGCCACGCTCAGAATAGCTTCAGTCACCTTTCTTTCCCATTCTGACCTTCAGTGTGGAGTTCAGGAGATTGTCTTGACCCGGAGCACACCCCTAGATGCATTGAAGCAACTGCCATGTGATTGGTTGATTAGATAATTGCATTAAGGAGAAGTTGAACAGGTGTTCTTAATGATCCTTTAGGTGAGTGTATTTTACTTTTCAACAGTCATAAAGAGTGTGGCATGCTGGGAAATCTGTTCCGTCCAACCAGCATTCTGCAGCGCATTGTGCGCTCTGCTGAGAAGGTGATTGGCTGCAGCCTTCCATCTCTCCAGGACCTGTACGTCTCCAGAACTCGGGGGTGTGCAGGTCGGATAGCAGCTGACCCTTCGCACCCGGGTCACAGACTTTTTGAGCCGCTTCCCTCAGGCAGGAGGTTACGGTCCATCCGGACCAGAACCTCCCGCCAAAAGAACAGCTTCTTTCCATCTGCCGTTAGACTTGTGAACAGATTATAAATACACAACCATGCTGGTCTTCTGTACTCGACACAACGTCACGTTATCGGCCATGTTACCATTACCTGCCATTTTTTTATAGCTGAAAGTTTTATGCTAGTTTTATTATACTTTATTCTATTTTATTCTATTTTTAATCTTATTATTCATGTTATATGTAGCACATTAGTACCGAAGCAAGTTCCTAGTTTGTGAATTGTTTGTTCACTGACAATGGCAATAAACCTGATTCTGATTCTGACCAGCAAGCGTAATCATGAACACAATCTATTCATGTTACCCCAACAAGAAGGAATCATGTATAAACCACATTGTACCCTTTTAGGTTAGCATTACACAACTCAATCATGTTCATCCTGCAAACGTGATCCAATTATGTAGAAACTACATGTAAGAAATTTGTAAATTGAACAGAGGACCTTCATTTTTCAGCTGTAGCTAAACATTTTTGCAACAGAAACCTAACATTTCAGATAAACATGTTTCCTGCCTTCGTTCCAAAACTGATACTAACTTGAGGAAGAGTCCCTTTCTGTGATTGCGTATCTCCCGATGTGTGGCCCACGGCTGCAGGGTCATCCGACGAGGGTGCAGCCCCTCAGACTTGAACAGCTCACTGATGTCAGATGGCAACAAGATGTTCACACTGCTGAGCGTGCCCACGGTCTCCCTTCACACACACACACAGATGCTGGTGTAACCATAAATGTACCATTTCTACGTGCGGAAGGACAACCTGCAATTGGAGAACCTCTCTGTACCTGTAGATGGGGCCAAGGGCGTTGAATGTCTGCTCCATGTGTTTGTGAAGCTGCTGAAAACGGTTTTCTCTCCAGAACTTCACCAGGTTGATCCATCCATTCCTCCCGGTGTGAGGGATCTCCTCAAAGCTGCGCACCCGTCCATCCACATCCCTCTTCCTCACATCTTTCAAAGCTCCTTTCCCCCCTTCTACGTTTCCGTCCACCACAGCACCTGCTGCAGTCATACAAAGACCCTTCTGCTGAGCAAAGGCTACAAATCTGGACCCAGACATACCCTGCACCACTGACATTCTCCTCATGGTCCAAACGAGACGTCGCTGGTCAGTCTCATCCAGAGATGTGACACGCGCTGTTGTGGGACTGGTTATTTCCCGGCTCTGACTCCAACCTCATGCAGAACCTTGACTCTTATCACTCTGATGAACTGATAGGATGCGATGATTTATGAATCGAGCATCAAAAGTTCAAGAGAAGGACAACAGAGCCAGAATGTCAGGCTGATCCAACAAACATGCTGATGCGCACATGACACAAGAGGGCAAAACTCAGGACATCCAGCTGGACTTCCCTTTATTTAAAGCTCCGGCAGTAGATAAATAAATACACAATGTCTCATTAGTTTCAAGGTTTCTGCTTTCTGTAAAAATTCTCTTTACTCGCCGTCATGATCCCATCAGCCAACAGACAGAACTACAGATACAAGTTTGGCTGTTTAGGAAACAACAAAGCATATAAATAAAAATAATCACACAAAATTATTATAAACAATTCCCTGAGGTTCCTCACTTGTGTATAGACCAGCCACTTTGGTCTATAAGAGTTAAATCAGTGATTCCCAAACTTCTCTGGAGACTTTGTGACCAAAAATGAGTTCCTGAGCCAAAACTTTGAGAAACACTGATTTACCCAGATTTAATATTCATATATCATGAAGACAACAATAGTGTCACAGTTCAGCACCAGCACAAGCAGGTTTTCCACCTGCAACTTCTATAATAACTTATTCTGTAACACATTACAAATTTAATGAAACGAAAGATGCAGTTATTCATCTTTTATGTGACATTTAAAACCAATTTACAGTAATTATCGTTGCTCTATTAGCATAAAAAATGACCCATAAAGTCGGCAATAGATCGTAAGTTTGTGTATTTAACAATTCAAAAGCAGTATTTATGAAATGGTTATCTCCATTTAGCTGCAAATCCTGCACTGGCAGGTGTATTAGAGGTGTCATATATAAGAAAATATCAACTGAAATATCGCAGTATTTTGTGTCATGATACTTAATTGATCATTAAAAAGCAGTGTAACAAATTTTCATTGAGAATGTTTCTATTTTTTCTTCTGTGGTGCAATTCAAACTCTGACTGCTAGGTGGCAGCAGTTTCTACCACTTTTTAGGGAGCCTAAGTCACGCCCATCTATTTCCGGACCCACGAAATCCGGGAATAAGAAAAAATCAGTGCAAGTCAACGGGGGCTATAAAAGTTATTTTCTGATCCCCTTTGTTATGTGCCAGGGATTTCACAGATGATGTACGTGGATTTAAAAAACACGTTTTGATGCAAAGAAAGCGCTTATTTTCGAACGTCAAGAAAATTTACTTTAGGTTTTGTGTGAAAATACGTTCAAGACTTCAAATGTTCGTCTCATCAAACTGGCATCATCAAAAAAAATACGCACAAAGAAGAGGAGAAATCTTGTTTAGTGAGTTTTGAATCCTTCTTCCAAGATGACAGAAGGAGCATTAAATGTGGCGACTATAAATCTGGTTGCGTGGTAAGTAGCAGCTATATTTCGTCATACTTGCAACATCTAGTTGCTTTAATTCAAATTTTTTACAAGCTAGTAAATCTCAAACTACATGACAGGCATAGTCCAAACTCCCATTATAACTTTTCAGTAAAATTGAAGTACAACATATATGTGATTCACTTTTTTTTCTGGGGACCCGTGAGCTGACCGGAAGGCGAGGAGACTTAGACTCCCAATAACATTGGATGTGTCTTGAAAGCATCTGACCTGAGTTTTCAAATAAAATTCAATCTCAAAATTTTGAAATATATTCTGACTTTTAGTATTGTAACATCTCCCCTGTTTAAATATAATGTATATATATATATATATATATATATATATATACACACACACATACATATATATCGTATCGTCTTCGTTGCATTGTGATATATATCGTATTGTCTCCTTTGTATTGTGATATATATCGTATCGTCTCCCTTGTATTGTGATATATATCGTATCGTCTCCTTTGTATTGTGATATATATCGTATTGTCTCCTTTGTATTGTAATATATATTGAATCATCTTCGTTGTATTGTGATATATATTGTATCGTCTCCCTTGAATTGTGATATATATTGTATCGTCTTCGTTGTATTGTGATATATATCGTATTGTCTCCTTTGTATTGTGATATATATTGAATCATCTTCGTTGTATTGTGATATATATCGTATCGTCTCCCTTGAATTGTGATATATATTGTATCGTCTTCGTTGTATTGTGATATATATCGTATTGTCTCCTTTGTATTGTGATATATATCGTATCGTCTCCTTTGTATTGTAATATATATTGAATCATCTTCTTTGTATTGTGATATATATCGTATCGTCTCCCTTGTATTGTGATATATATTGTATCGTCTTCGTTGTATTGTGATATATATCGTATTGTCTTTGTTGTATTGTGATATATATCGTATTGTCTCCTTTGTATTGTGATATATATTGTATCGTCTTCGTTGTATTGTGATATATATCGTATTGTCTTTGTTGTATTGTGATATATATCGTATTGTCTCCTTTGTATTGTGATATATATCGTATCATCTCCCTTGTGTTGTGATATACATCGTATCGTCTTTGTTGTATTGTGATATATATCATATCGTCTCCTTGGTATTGTGATATATATCTTATTATCTCCCTTTTATTGTGACATATATCATATCGTGTCTCCTCTGTTGTAATATCGTCTCCCGTGCGTTGTGATGTATACAGTACAGGCCAAAAGTTTGGACACACTTTCTCATTCGATGTGTTTTCCTTATTTTCATGACCATGACCATTTACAAAGGGGCCAGCAAGTGCTCTGGGAACTCCTTCTGTTGGAAAACCATTTCAGGTGACTACCTCTTGAAGCTCATCAAGAGAATGCCAAGAGTTTGCAAAGCAGTAATCAGAGCAAAGGGTGGCTATTTAGAAGAAAATAAAATATAAAACATGTTTTCGGTTATTTCACCTTTTTTGGTTATGTGCATAACTCCACATGTGTTCATTAATAGTTTTGATGCCTTCAGTGAGAATATACCAATGTAAATGGTCATGAAAATAAGGAAAACACATTGAATGAGAAGATGTGTCCAAACTTTTGGCCTGTATCGTATATCGAATCGCCAGATTATTGCCAATGCACACCCCTAGTTTTTACGCTACATGTTATAGTTAAAACAGTACATTCATTTTTAGCAAATTATGGTAATTTCAAATATATCAAATGTTCATTTCAGACAGAAGACAAAAAATAAACAATATTTAAATGGCATTTTACAGTTATGAGCAAGTTGTGTCTATATACCATTGCAGTCAAATTAAAATAGTCCCACAGAAGAGGACACACCTCTGTATTGATCACATAACTCTACAAGAGTCTCCAGTAGTGAGTGTGGGGGTCCTGCTGGGTTTCCTCCCCCTGAGCGCCGCCGTGCTGATGCCGAGGCCTTGAAAGGCGCTCAGCAGGTTGAATCCGTCGTCCTTGGTTTTGGCTTCAGGATGAACAATCTTGGACAGCTCACGGGGGAGCGATACTTTACCGCCAAAAGACCTCAGGTGGTTTGTGTCATCAGAGCTCTGAACGATGAAGGCAGAACAGAAGCGAAGCAAAAATATTTATTATAACAGGACTTAATTATCATAATACCCCTGTAATCTTATTTTTCTGTTATTGACATTTGAACTTAACGTACTCAGACTCACACGTTCTCTCTTTTAAAATAAATAATACCAAATATTGGTTCAATAGATTAAAGTAGAAAAAATAACAATACACTTGTGGATAATTTTGACTGTTTAAACCAACATGTCGGACAAATTAACACAACATAACTAAGTGTGTTCGTTTGGGAATATTTCAGGTAGGAGTAATAATTCAGTTCATTTAAATAGGTTTCCATTGAACATCTTAGGTGTTTTCTTGCTGTGTCGTATCTCTAATTCCATGCTGTAGCTCTTTTTTAAAACACAGAGCAGTTTTTGTTTACCTGTTTTCCCGCTACGTTTCGTTTGCCAACGTTTTGCAAACGAAACGTAGCGGGAAAACAGGTACACAAAAACTGCTCTGTGTTTTAAAAAAGAACTACAGCATGGAATTAGGTTTCCATTGAAATACCCTTATAAATGTATATTAAATATTTCATAGATTATTTTATTAATTCATCTGTAAAGTGTAAGCAAAAAGAAAGAAACTACAGATTAACTTTACGGATGCACAGATTGGGCTCTGTCATGGCTGCGTCCTGCGTCTCCCTCATGTGTCTTCTTGTGTTCTCCATCCCTCTCTAGGTTTCCCTTAAGTGTCTCCTTGTGTTCCTCAAGTGTCTCCTTGTCTGCATCCCTCCTCAGGTGCCTCCTTGTGGTCCCCAGCCCCTTCCAGGTTTCCCTCCAGGTCTCTATCATGTTTCCCTAAGTCTTCTGTGCCCCTTTTGTCCCCAGCTCACTCCCAGTTTCCCTCAGGTCTGTCCTAGTCACCCCTCTGTAGTTTTTTTTAATAGGTTCAGCTTTTCATTTTATTAGTCTCCTTTTGTGTGTGTTTTCCTTCCCCACTTGTTAATTTGTCTCCCTCACTCCTCAGGTTATTAGTTATTTATCTTTGGTTCTCCTGTGCCCTTAGTCTTTCAGGTTTATTTATTTAGAGATTGTTTAGAGAATATTTAGAGATTGTTTAGAGATTCATAGGTTAAGGGTTATCCCCTCTGCTTGGTTTTCCCTTCCCATTTAGTTAATTAATCTTACCAGTCTCTCCCCACACACCTGCTCCTCGTTCTCCCAATCACCCAGCCCCGTGTATAAAACCCTGTCTGCGTCTCAATGTGTTGTTGGTCCATTGTTGCTGTCAGTGTTGTTTTGTTCCCCCTCCTTCGTGGTCTCTAGATCTCCAGGTTTCTAGGATATTTGGCTTTCGTGCCCCGCTTGGATTTTATTTATTTTTTGTCATCCTAAAAAAGGAATGCTTTCTTTCACATCCACTCCTGCGTCATGTCGTTCTGGGTATCTGCATTTTGGGTCCTACTCCCCTGGCTCTCAGTGTGACAGGCTCAGAATTTGGCAAGACCACAGCCAGTTATGTCTTTTTCTAGCTCTTGAATAATGCATAATAAACTAATGACTTATGCATTACAGATCAATTAATAAATACTTATAAAATATTTTTAGCCAGCTGGGAAGCCTTTTTGGAAAGTGGTGATAGGGTTATGGTTGCTGATCTTTGAATGACCTTAGGAGATGTGACAGAATGAAATGACTGTTTTCCACCTAAAGTCATTTCCCCCTCTCCTCTGACACAGAACTAGTCTGCATGAGATATGCCCTCAAGGTCTCATGCATTTGCTCTAAACTGCTTCTTTCCAGCTCAAGAGAAGAATGAAGAATGGACTCTCTCCCTTTAATAAATCAAAGAACTCTATTTTTAATAAAGCTAATCAATCAAAGTGTTAGTCAATTAATAAGATGCGACCAATCTGTGAAATGAAAATATTAATTACTTTATTATAATCCTATAGAATATAATAAGTAATATGACTTTAAATGTTTCCACCAGGACTGATCTCACGTAGCGTTAAGAGACGACACATTGCTTTACTGATCCAATCAGAATCTGCCAGATCTGACGGAGGCGGGGTTTTGGTGGTGCTTGGTAAATCTGTCAACTTTTCATTCGGCCGTAAATCAAAACATCCGAAGTATAAAACTATGCCCACGTCGTCTCTAACGGGAGTTCAAAGCGTTCTAGAGAAGTTGTCGGAGTGGTCAATCCGTAACTTTCCTCTTCAGCCAAAAGAACCAACAACAAGCTGGATAAAATCTGTTGCTGTTCCAACTGCTGCAACAGTTCCTTTCAGAATAAAAGCTGAATCATCACAACCCAGTTTTGGGTCTCGCTAGATGCCAACCAAACTGTCGTGACCCGGGAGTATCTCAAGACTGGAGGTCGGCTGCAGCGGCTGTTCTACAGGCTCCGGCTCCATAAAGGTCAAGCTGGACCTTTACACCTCCTGATCTAGACGGGGACTTCCGCTCAGGGTACGTAGACCGACGAAATGGCGTTGAATGTGTTTATGAATCTCCTGACCAAAGCTTAGCACGAAGACATCACCTTCACTTCCCACCAGAACTAATCGTTTCTTCGGATTTGCTGGTTTGGTTCTGAGCAACATTCCACACTACACCATTCTTCGTCTCGTATGGTTACACCATACATTTAGTGTTAAAGTTAGTCTAGTTTAATTTGTTTAGTAATAAATCTTTAAACTTTTAAAACCTGACTGTCTTCTGTTGTCTCTGAGTGAATACGAAGCTGTTATCTAATCCCTGCAATAAAAAGTTCCAATCTTCTGGTTAAACAGTACCCACAGATCCATCAGGGTGATTTCATATTTGCTATGGAATCTTATGTCTTATGGCTTATTAAATAACATGTAAATTAACTTATTACAGAGAAATAGCTAACGGCTTGGCAAATTAGCTAAGATTTACTTGGATTTCTGCCATCGTAAAGCAACTCTGATCTGAATAATGTCAGACTGGCTCATCTGAACACTGTTTAAACTCTTTTCACAGGTTTCAATTATACATTGCATAGCTGTTAACATAGAAATCTGTGTGAATACCCATAAAATGGTCATTAGCTTGTCTAATCTCTGCTTCTCCAAGCTGAGGTCTCTGAGTGAGTTGTCTACAAGTAAGATATCACATGACCATAACTCTTAAAGCATCACCACAGCTGTGAAAGTTGTGGGTAAATCTTTTGAGGTTCTCACAAACCTCAGCGAGCTGATATTTCCTCCTGAAGTGAGCTCTCATAGCTGCTCTCTGTGCATTTTTCTCAGCGTTTGTAGCTTCTCGCACTTTTCTGCAAACACAAACACACCGGAAACATTACGCTCTGAATTCAACGCCTTAGTCACACAGCACCTCGGTTCAGCTCAGAGGCTTCCTCTTCATCGTGAAGAGGCTGAAGCGGTGCTCTGCTCTCAAGCACTCAGGTGATTATGCCCTTATGTTCCCAGAAGGGGGATTTAGATTAGAATGTATTTCTTTTTTTCTAAAAAAAAAAAAAAAAAACATACATACATAAACACGCAGATTCCTACATGATTCCATTAAATATTCCAGATTTGAAGTTTTCTGTATATTACAGCTTAAATGCAAACATTAATTAAAAAAACAGGAAGTAGCATTAATCATTTCATGGGTTTTCTAGCCCCATCTATTTAAGATTTGCTGATAATATAAGATTATTATTCTTAGTGATTCATCCTCAGCAACATACCATCAAGTCATCTTTACTGCATTTAACAGACAGTAATGGCTGCTTATTCTCCAGATTTATTTATATTTGCGTGTTTTCGTATGATGCCCAGTGTCCACTTGCCTCTCTTTCTCCAGGTCGGCCTGATACGAGCGAAGGACTGACGGGTCTTTGGGCTTGGCACCTCTGAGGGAAGGGGTTTTCCTGGACACGTTGCCTCCTCTCTGCCCCCTGCCCCTCTTCGCTCTGCGTTTGGCACGCAACCTCCTCTCTTTTGCCTCTGTCACACAACTTGCCAGCTTCCTGATCGGCATCCTGAGTGACTTTTTAAATCTCACCAGAGACTCCATGATGAACGGCGAGTCTGGAGATGAGAGGAGGAAAGCAGCAGAGCCCTATGTCCTCGACAGCTGACAGGAGGAAACAAAATGACTTTCTCCTTCATACATGTTGTGTTGCCCTGACAGTGTCACGTCTCACGTTGATGACTGGGGTTGAGACCTATCAAGGACAAGGACAACAGTCAGACAAGGCTCAGACACTCAGATTTAGGCCTCACACACACACACACACACCACTTACATACACAAATCAGGTGTTTATCATCTACAAGAGGTGCAGGAGATTATTTAAAGGGAAAGCTGGAACCCACACAAGGCCAAAAAGTGACAAATGTCTCACTACACACATCACACGGGCTATTTATAAGGTTATTTGTTTACTTACATGCTACGTCAGCCCAGAGTTGCCTCTCCAGGTTTTTTACCCATGCAGAGGGTCACGGTTGGATAGATACTAATGAAGCACCAGTCCCGAAAGCCTTCAGCACCACCTGCAGACGGTCCTCAAAGCTTTAAATCAAACAGAACAGGAGGGACAACTCCAGAGGAGACATTGCATGTCCTAGTCCTTCAGGTCAGGTCTCAGCCTCTGCTTCCTTCATTTCCTCCTCCAGACTCACACAACACCTTGCCACCCCCACCCCCCCACTCCATCCTCAACTCGGATTAGGGGATTTAATGAGGAGAATCTCGTTAGCCGTGGCAGGGAATGCACCGAACGACTCACGTGTTTGTGATGGAGCTTTACAAGCTGATGTCATGTTGAGCGACACACGCGTGTTCAGCAGGCCTGACTTCAGACCAGTTTTAAGGGATGCCAGCCAACAGAACAAATAAACCGGGACCTCTTGTAGTCCTTATTTTGGTTCACTGCGTTTAAAAACGGAAAATTGTGAAAAGAGAAGAGGAAGCAGACAGACGCATGGGTAGCGACCATCTTACCTGGGGTTCCAGAGAAATTTTAAAAGATGTCAAATTGACAGAAAATCTACACAAAACAAATAAATACTGCAAAAATAACATTTTTATCTTTCAAAAGGTTGTTTCACAAAACAGAAACAAATACTAAAATTCCAGTTCCTTCCTAATAGTACTTCAAAAGGCGTGTGAGAAGGTGGAGATCAAGGGCCCAGGTGGGATTCAGTCCCCAGACTCCCAGGTGAGTCATATTCGCTAACCAGTCAGCCAAAGGGGCATCCTCATGGCCTAGTAGCCCGGGTGCATGATCAATCGGGACACAGTGACAGGACGCTCACCCTGTCACATCAGCATACACTCTTTATTTTGATAATTCTGCTGTGGTCTTTAGTATAAATGAATGTTGTGTGAGTCGATTTCTGTGGGGAAAAAGCTCTGGCACTCAGGAACCTAGAGGAGTTAGGGGCAAAAAATGGGGAAATTTGGATTTTTATTCATAATTATCTCTCCTCAGATTGGCAAACAGCAACACAACTCTTCCACTGCATCCATTTTTTCTTTTTTTTGTTGCAATGTTGGTGTTTTAGCTCTACAAATAGCATAAGCCAAGGAGTTCTGTCATGATGTGGAGTTGCTAATGCTAATGGTTAGCTTCTCCTAGAAAAAACAAACTCTGAGCAACGGCCTTTCCCGTATGACGTAGATTTGTGTGGCTTTGTCTGACCCGAGGAAGCTGATGTTGCATCAATTCATGCAGCCTGTTAGTTCATTGTGGCCGTGAGATGTAAAAGAGTGGCTGATTTGTTTCCAGACATTAAAGACCTACAAGCTGAGAGCCATTAAACAGTAAAGTCTGTGATAGAAGAAGAGGTCGGTCTCTTGAGAGCCCACAAAGTAATCAGCAGGGTTTTAAATTGGATTCTGAGCTGAACTGAAAGCAGTGAAGCTGCTGCTGGAATGTTTGTTTAAAATAGAGATTACCTTTAAATTCATGGAAATCAGTGATAAAACAATTATTCCAGTTCTGTTGTATCATTTCTTTTGTTCTTACTTGTAAGGTTTTTATATTTTATTTTTAATCATATTTTTCCACAAATTTATTTTCTGCTTTTGTAAAAAGTTTGTGCATAAATTAACAATTTGTTAGAAAAATTGTAATGTTATTTCATGTGATCAATATAATATTTTGTATCGCTTTAAAGAATTCTTTAACAGTATGTTGCAATACGACACATGACATATGAAACTATACTTTCTAGTCTACTTATAAAGTATTCGAGGTCCTTATTCACATCTTGTTCATGAGCCTACTCACCCACACTCATTTAGGGTTAATTTTTTGGCCTCAAATGAATTTTTACAACTAGATGTTTTACAAAAATGAATAATGGAAATATAAGGCAGCAATGCAAAAAAATGGTGTGCTTTCTGTTTTTAGGTCATGACAATGGCCGTGTTGGAGTTGAGCAGCGCCTCGCCTGGAAAACAGACGAGAGCAGACGGAAGCAGCAGGGGGAGTGGCTGAAAGCCGGCGTTTAAGGTCGGACACAATTTCCTGCATGTGTAGCTCGGGGGTGGCGATGGCTGAAGATATCGTGTTAGCGTTCATACTTGTTTCATTTTCTATTTTAATTCTGGTACCTGTTAGCAGCTGAAACACATCCTCACGTGCTTGTGGATATCATATGTTGTATATGAAGACATGACTGTAATAATAAGTAAAGGTTAGCAGCTGTAGCTTTAGTGTGCTCATAGGAAACATGACAAAAGAACACAAAACACATTTCTCTTTATGGTAAATGGCCTGTATTTGATATAGCGCCTTCTAGAGTCCTGGAACCCCCCAAGGCGCTTTACAACACAATCAGTCATTCACCCATTCACCCATTCACACACACATTCACACACTGGTGGGGATGAGCTACAATGTAGCCACAGCTGCCCTGGGGCACACTGACAGAGGCGAGGCTGCCGAGCACTGGCGCCACCAGTCCCTCCAACCACCACCAGCAGGCAACGTGGGTTAAGTGTCTTGCCCAAGGACACAACGACAACGACAGACTGAGCGGGGCTCGAACCTGCAACCTTCCGATTGCGGGGCGAGCACTTAACTCCTGTGCCACCGTCGCCCCATAATGGCCTATATAGTTGTCATCATCAACGTTACATGATTTACAGAATACATGTGACCAACTAACATATCATGTTCTACCACCGGATGTTTGGATCAAAATTTGAACCAATCAGATCTTAGATCAGGCGAGAGCCAGGCGTTTCCTGTCATCCCCTAGGTTTTGCAGCCGGTGGAGAGCAACTGCAGTGCCTTGCTCCAAAATCTGTGGCCGCCCTGATCTCACGAGGTTATCGTTGCCTACGTATGCACGACGTCAGAGCAAGCCGGCGTCAAGTCGGACACAAATCTAACCGGCATGCGCTGCTCGCCGATCACTGCTGATCTAATCTGCGCAGAACTGGCTCATCTCGAACACAGCCATTGCCCCATTCGTTTGTATGAAAGGGGGCGGGACTTAAGACATGTACTGAAACCGGCCACTAGGGGCGCCTGCATTATTTTGACTTTAGATTTTGCCATGTGTTTGTGTACATGGTACAATGTATTAAATACTAATAGTGTGTCTGATTGTTCAGTTGCCACTGATGATGTTGTGTGTTATATTATAAAGAGTGTATTCAATTCAATTCAAGTTTATTTATATAGCGCCAAATCACAAGAGTCGTCTCAAGGCACTTCACATGGTAAACATTCCAATACAGGTCACTTCATTAAGCCAATCAGAAGAAAGTTTCCTATATAAGGAACCCAACAAATTGCAGCCACAAAGAATACAGCTACGCACTTCTCATTTGACTAATATTTCTTATATTTTTAATTATTATTGCCTTCTTGCAGGGTTCTTTTGCTTATCAGCTAACTCCAGTAACCCAGTTGGCACTAAATGCACATTCTCTCATGTTCTTGTCCCTCTGCCGCTGAGCTCCCTCTGATTTGTCAGTTAATGCTTTAACAAGATCTCAGTTTGAGTCACGCCTCCCTGAGCTCAAAAACAGATCTGGGATCAGTATTACTGCAGAATTACATGAGACTGTGTTGGTTCTGAGTCAGCAGTATCAGCAGGACAACATAAGTTAGAAAACAAAGGGTCACAAAGCAAAAGCTGATCGTTTACAAAAATAAACCCCAATAACAAAGTTCTCTAAATTATTACTAAAATCAAACACAAGCGTCAAATGCCAAGGAGCGCTGCTTTTCTGTGTGTGTTTGATATTAAACTCACCTTTTGGGATGGCCGACTGCACATGCGTGTTAACGTGCGCCCTGAAGATGGCGTGTCACGTGTTTGATGCTGATCCAACCCAGAATCCTTTAAGTGGCTCTGGGCCATCGGCCTGCATGGAACTAACTCGCATATGTGCACGTTTTTTTCTAATTTAGTTTTGGTTTTCAAGTTTATAGGAAGTCCTTAAAATCTTGTGTGCAGATCTGGTTTTGGACTCCATTGTGATATAAAAACAAGTACACACACACACACACACACACACAGACAGATTTTGGGGGATATCAAAGTTGTAGTTCACTGAAAAAACAATTTTAAAATATCATTTCTGATTCTAACGCGTCACTCTGAGAGTTTCATGCAGGCTGAACATGAAAATAGTCTCCTACACTTATCTCCTGCTTCTGATAGGAAATAGACGGCGAAACTCTAGGATTAGAAAATCCTGACAGATCTACGTCACACAGGCACTTAACATTCATGGACTCACCCATCTTGACTTACAATGGGGAAGGCTGTTGTTGGTTTAGCATCCAGGAAACAGCCAAAAATGCCTTGGCTAGTAGAAGCCAACTATTAGCATTAGCAACTCCACCACATGGCCAAACTCCTTTAGGCTTGTGTTGTTTGTGGAGAAAAAAACATCAATGGAAGCAATGGTAGAGTCACATTGCTGTCATCCAATCTGAGGTAATATGTTCAAATATCAGGAAGTAAGACTCCAAATCCTGCCGTCTGAAGATCTCCCCTGGTGTGGCACATTTCTAGTTCCTGAAACAGGCACACCAGAGCTTTTTTCCTCCAGAGTAAAACTTACAAGGCATTCCTTTTTACGAGACCACTGTAAATATATTGATTAAACCAGTGTTTCCCTATCCGGGTCGTCATGCATGATTTCCATGTTGCCCTTTTAAACACCAGTGTTTCCTTGTTGCCATACACCTGACTTAAAGAAACTATCTGTAGTTTTTACCCTTAATTTCTGGAAATATCCATCAAAATGTTGTTGAAAATGAATGAAATGATGCCCAGTTGTTGAAAAATATTGGCAGCTTTGTAACATATAACCATAAAATAAGGGTGTTTCTCAATGTCAAGGCACCGGGCCTTGTGAGGGGATGTATAGCGAGGCCAGGCGCCTTGCTTACGAGGACGCTGTCCTTCCTTGGTCAAAGAAAACGGTTAAATGGAACAGACTTGCATCACGTGACCGCGGCTTCCACAGTGGCCATGTAACGTCACGTGACACGGGAAACGTTATATTTTATACGTATTAGTTTCAATATAAACATATAACGAGCTGTTTACTTTTTAAATTGTGTATATGTTTATTAAATAAAAAATGTAAGTGCGTTACTACCCGCTAGCCACCGAAGCTGCAACTACTAAGCCACTAACCAACCATAGATAACTTCTTTGGATAAAAATAAAAAAATTGAAATTAGCTGACCTACTTTTAAACTTGAAAACTGTCCCGAAGTAGCCGCCGGCTTCTGATCCGCCATCCTTTTGAAAATACTGCGGTGTATTCTGGGTAATTTTTGACCAAGGCTAGGCTACAAGACACCTCCCGTGTAAATGTAGAACATGTAGAGCATGAACATTGGAACACGTCTTGGCGGCTCCCGATGACGTATCTCCTAGGTAACCGGGGCGGGGCCAAGACATCAATGCAAGGTTCCTTGTAGGGATGAGCGAGTACACCACTATCTGTATCTGTATCTGTATGTGTTCAACCAACTAAATTATCTGTATCTGTACTCGTAATGGGCGTGGCATAACCCGGAAGTGGGCATGATTTAACCGGAAGTGGGCGTGGTTTACATCAATGTATTATCTGAAATTGATATGGATTGATCAGAAGTTGCTATGTGTTATTGTTTATTTGAAAACTATTTACAGAGCAGTCTCAGAATTGAGATTAAATATTTTTGATCACAATAGTAAAGGAACTATTACAGAAGTTTTTCAATAAAATCAGAACATTAATATTTGAGTGCATGGATTAATACATCTGAACTCATGCAGTAAGAACTAGGAAATATGAAATGCTAGAACCAGACACAACTTTATATATTTTTTTAAATTTTAATTTGATTAAACTGATTTTTTTCTTAACGTTCTTGGCATTTTCCCACACAAAGTTAAACAAAACAATTTTGATCAATGTGCGTGTGCGTGCGTGCGTGCGTGTGTGTGTGAGTGTGAGTGTGAGTGTGAGTGTGAGAGAGAGAGAGAGAGAGAGAGAGAGAGAGAGGGGGAGTTCAAAAAAATAAAAAACCCGACCGGAGCGGAGGTAGTGACAACAGCACGTCAGCTCTGTCTTGTCAAATGCACCATGTCAGTTACGAAAAAAGTAACTTTAAATATTCAACCGATAAAGAGGCGAGCTGAAGAAAACCTAGAGAAAACTGAAGAAACGTGAGAAACAGTGAAGCAATCACAGTGAGATCCGTTACTGTCTGTGTGTGTGTGTGTGTGTGTGTGTGTGTGTGTGTGTGTGTGTGTGTGTGTGTGTGTGTGTGTGTGTGTGTGTGTGTGTGTGTGCGTGTGCGTGGATGAATCGGCCAGACTGCGCTCCCGGCCGGGTAGAGAGTTTTGTGTGTAGGGAGGGGCGGGCGCTCTATGTGACTGGCCAATCACAGAGCGTGAAGACAGTCAGTTACCCAATGAGGATTTTCCTTCAGCATGATTACAGATATTGACTCGTTTTACTCGTTTCATGCTCGTATTCGTCAAAAATGCTTTATCCGTTCCGGATACTCGTCTGAAACGAGTATCCGGCTCATTCCTAGTTCCTTGGCATTGAGAAACACCCTAAGTCTCTTGGGTGACGCCATATTAGATGCCATGTTTCCTTTTATGGAAACCCGAGAGGACATAGTACATTTACTGATTAGTAACAAATGGTTACAGAACTTTCGTCAGTCTTAAATGTTGTTGTTTTACACATTTACCTCTTCACTTGTTGCCAGTGATGAAAGGGTGTCTAATGTGCTTTGCTAAAGTTTGCACTCCCCAGGGCTTTTTGACCCTAATGGACATCCATTGGTAAGGTCTTACACCAACACAAAATACTGCTTGCTTGGAATGATTTAGGTTTCTACTGCCCCCTATTGCCAGGAGAAATACACACTGTCACTTTAAATTAATGAGTGATTAACAGGCATCTGCAACACTTGATGTTCTCCTGAAGAGCCGACGTAAATCAGGTGTGCTGAAGCAGAGACGTGGAAAACATGCAGGTCAGCGTGTCCTGAGGACCAGGGTTGGAAAACACTGGACTGAACGAGTGAGCCACACCTTTAACCTTACTCACCTTATGTTTAAATCCTCTGTAGCACTTTTCAATAAGGATCCCTTTCTTAACATAAATTATTACCATACCATTTTATTCATATAGCACATTTAACCACAGCTTAAGAGCTGACCAAAGGGCACGGTCATTTAAAACAGGTAAAACTAAAAATGCCATCAAATTAAAAACCATCGGTACAAAAAATAAAAATAAAAACAAATACTAAATGAATTTGTCACTTTCCGAAAGCCAAGCCATAAAAGTAGGGCTCATTGAAGAGATTTATAAACAGTGAGAGGATGCCTGTTTGACTGTAACTGATCAGATATTCACCTCAGCATCTCGTGAGGTGAGAAACTCAGTGAAAATCAGGCGCACACAGCGAGGTATCTGCTTAGCAACAGGTCATTTGAGGCCATTTGCTCAGCAGTTTGCTCTCGTGTGCAGCAAGCTTAATAGTCTGGGAGTAGCGCACATAAATGCCCGCTCACCCCATGACTTCTAACACATACAGGGAGTGCACAGTCGCACCTGGTCAGCAGACCTCAACGCACGTAGGGACGGATAGAGTGAGGATACCAGATAAATAAGATGGAGCTAGGTCATTCAGAGCCTTGAATACAAAAGTCAATAGTTTGAACCTCACACGGAGGGTAACCGGAAGCCAGTGGTGATTCACCAGGACTGGAGTAATATAGCTGCATCGGCTTGTGTTTGTCAGGAACCTAGCAGCAGCATTTCGAACCACCTGCAGACGGTTCAAGGCAGAGACCGGAGCACCAATGAGAGGCCGTTTGCTTAAAACAGGATCTCACCACCAAATTAAATTTAAAATAATTAAGCATTATTACCCTATTTAATAAAGTATTAACAACTGCTTAACCATATTTTGTAATGCATTACTAAGCAAGACCCCTCCCCCCACCCCCCACCCCCGTCCTAACCTTAAGGACGCCTTGTAGTTAAAGGTGCAGTATGTAAGAATATAGTGAGAATTTTCCAGTGAGAGTCTGATGTTTCGGTCATTTAGGAAGGAAGGTTCTACTGAAGCGTATTTCATATCTGGCTGGCTGTTGAACTGTCAGTCTTTCTCTTTTCAAAACAAAGGAAGGAGGGACATAACTGTTTATCATCAGTTGTCACACCCTGCCAAGAGCCCAGCTCTTTGTTTCCTGTTTTACTTTGACCTCTCTCCTCCAAGTCACTTCCTGTCCTTCATTAACCAGATTCATCCCAGCTGTGTTCACTTGTATTTAACCTCTCTCTGTTTTCCTTCCAGTTGCCAGTTCGCTGTTGTCTTCTAGCACTTCGTTCCAGCCATGATTAGTGTTTGCTCTCAGTTTTTCTGACTTAGTTTTGATTCATTCGTCTCTGCACTTTTTGCCAGCTTACTTTGATTTGTTCGTTGGAATTTTTACCTGCTTTTGATCTCTGCCTTAAAAAAGGACATTTGCTTTTTACCTCCTTGTTCTCGAGCCTTGCTTTTGGGTCCAGTTCCCTATACCTGACATCGGGGGGGGGGGGGGGGGGGGGGGGGGACGACTGCCAGCAAAAACCTCCTTAGTTGTTTAAAGTGATTGCAGTAACCAGATTTTACCACAGATGTCATTTTTACTTATTTTCTACATAATGCACCTTTAATACCAGGAAAATAATTTTAAAAAAAAACTTTGTTTATTAGTGCTTAAAAATGCACTAAGAGACAATAAAAGGACCCTTATCGTAAAGTGTTACCATATCCTCCAGGCTCTAACCTTTATACTACAACGTGAAAAAAAAACTGTAAAAACACATCTGACTTGATAAGAAACTGATTTTTGCCACAAAAGCAGAAATTATTTCCCACGATGCAGCTGGTGTTCCCACAACATGAGTCACATAAATAAGTACTGACACCCTCACACATACGGCTGTAGTGTTGAGGTCAGAGCCCAGTTAGGATCTCAGAACAAAACGCTGAAGTCACTCCGCTCAAAGCGAGTTACCGTGACTCACACACGACAGCGGTATGAACGCAGCAAGCTCACTTCATGGCACGATCAGATAAGAATTCATCTATTTCTTTTTATAATTTAGTTAAATAATACATTTAATAATTTGGTATTAAACAACACAATACAGCGCTACATAAATGAAGATGAAAATTTTGAATGTTTGATAGGTTTTTTTTAATTGTTTTCACCATGTCATAAGATTTTAATAAATATTTATCAGGTAGATTAAACCTTTGAAGCATCTCAATGTTTTCAGAGCTAAATTTGACTTTTTCTATTCCTGAACATTAAAATTACAGATGTATACATTTGGATTCACAAGGTTATTCAGCCGATGTGACCATTCTGGGTTGAGGAAACATCGTTAGATTTTGATCATAAACCGTCTGAAATCATGTTTTGCATGCCAAGAAAGAGGGTCACACACACACACACACACACACACACACACACACACACACACACACACACACACACACACACACACACACACACACACACACACACACACACACACACACACACACACACACACACACACACACACACACACACACACACACACACACACACACACACACACACACACACACACACACACACGCTCATTCGAAGCTTCCCTCGGCTCTGCCAAGGCTGCAAAGGAAAACTGGCAAACACACGCTTGCATTCAGCCTTGTGACTGTGCTCTCTGCTGAGCTGCACTCAATCAACAAGCCAGAGAAGGGCTGTTAGTCAATGGCATTTACAAGATGGTGCTGTGTCACACTCTGGAGCAGTCTGATGAACAGGGAGGCCACGATAGCACAAAACAATAGGATTTATTAATCGAAACAAAGATGTCACTTGGTACAAAATTTACTATAAGTACACAAAGACTATTATCAATTTTATAAAACATGTTCCTAGAGGTTGTGGGATGCATATAGATTTTTCCTTTTAGAACTGGTGAATCCATAGTGTAAGGGCAGCAGGACTAGCTACACTAGCCACTTTTATAGGCTACGGCAACAACGTGCCATCAGTTTTGACGCTGGCAGCCTAAGAGAGCTGAGCCAGGACAGGACTCAAGGTGAGCAGAAGTGGTAGCATCTCCGTGGGAACAGGCTGATGACGTCTAGACGGTGCAGGAGAGCATCCAAGAAACAAAAAACGGCTGGAATAAAATATACATCTGTTGAAGACCCATTGATTATTTCCAACTTAGAACCAATATGGACACATTCTAGTAAGTTCTGGAGAGCATAGCAGAGTCCAGTCCAGAGGGTATGTTGGAAACAATTCCTGGCAGGGGCGGTCCTAGGATCTTAAAGCCATGGTGGGGCAGTGATACCCTGATCTTGATAGCAAGCATGAACACCCCCCCCCCTCCCCTCCCCCCAGCTGAGGGCCTAAGCATTGTTAAAGCTGTTATGATGAATCTGTAAGCATGCTAGGTTTTGAACGCATACACGGTCACGGAACGCTCACCCTTCCCCTCAGGGTGTCTTCCCGTAGATCGGGGTGCCCAATCCTAGTCCTGGAGGGCCGGTATTCAGCAGGTTTTGTGGTTTTTCTGTTACAACACACTTGATTAACTGGTTGAATCGCCTGTGCAGCATCTCATCAGGCTCTGCAGAAGCATTTTAATCACATGCTGATTGAAATCAGGTGTGTTGAAGCAGAGTTCAACTTAAAACATGCTGGATAATCAATTTCCCTCTGGGATTAATAAAGTATTTTTGAATTTGAATACCGGCCCTCGAGGACCAGGATTGGGCACCCCTGCCTTAGATGCTTCTGCCCGAACCGAAAACCCGTGAAGCCATACGCAACAATGTAGTCCTAATTGTCCTTTGTTGTCCGTGACCTCAAAGTGTGTTTAATTATTTGGGGGGGGGGGGACTCTTGTAGTTTGTCCTCGAGTATAAGCGGTAGCAGCCGGTTGTTTCTCCTCCTCTGATATTATTGAGCGGATAACCTCTCACAACATTTGTGTTCTGTTGCTAAATACGTGAGTGCATGATGAACGGAGAACCCAGGGAAGTGCAGAAGTGCGGAAATTTGGTGAGACCAACAACCGAATGGTCCTATGGTTGCTTTCAGTTTGAAACGTATTATTGGCAAAGGTTTTAGAAAAAAGCAAGAGGACCACTTCATGAATTTATTTTTGTTTTGTTTTATCTCCACATAATATTTACAGCTAGACTATGTTAGAACGTTGTTAAGAGGCATGAAAAACTATTTTAGGCTAATTTAAGCTTTAAGTACTGCTTTTTTCCACAATAGTTTAGCTTAAAGAGCAAGTCCCCCCAGATCAACTTATTTTCTGATAAACTATATACATGTGTGTTTAATCGTGCTGCAGACACGTGTAGTCAATAGTTTTGCACTTTAGTGCATTTTAGTTAAAATTTTAATTTTCTGCCTAAAACTGTCAGTGTTGTGCCGTTGTCAGGTAAAAACTCTGCACTGCATTTGAATTTAAATCTGCCATTGCTATTGGCTAAGAGGTACCCTAGAACGTTAGCTGGTACATTATGATGTCACAATGTTGCTTGCGAGCCTGTGTGTGTGTATTTGTTAGCGGCTCCGCCCTCTCGGTCTGCTAGGCAACAGCATTTGTTGCATTTTTCAAACAGGAAGTGGGAGCGGAGTAAGACTCTGGTAGGAGGTGACTTGCTCTTTAATGTGAGATGTGGAACCAAAGCATGAGAATGCATTTACTTGAAACTGAAAAGAAATGCTGATACTTTCATACTGTTGCTGTTACAGATTAACAAAATATCAAAGGTTTTTTTGCATAATCATATCATGAAATTTATTGAAATGCTGCTGCATTTAAAGCAACTGCGACTGAATTACTGTTATTATAATGTTGTATCTACGCACTAAAATTTGAAATAGAAGAAGGCAATATTTTTGTTTCCTTACAAACGTGCCTCTCCAACAGAGCAGCCGGCCCAACGCTGGTCCAGAACCTCTCCTGCTTCTTGGTGTTTAAGTTTATTTATTTAGCAGACGCTTTGACTTACAATTTATAACCTATAAGACATGTTGTGATCTGTGGGGGAAACCGGAGTACCCGTAGGAAACCCACGCACGCATGGGGAGAACACGCAACTCCAGCAGAGTTTCGAACCTGCGACCTTCGAGCTGCGAGGCAACAGTGCTAACCACTGCGCCACCATGCAGCCTGGTGTGCAGCTGCTTGTTTATCCACAGGTTTCTGATTTTAAAGAGTTTTACAGTATACTCTTTCACTATAAATAAACTCGATCAGAGGCGGAGCTGGCCTAAATGGCGCCCTGTGAGAGATCCCCCTGTGTTCATTAGCACATCAAGTTCTATTCAGTTTACCGGTAAACATATCACGAATGTACAACAGGTCAATTATTAATCATCTTGGCTACGTAGCTCAATCTATGCATTCCAGTAGCGTTTGCTACAAACAAATATAAAAACAACAATAAAGGAAAACAACTGTCTGACAGACAGCATAGCCGAATTCAAGGCAACACAAAACAATCATCATTTGATTGCTCTTGGTTTCAAATTAAGCCCACTAAAGTGCTTAAGTAAAATAAAAGTGTTTCAAAAACAGCGTTTTTGAACCGGAGTTCTGCTCGCGGTGGGAACTCCGCCGAACAAGGTCATTTTTTTATAGCGAAAACGATCGACTGGTCACTGACAAGTAAAAGGGTGTTATTGGTAGATGTTAAGAACACTTACCGCTGAGGTAAAATGAGAGTATAAATGAATTGAGGGGAGAAAAACGCTTTGTTTTCCAACGCCGTTCTACAAGCAACAAGCTTACAGCCACGGCACGAGCAGCTTTCATGGTTGCCGCGACGTGGAAGGAGCCAATCAGGAGAGAGACCTCACATCAGCTGACGTGGGTCATGTGACAGGGAGTAGTTGATATGGGTTACACTTTGTTGTGCTTTTATTACAGAAATATTAGTATTATCATCATTATTATTATTAAGAACATGCGATTTCTATGTTTTGTTTATGTATTGGTTGATGCTAAAAAAAATTTTTTTTTTGAAAAAAAAAAAAAAAAAAGGAAAAATGCCGCCCCCTGCAGACTGCCGCCCTGTTCGGCCGCACATGTTGCACATATCAAGCTCCGCCACTGAACTCGATTGAACTTCATATCTAATACAGCAGCAACAGTTTGCTCTTTTCAAGTCAGCCTGCGCTTGTTTTAACATGCAGGACATTTAAGACTTAACTGTAAGATTTTTGCATGTTTATGTAACGTAAACATGAACAAGGAACTCATAAAGTACAAAAATAGAGACAAAAACATTCCATCAATTGTTTTGGGATTGAATGTTTCCACCATCGACTCAGTCGACTCAGGATTTTGGCAATTTGTAATTTTTCTGTCAAACTTTATAGCACCATTTAGCAAAGACTTCTCCTTAAAGCATCAGTTTGTCCTGATTTAACTTGCAAGGACTCTCGTACGATCCACACGGGGTCATTTACCCGCGTCCCAGCTGTTCCGCCAGGATTGAGGTTTTCCGGGACTGATGTAGAGGAAGAAGGGATGATTCAGAAGAGAAGGAAAAGAGATGCGTTTCAAGGGCTCGTACTCCAGCATCCCGTCCAAGAGGTCAAATAAATGGTGGTGCTCTCTGCCATAAGATAACAAGTACTTCTAGGAACATCAGGGAAAGAGAGAGAGACCGTTAGTGAAGAGGCGAATGTGGATGTGTGTAAGTTTGCAGCTGCCTTATCTCACCCTCAACGGCTTACACTTGGATTTAACAAAGCGTCCAGCCTTGGAGCACTCATTCCAGTCTAGTCGGCCGTGGTGGAAATACATCTGCCTTCTGAGGGAAAATAGTCACTCACTGTAAGGCAAAAAACCATAAGGATGTGTTTGATTGTAACAAGCTAAAGCAGAGTAACACCTGCTCTTTTGAATCATTCTCTGCGGAATTGGTCCCTGTATAATCTCCATCATAGCCAGATGTTCTTTATTGTCATGAGTCTGGGGTAAAAGAAGAGGACAACAAAGTGAAATAAACAGCACTGATTGTACATTTAATATTCCGCGCACATCACCTGGAACAGCGTGAAGCCTTCGTAGTATTCGAACAGGATGCAGCCGATGCTCCAGACGTCACACGGGTGGCTCCAGCCCAACTCTGAGGGAGCGAGAAGAGATTTGAGATTAGCCAAACCGCACAGAGAGACTAGCTAAAAGTCAACATCTCCTACCCAAAATGACCTCTGGGGCTCGGTAGTGGCGTGTAGAAATGACTGCAGAGTGGTGCTCGTGGTCAAAGGTGGCACTGCCAAAGTCAACCAGCCGCACCGTGGTGTCTTTTATCCTCCGCTCTTTGCACTTCTACGCAGTGGAAAAGGCAGAAAGTTACTTCTGTTGTTTATATTTAGCAGTGTTGGCAGTAATTTATAGTAGTTAGAATAAGATTCAGAGTGTGGGCGGCTCACAGCTGTGCTGAAATAAATTAACTTCTGAACGAGCAACAACAAAGCCACATGTCAGGTTGTTCAGCTGTCAGTAATCCCTTCTTCTGTCAGCTAAAGGATTCATCCTGCTGTTGTTTCTCACCTTCTCTGTGTTGTACACGACAGAGTAGTCGGAGTTGACAAAGAGGATGTTCTCAGGCTTTAGGTCGGTGTGAGTCAGATTGTTGTCGTGAAGAACTGCAGATGAGATCGAGAGAGTTAGATTCACCAGGAGCCAGTACCCTACATCAGGATTAGGGATAGACTGATGTGATGGTCGGCTAATATATCGATCCTATATTTGCCTTCTGAGGCATGCTCTAATGGGAAACAGGCTTCAGCACAAACGGTTGTTTTCCGCTTGGTCCTAGAGCTCAACCAGTGTCAATTTAATATAGCGTAATATTGTTTTTGGATGGTAAAAAGTGCAGGGGTCAAAACTTGACTTTGGAAAAAGTGGGGGGGACATCACCACCACCCCCACCACACACACACACACACACACACACACACACACACACACACACAAATATTACGTCCATGGACGGCAGCATTCCACATTTCTTCTGAGGGAGGAGTTTTCACTTCAGCCTCACAGGCTCTAAGGGCACCAGATGCAGGTAAAAATTGTTTTGGGGACAGACAGATAATTTCCTCTCTGCCTTAATGTTCTGTTGGTCTTCAACCCCTCTAGATCCAATAATGGCGTAATTAATCCATCCCAATTCGTGTTGAACAGTCCACTCGCTCCTTGATGGCATCCACCTTTTGTGCCAGAGCCTGAATCTCAGCCAAAGTTCCAAGCTTACGACTCATCTCGACAATTATATGAGTTTGTGCGTTCACAGCACGATTTAAGGATTATTTGTCATTTTAAAGAATTTTTAAGGCCTTAAATTTGGAAAAGCAAATATAAGACTTTTTAAGGACCCGCGGATACCCTGGAAAGCGTTGCTTCCCCGGTGGTGTGATGTGTGTTACTCACAGCTGACGGCGTGGCAGATCTGGCTGGCCATGTGTCGGATTTGGTTAATCGGAAAAGGCAGGAAGTTGTTTGATTTCAGAAAGTCGAAGGTGCTGAGAGACAGCAGCTCAAAGGAGATGCACACATGGCCATACAAGTTAAACCAGTTGAGCATCTGCACACAGTTCCTGAGCAGGACACAAATGCAGAGAAACAACGTCAAACATGTGAACTGATGAAATCTCTAGACTGATCTAAGTGACACACTGACCGTTTGTTGAGCGGGTCTTTCTCCTTGATCATCTCTAACACACTGATTTCCAGTTTGGCTGCTTCTCTGTATTTATCCAAGTTTTTAATTATCTTCAGAGCGATTCTCCTTCTATCTCTGTGTGTTTGAATGTTTTTTTAAAGATAAACGTGCAACCTGCAGAAAATTGACTCAACTAAAATATTTACCTATCATGGTCTAAACACTGCACCACCTTCCCAAAAGTCCCCGCACCTAAAGTGTCGATGATCTCATCTGTAAAACAGTTTGACGTTAAATTAAGACAGATTTTGTGTATTTATTAGGTGAAAGTTTCTCATTCTTCAGTTCTGACACCTACATCTGTTGTCTAGGATGTCCCCACTTCTATACTTCAGGTGACCAGAGTCAGCAGCCCGCTTCTTGGTGCCTGGAGAGTCAGCTCTGTTCCGCTACGGTTGGAGTTAGGAGAAACAAGAATACCCATGAACTAGAAATAGATTGATCCAGCATATATATTTATTCTGTAAACAGTATGATATCAAAAATACCAAAATATATTGTGGTAAACTCAACTATGTAAAAAATATCTATCTATCTATCTATCTATCTATCTATCTATCTATCTATCTATCTATCTATCTATCTATCTATCTATCTATCTATCATCTATCTATCTATCTATCTATCTATCTATCTATCTATCTATCTATCTATCTATCTATCTATCTATCATCTATCTATCTATCTATCTATCTATCTATCTATCATCTATCTATCATCTATCTATCTATCTATCTATCTATCTATCTATCTATCTATCTATCTATCTATCTATCTATCTATCTATCTATCTATCTATCTATCATCTATCATTTCCCACTTATTTGCTTCAACTTCTCCATCCTCCATGCTTCTACCATCCTCACTCACTCATTGCAGAGATTAAGTGCTGGTTATCTTCAAACTTCCTTAAAGTGACAATGTGTAGTTTTACCAATAATCTCTGGAAATATCCATTGAAATTTTGTTGTAAATACATTAAAAGATACCCAGTTGTTGAAAAATATTTGATGGTTTCATAACATATAACCATAAAAATCAGGTCTAAAATGCATGAGAGTGGGTCTAAGGGTGTTTCTTAACGAGAAAGGCCCGGCGCCTTGACATTAAGAAACACCCTAAGTCTCTGGACGATGCCATATTGGATGCCATGTTTGCTCCTGCGGGAGCCCGTAAGGACAGAATGCATTTTCGTAACAAATGGTTACAAAACTTTCTGCATTAATAAGCGTTCTTTTACACATTTATCTTTTCACTCATTGCAAGTGATGAAAGGGAATATGATTTTGTGGTTTTTGTTTGCTGGAGGTTGCACTCCCAAGGATTTTTGACCCTAATGGCCATCTGTTAGTAAGGTATTACCTGAACACAAAAATAATGCTTGCTTGCAGTGATTTAGGTTTCTACCATCCCCTATTGCCAGGGAAAATACACACTGTCACTTTAAGCTGATCCCTGATATAACTGGTCCTCCTCGTGACATCAGCACTAGGGACAGCTATTGAATATTCTTGTTACTTGCCTGAATATAATTAAGAATCTTTGTGTCATTCTCGGTCACCTGATCAGCTTGCTGCCACTTACAAAACGTTAATTTTCTGTGTCCATCACTTTCTAAATCACACCATTGCTAGCTTAGTAAAAAGTTTGGTCTCTTCTTGCCGACATGACTGTAATTCCCTCGTTTTTGGTGTCACAGAAGTCTCTACACAAGCTTCAACTGGCCCAAAACTCTTCTTCTCCTGCAATCACCAAAACACACTTCTCTAATGACATCACCGCAACTATCCAGCAACTTACAATTTAGGATTGACTAAATGTTGCTCCTCATATACTAGGGATGTAAGAAAATATCGATATGGCAATATATCGCGATATTTTTTCCAGCAATATTACATAGATATTCAAAAGCTGTGTATCGGAAATATCGATATGGCAATATATTGTGATATTTTTTCCAGCAATATTATATCGATATTCAAAAGTTGTGTATCGGAAATATCGATATGGCAATATATCGTGGTATTTTTCCAGCAATATTATATCGATATTCAAAAGCTGAGTATTGGAAATATCGATATGGCAATATATCGTGATATTTTTTCCTGCAATATTATATCGATATTCAAAAGCTGTGTATCGGAAATATCGATATGGCAATATATTGTGATATTTTTTCCAGCAATATTATATCGATATTCAAAAGCCGTGTATCGGAAATATCGATATGGCAATATATCGTGATTTTTTCCTGCGATTATTACATCGGTATACAAAAGCCGTGTATCTAATTCTTGAAAGAATTTACATGCAAACAATTGTGTATTTTCTTTTTGTTTTGTGCAATTCAATCACCACCCGCTACGTGGCAGCAGAGTGCAATGGGTTTTGTTTCCACCACTGAACTGTAAATCCCTCCATCATGGTTCAGATACCTCATGTTAAACATGTTACGTATCAGTTTGGACTGTTTATTGAACATCTTACAATAAATTCAGTAAAAGAAATTGCTTGTAACATCTGACTGAAAGTATTGCAATATATCGTGATATGTCGTATCGTCTCCCCTGTATCGTATCGCCAGAATTTCAAAAATACACATCCCTGACATATACTGGGGCAATTCACAAGTTTTTGCCTCAGTCACATCTTATGTGTCCACACCCTCCAACATACTCAGATCCTCAGCTTCCATCAACCTGGATAATCACCCTGTTCCACTTGTTGCCATGGGACGTCAAGCATTTCTGCTCCATCCCCGTGGAATTCCTTAGCAATAAAACTTAGGAATACCACTCCCGTCACCATTTTAACTCACCTGTTCAAGATTGTAATGTATTCTACACGGACCTTGAGTTCTTAGAAAGGTCCCTTAATTAAAATACATTTTTTGTTACCATTACATAACTTTTTTTTAAAATTGTGCATTAGTCAAACATTGCATTGACAAAGCTTCACACTGAAGATTTAGCTATGATCCCAGTGATGTCAGCCTTTTTTGTAAATGAGGTCTGGTCTCTTTGGTGGTGCTGATGCTCTATTTCCATCCACATTCTGAGACTGTTATTAATATCAGAAGCTCATGGTGTCAGTGAGGAGAAACTCAGCATTGAACCCTGAACATAGAAGTGACACTAACCCACATAAACACTTGCAACCTGCAAAACAAGCCTGGGTTGAAAGCTGAGGAGGACTTTCCTAATTAAAAACACATCTGAGCACAGATTGCATTAGGTCTAGGGTAAATTGAGCAGAAGAGACTTAAATAAATAAAAGCAAAAACATAATAAGTGATACTCACCAATGCACAGACACAAATACAGTCCAGGAAAGTCTTAAAGAGAGAAAACAGCAGTTTCATCCCCATCACAGAGAGGTGCAGATCTAATCAGAGAAAGGGTCAAACTGGAGTGGAAGAGGAGCCGATGGAGGGGTGTTTCTTTAAGGTGGAAAGGGAGATAAAGCAGCAGCAGATTAGCTTTAGAGAAGAGGAGAAAGCAGGGAGGGCTGGGAAAATTAAACCGGTGACAGAATAACACAAACTAGAGGACGTAGAAGTGTGACAAGGTAAAAATAGCCTGTAAGCGCCGTCAGCAGAAACCTGAAGTGTAGCAAAGACATCGACTCAGACGCTCCTCAAAATCCAACAAAGGAAAAACAAAACAACAAAAATGAAGAAAACTTGGATAACAGAAGAAGTGAAAACGATGTCAGAGACACGGAAAGGAAAGAGACAGAAAGAAATGAGTCGGCAGACACTGAGAGAGAGCAAGCAGAGACAGACGCTAATAATAAACTTTAGTCACACCCCCCCCCCCCCACACACACAGACACACACACACGAAAAAGTCTTCAGAGGAGAATCGAGATGTGCAAAAGAACGATCGAGTTTCACCTACATTCTCTCCTCCAACAGATTTAATCGCTCAGAGATCACACACAGCCTTTCTGTGGTTTAAAAAACAAATATGTTTATTTCATCAGAGTAAGTAAAAGAGATACAATGATCAAATACTCGACCGTAGAAATAGTAAAATATTCTTCTGACATCGTATGAAGTTGATAAAACTGGTTGCAAAGAGGAACAATGATACAGATATTAAATAAAACTCTTTAAAACTGAAAGTTGTTTCAGTTCAGTGAACAAAACATCAATAACAAACACCGTACGAAAAGACCACAGAACAGTTTCATGAATGTTATCTGAAAGCAGAAAAACTGGAACACAGAATTAATCCGATTTAATCCAGGTCTTTGGGGCTGGATCCAGGAAATATTAAGATGTCTCCAAACGGCTCATGCTGCTCTGCGCGGATCCTCCCGGACGATAATTTCTCTACACAAACGGGAAGTTTGAGTTCAGTCATTAAGTGAGAAGAGTGAAACAGAAAGGATTAAAAGAAACCGACAGTCTTTGGTGTGTTCTTGCTGTGCTGAGTTTCAAATTCCAACTTTCAGTTATTTTTAAAACACAGAAAAGGTTTTTTTGCCTCGCTTTAAAGACCTGCGGATACCCGACATGGGCAATAAACAAAGGAAAACAACAAACAACAACAGAAAGAAAAAAAACAACCAAAGCAAAGAACCAGAAATCCAGGAAGACAAGAACCAAAACCAGAGATAACCCTACCATACATCAAAGGCATAACAGAAAAAGTAAGAGCAACAATGAAAAAACACAACATAAACACACCAACAAAACCATACACAACAGTTAGAAACAGACTAGTGTATGGCGCTGTATGGGGGCCAAAATTAAGACTACTGCCCAGCAGCAGGAGGATATATAAATTCTGAAGCAAACTACTGACCTGATTAATGATAAGCTGGCGCCGGTAACTGAGAGGCTGTCGCTGCTTACTGAGAAATAGCACCTTTACCGGCGTTACTACTAGATACGCTAGGGACTAGCAGCCCTCGGCTGGTCACTGACTGGTTCACACACTCCCTCTGCTGTCTGTTAGCATGGATAGGCTAGCGTTAGCCTGGACGGGCTGGTGTTAGCATTGGAGAGGCTAGCCATTAGCGTGCCTAGGCTGGCCACTAGCTGGATTTCCTACCCCCTTGACGGACCATTAGCATGGATAGGCTGGCATTAGCATCGGAGAGGCTAGCCATTAGCATGTCTCAGAGAGTCACTAGTCAGCTAGTGGCCAGCCTAGGCACGCTAATGGCTAGCCTATCCGATGCTAACGCCAGCCTATATAAGGAGACGTGGATGTGGGACCATGAACAGAGACGATGGAGTTTACTCGTTAGATCGCGCCTGGGACTGCATCATCGGAGAGGAGAGAGCGGGCAGCAGAGGGCGACAACGTCCTCTGCTGCCCGCCATCGGCGTCAGCCTGATGATGTTTGGCTCCTACACCGCAAACGAAACATTGCAAGTAAATCAACCTTTTCTGTGTTTTATAAAGAACTGAAAGATGGAATTAGAAACCAACAGTGTAACAGTTTCACTAGCTTACACCTCAGGAGCTGCAGTTATGTAAAAGTATTTGGGCCCAAAAATGGGCGGGGCTATTGTGATCTGAATCACAAGCAATTATTCAAGTTTTCCAGAAGATATTTAAGAATTTACCAGTGAACATATGCAGACTTTTACTGAGCCCCAAAAGATTATCTCGACTTGACTTTGAGCTCTTAGCTTCCAAAAAAAAAAAAAAAGAAAGAAAGAAAAACATCTCGGGTTCCCGCTAAACAAACTCAAGATCTCACAAAGTGGAATTTAGATGTGAGTTTCTTTTACTGTGTTGCGTCAGTAAAAATTGGCTTAATTTTAATGTAAAAATCTGCTTTTAAACTCATTTTCATGTTGTTTGTTATGAACAAACAGGCAAACAATTTCAAATGACCCCTGAGAAAGAAAGAGAATGGGGGATGAATTATGAGGAGGCTCAATTAAAGGTGTGGTTCACTGAAAAGGCATTGTCACTTCGAGTTTTTCATGCAGGCTGAACATGAAAATAGTCTCCTACGTCTTTCTGCTGCATCAGCTTCTGTTGTTGCTGTTGTTTTAATGTCCAGGCATCAGCAGCGGACATCTCGGTTAGTAGAAGCTAACCGTTAGCATTAGCATCTTCACCACACAGCCAAAGTTCCTCCAGGCTTGCGTTATTTGTGGAGAAGAAACATCAGTGTTGTACATCAGTGGGAGAGTTGCGTTGCTGTTATCTATTCCGAGATGAGATGTCCAAATATCAGGAAATAAGACTCCAAAACCTGCCGCCTGAAGCTCGGCCGTGATGTGGGCATTCATTCCTACTAGAGACCACAGCAAATGTGTTGATTAAACGAGTGAACCACTCCTTTAAATTGAGAACCCACCACAATTTAAAAGCTCGGAACTCTGCATTTTCCTTTTTGAACAGAGAAAACTTCTCTGATGAGAAGCAAACATCTTCCTGTGTAAAGAAGTCCAGTTGAAGCAACTGCTAGTGTGACCTAAACTCACCCAGGAGCTTCTGAAAAAGGTTGCTGACAGTTTTACGGTTTGCCTCTGGTGGTAAAAGAGACCGGAAAAGTACCGACTCCCCTTCGTGCTCCACCAACTCCGGCAACCACCTGGAGGCAGGCAGGTAGGCGCGCACACACACACACACACACACACACACACTGTAAGGTCAATCCTACACAAAGATCTGATCGTCTGAGTGATGTGTCTTCAGATGATTACCCAGGAGACTCTGCTGCTGCTTCCCTGTCAGCTGTTTCACTTTCCCTCTCAGGGATGTCCTGCAGCATCAGGGCAGATTTGAAGATGATGGACCTGCCTCACACACACACACACACACACACACACACACACACACACACACACACACACACACACACACGTGTGTGCATTTAATTTTGACAACATCAACACAAACACACATCTGTTCGTTGCTCACCCTTCTCTGTCAGATGTGTAAATAGGAGAGATTTCTCGAGACAACTCCCTCTGATCAGACGCCTCCAGTGGCAGAGTACCACCAGCTACACACACACACACACACACACACACACATTAGAAGGTTCTTTTCCTTATCTTTTTCCCTAGGAAAGATTATTTCTTAAAGTGAGGTGGATGTGAATAGTCCAACATTTATTTTCTTGTTCTTACCCGAGATATCAAACATCTCAGGCTCCACCATTGGTACCTGCAAGCACACACAGACACACATGGTGGTGTGTATATACTTGTGAGGCCCCTCCATTCACTTTTGTGACTGTATTAAACCTAACCCATACCCTAAAGATAACCAATGTCGCTGGATTATTTTTCACTGTGAGGACAAATGTCCTCACAATTTCAATACGCCCCCATGTTGGAGGTGAAAAGTAGGGATGCACCGATGGATCGGCATTTGATCCCAATCGGCCGATAGCGCCCCTATCGGTTTTGATCGGAGTTTTCAAAATAGATCAAAGCAGACCGAACAGACCATTTTAGATTAGGTTACATTTCCTTTATTCCCGGATTATGTAGTTTGTAGCACTCATTATAAAGTTGTAGAAAATTTCTGGCCAATCCACGTGATCAGTATCGGTGATCAGCATTCTTTGATATTGGTATCGGTGATCGGCAGCAAAAAACCTGATCGGTGCATCCCTACTGAAAAGTTCAAACGTGTCCTCACATCAGATGTAAGACATGCACACACACACACACACACACACACACACACACACACACACACACACACACACACACACACACACACACACACACACACACACCAAAAATCGTTTACCATCCAGTGTTCCATCTCAATCTAGAAAACCTGCTTTGACACTCGGACACACCTCTGAGGAAACCTGGTCGAGTCTCTGCTCCTCTCTCTCGGCCGCCTCCATCGTCTCGCGTTCTCTCTCCGAGTCAGACGACTCGGGCCCCCCCGCTCCAACCTGGAGGTCCGAGCCCGGCAGAGGTGTGATGGTTGCGGCCTGTCTCCATAGAGACCGGATCTCATCTGGGAGAACTGCAGGTAGAAGTGAGCCTGTGATTTATTTTTGGAAAGGTCATTCGAGTAGTGTCGTCCAACAAAGCTGGGGGGGAGGGGCAAATCAATTGGGTTTTTCTCAGCAGGAAATCAGCTTTGCACACAATGATGGCTTCAGTCCAGCATTTATGAGACTATATTATAAACCTGCAACTCCTAAAAACATGGAGGTCTTTAACAGGTGCTGATGGAGCACAGACAGGTGTGTTACTGACAGATGCAGGGGTTGCTGAAGAGCTCCGAGGCAGGGACGGTTCTTTGAGAAAACAGCAGTGGTAGAGCCAAGGGTCTGGTTTCAGTTAGAGGGTCATCAATCTGCTGCTGCTGCTCGTTCTGAGGGAGCTGCGTCTCCGGATCGAAGAACACCAGCTGTCTCCTGCGCCTCCTCCTCCTGCTCACCTCAGGATGGACATCCTGATGTTGGGAAAGTCATGGATAAACACACAAAGTGTGTTTCTTTGGGGGCAATGATAAAAGTCTTGTTACAGAATTTTACAAACCTCTAACTCTGGAGTTCTCGGGCGTTTTTTCCTTGCTGCAGAAGGTGGAGAGGGGAGGAGCGGTCCAGAGACCAGGGTGACCTCATCTCTGGGAGCTTTTGGGGTTTCAGCACGTGGTCCTGGCGCTTCCAGTGGCAACAGTGCAGCATCTTCCCCGGGAACAGTCGTAGACTGCAGCCTGACAGGCAGAACCACGGTCAGGGGATCAGGGCGTGCGTGCGTGTGTGTGTGTGTGTGTAATAAAGTAAAAGTTACTCTGCAGTAGATCCTGTCAACTCCTTCATCTTCTGTCTCTCAGAGTCTCTTCCTTCCCTCTTCAGCTCTCGTTCTTCTTCTTCTTGGGGAATCGCTCCTTCTGGTAACTCTACACCTTCTGTTAGTTAAAAAAAAAGAACATTTTCTCCTTTTAAAATGTGTTATTGTTGTTTATATTTTTTAAAAATCACCTAGTTTTGCCACAAACCTTCTGGAAAGTGACCTTTTTGATCCAAGAGAAAGTCAATGATGTCTGGAAGGTGATCAGCGAGATCGACACCCTCAAACTAACAATGAGAAGGCGGTGGAAGAGGTGAATGTTAGTTAGACTCTGATTCTTCGTGTTTTTTGTGTTTCAGTCTATTGACTATGAAATAAGATGCCCTGTTTAATGCAGCTGTTTCGGGTCTGAGTTTCTGTAAAAAGTAGTTTTTCTCTTGCTCTATTTGTCCTTTTTGAGTAGAAAAATTGTCCAAAAAAACACATAAAACACTTTTTTTTTTCAGGGTATCTGCAGGTTTAAGGGAGCCAAATTTAAGACTTTTTAAGACCTTTTTTAAGGCCACTTAGACCAAATTTAAGCTACTTTTAAAATTAAATTTAGGCTATAATTTCCAGCTATTGCCTGGAACCGGTGCTAACCACGTGGCGAACGTAAGATTAGCCATCCAGTTACCATTAAACTTCCCCATGGCGCAAGCTCCCACTAGCTTAACCAGCTAATGTGCTCATCTAAAAATAGCCCCCTTTCACAACCAACTGAATGTGTACGGTTCCGCTTACGCCAACCATCATACACAAAAAATGCTGAAGACTAACTAGAAATTGAGGAAAACAAAAGGATCTTGTTTATTGGGTCTTTGGTAATTTAAGACCTTTGGAAACTGTATTTAAGGATTATTTGTCATTTTTAAGGATTTTTAAGGCCTTAAATTTGGAAAAGCTAATTTAAGACTTTTTAAGGACCCGCGGATACCCTGTTTTTTAGTGAGCTGAAAGTTTTAGGTTTTGTTGAGCCAGACTCCAGGACTAAAAGCTCTTGGCTGTACCTCTGCAGCAGGAATAGCAACAGGCTCCGTCTCTCTGAGTGTGATGGCTTCTGGAGACGCAGTGATGCCTGGTGGGGGGGGGGGGGGACAGAACCCACAATTTAATTTAAAAAAGCAAAGAATTCAACAGATGCAGCCCCAAAGAAAGCAAAATGAAAAGTATATTACAGGGATTTAAATAAAGCGCTTGTCTGCTGAGTGGAAACGACAAATTGACCAACTTTGCTGCAGCAACCAGGAAACTGGGATAAAATTATTTTATTGTCAGTTGAACACACTTCCTGGTTTTCGGGTGAGAATTCGGTGATTTTAGTGCTCTAAGCTTCTGATGATCATTATTTGTACGTTAAGATTCTGCATCACCTTGGAGCTCCAGAGCAACAGGAGCAGCTGGACTGGTTAGATCAGGAAGCTCGGGAAGCTCAGGAGAAACCTCTCTTGTGTACTCTCGACTCATCTAGAAGGAGACGCAGAAATCACTCCATTCACATCAACCAATCAGATGTCTCCAGTCACAAACATCTGCCTTCACCTGCAGGAGTGTAGTGGGACTGTGCATGAGGCCATCCATCACTCCAAATAAAGGATCAGGAGCATTTTCAGTCTCCGCCATCAGAGAAAGCCCATCTGGAAGAGCCATAGTTTGCCTGGGAAAACAAGAATAAGCTTAAAGCTGGAAAAAAAGAAGGATTCATGGTGGAAAGTGCATGTTCCCACCTGTTGCCATCATCCAGATCGATGACTTTGGTGTTCCTCTGTTTCAGAAGGTGGCTCAGGATGGACTGGAGTTCCTCTGAAACGACACGTTTCTCATCAGAACTGGCTCTTTGGCTTCTACTCCTTCTTGTTCGACCAGTCTTACCCAGGAGAATGGCACACTGGCGGTGGTAGACCAGGACTACGCCGTACTGGAGCTGGGAGGAGAGGTAGAGGGAGAAGCGGGGCCGTGGGAGATCCGGCCGAGGGGGCGGGACCCGCTCCAGCACGTAGTTCATGATCTCATCGCTGGGTGAGGATTAATGTTACAGCGACACGTGTACAACAATATAACTAGAACTGCTCAGGTTAATACTCACCAGGTCCTTTTAACGTTGACTTTCAGGAACTCCCGGCGAGGAACTTTGATGCCTTTTGTAGCAACGAGCCTAAAATGTGCAAGTCTTTTGTTTATTTTTAAAGGGGACATAATATTCCAAATTCACCTTTTGTATCGTTCTGAACTGTCGCGTGGGTCTCTGCTGCCTCTATAAGCTCTCCAAATGTGAAAAACCACGTCTGTCTGTTTTCTGTCGGTGTTTGGTTTTAGGAATTGTGTGCCTGAAAGAAGCTGTTTCAAAAATTCTCCATTTGTGACATCACAAACGAGGAAAGTAGAACAAAACCTCCTTAAACGAGCGAGGGGGCTCATCGCCAAGCTCATCTTGGATATCAGAGCTTCTCAGCCTATAGCAACCTGAACAGGGGATGGGTGGATGTTGCCAGCTGCAACAGAGCCCTGAAATGACTCATTCTGGAAGGTACTGAAAATGTCAAGAATATAATTGCTAAGAAAATATAACAAATTCCTGCCAATATTAAAATAATCTTGGTTTTAGACTTATGTTTATGTTTATGAATGAACCATGTTTTAGATTTTTATTATTTTCACATGTTTGTTTGAATAAAGACTTTTTTTTTCATTTTAACACCCCTGAGTGTTGCCCCACCCCCCAAACATCCAGGAAATGGTTTTGATCTACAGTTTAAGACAGTGATGTTCAATTCCGGGCCTCGAGGGCTAGCATCCATTATCCAACGCGTTTTAGTGGTTTCTCTAGTCCAGTTGTAGTCACTCCTGGTCCTGGAGAGCCAGTGTCCAGCATGTTTTCTTGTTTCTCTGCTCCAACACACCTAATTCAGTGGTTGATTCACCTGTGCAGCAGCTCATTGGCCTCTTTGGAAGCCTGCTGATTGAAATCAGGTGTGCTAAAGCAGAGTTAAAACTAAAACATGCTGGAAACCGGTCCTCAAGGCCAGGACACGAATAGCTGCTTTTTCATTGGTTTTCATCTGCTGTGCCTGACCATTACTACATTTTTAATCAGCATTTTCAAATTGCTGACAGTGGCATGGGAGTTTGCCCAACCAATCCACATGTGTTTTGTGGATTTGGAGAAGGCTTATGACCGTGTCCCCAGGGGCACCCTGTGGGGGATGCTCCAGGAGTATGGGGTGGGTGGCCTTTTGTTAAGGGCCATTCAGTCCCTTTACCAGAGGAGCGTGAGTTTGGTCCGCATAGCCGGTAGTAAGTTGGACCTGTTCCCGGTGAGGGTTGGACTCCGCCAGGGCTGCCCTTTGTCACCGGTTCTGTTCATTACCTTTATGGACAGAATTTCTAGGCGCAGCCGTGGTGTGGAGTGTGTCGAGTTTGTTGGCAGGAGAATCTCGCCTCTGCTTTTTGCGGATGATGTGGTCCTCCTAGCTTCATCCAGCTCTGACCTTCAGCTCTTGCTGTGTAGGTTCGCGGCCGAGTGTGAAGCGGCTGGGATGAGGATCAGCACCCCCAAATCTGAGACCATGGTTCTCGACGGAGAAAGGGTGGCTTGCCAACTCCGGGTCGGGGGAGAGGTCCTACCTCAAGTGGAGGAGTTTAAGTATCTCGGGGTCTTGTTCACGAGTGAGGGTAGGAGGGATCGGGAGATCGACAGGCGGATTGGTTCGGCGTCTGCAGTGATGCGGACGCTGAGCCGATCTGTCGTGGTGAAGAGGGAGCTGAGCCAGAAAGCCAGGCTCTCGATTTACCGGTCCATCTACGTCCCAATCCTCACCTATGGTCATGAGCTTTGGGTAATGACCGAAAGAACGAGATCGCGGATACAAGCGGCCCAAATGAGTTTCCTCCGTAGGGTGGCCGGGCTCAGCCTTAGAGATAGGGTGAGGAGCTCGGACATTCGGGAGGGACTCGGAGTAGAACCGCTGCTCCTCTGGATCGAAAAGAGCCAGTTGAGGTGGTTTGGGCATCTGGTCAGGATGCCTCCTGGACGCCTCCCTGGGGAGGTGTTTCGGGCATTTCCTGCCGGCAGGAGGCCCCCGGGTCGACCCAGGACACGTTGGAGAGGTTACATCTCCAATCTGGTCCGGGAACGCCTTGGGGTCCTGCCGGAGGAGCTGGTGGAGGTGGCCGTGGAGAGGACGGTCTGGAGCTCCTTAGTTGGGATGCTGCCCCCGCGACCCGGACCCGGATAAGCGGAGGAAGACGACGACGACGAAATTGCTGACAGTGAGCAAGTAGTGCAGGGGCATCAGCACTAACATCTATCTGCAGCAGATGAACAACAGCTCTTTATTAATAAAATAAATCAGAAATGCGTATAAAGATGTGAGATGCAGTTTATCTTTATCTCCAAATCAAAACTTCAGCTTAAAACTTTGAAAATCGCCTTTATGCTGCTAAAACATTGTTTTAAGATTGTAACTGTCGCTTTTTGTATCTTTAATACAATAAATTAGAAAATTCTAACGTATGGGAAGTTTATTGTAACACATGAACAAATTTTAAATCTGTAGCTGAGGCTTTATTTCGGGATCATCTCTTCAGTGATGATCTGAACTGAAGACAGCCAGAGTCCAAAAACAGAGAAATGTTTCAGGTGACAATAAAATCTGCTCACTGGAATAAAACTTGGGAAGAAACCAAATTTCGTGCACGTTATCTCATTTAAACGCGTAAAAGTTTTCAACCGGAGCTCTTTGATCTTCAAGGCTTTGATGACGACACTTCAAAGGCGGCTCGTCGTTTTGATTTGGTTCGTTTCACCACCAGATGCGCCTGCTCCCCGACTTCCCGCCTTCCCCTGAAGTCTGCGCTACGATTTAATATATATATATATATAATAACGTTTAAATACACGAAACTCTGAATTTAAACGTGGAAAAGATCCTAAAGTATATAGACAAAAAAAAAACGCAACACTGACGTCATCAGTCCATGAAAACTCGCGTGATCGTCGGTCTCTTCGTCAGAAATCGGCATTTATTTTGTGATTAAATTTACATTCATCTGATAAATGTCAGTTTAATTTCTATTAAGCTAAATTTGACAGGTTTTTTATCACAAAATTCCATGAAAATCTTTTTCTTTTAGCCCAAAAACAAACGTTAGAAACGCACTCACTGCCTTGCATAAAAATCATTTTGAAAGCGGAGCAGAAACGTGAAAGAGAAAACGCAGATTTTGACTCACCAGATGGTAGAAAAACATCCCGTGTGACGCTTTAGAACAGTCGGGTAGTAAAACATCTTCAAAACGGTCTCTGGAAAACCAACAGAAGTCCCGATCCGGTTCTACCAAGCTTCTGAGCCAGTCTGTTCCGACTTTAACATGAAGTTTGTTTATTTTCATCAGAGTCTCTGATTGGTGCGTCTCGCTTCAAAGAGACCGCCAAACAGGATGAAAGACAACTCAGCATTTCTTTTGTTCTGTTTTATGGGAAAAAAACAACTAATTCTTGTTTTTTACATGTTGTAAAGACTGAGCACAGACGAAGTTTGGGTCCTAAATGAAACTTTTATTCAGATGTAAAGAAAACAAGACACTTTAGGAAAGATCCCGATAAAAAATGACAAATCAAACTGATGAAAGTTCAACTCTAAGCTATGCTGATGAGGATCATCTAGAAGTTCTTCTCTGCAGGAACAGGATGAATGTAGGTGGATCACAGTAGCCTTCCTCTGCACTCTGTGGACCCGCAGCAGCACAGCAGCTCTTTACCCTCCACACTCCCCACCTCATAGTTGTAGTCCCAGGTCAGCTCGGTGCCGGCCCGGATACGCCTGCGCAGGGAGGGAAAGATCAAACGAATCAGGAATAAAAAGGAGTTAATGGAGAAGACGTGTGATTCATGGAGGGGGATCCTGATTAAAAACAAAAATAACAAGAGAGAATCTATTTACATCACTATGAATGACATTTATTCTATTACAGTGGTGCAAAAGTCAACATTAAGTCATTGGAGCCACTAGCGGCTCTCTGGGCCTTCTACATTGACTCTAATGACCTTTGCTAAAAGTGATTTTTTTTTAAATCACTCATTAAAAATAGATTTAATAAACATGCAGATTTGTGGTTTTTCAAAGAATAATTGCATCGAATTTTCACAATAGAAACATTTTTTCCCAGATCATTTTCCACACATTTCAATAGATTTGAAAAAAATCCTTGATCTTTTTGCAAAATTAGTATGTTTTCTTCTCAGTTTAAACGAAATTGTGTTTTTTCATAATTCTCTAATAGCAGATATAACAAATGAGGAAACGTCTGACTTTTTCTCAAGATTCTTACATCATCTTCACAAATCTGAGGTGAGAAAAAAAAACCTTTTCCGAGTCCCTCGTTCTCTTCTGTAGGCATTTCTCAAAAATGATGGCCCTGCAACGGCTGCTGCTCTAAGCAAGTTCTATTCTGGTGAGTTGAGGATTAAATCGGCCCAGACCCTCTTCTAGGTTGATCTGTTTATAACCCTGAGAAAATCTGTAAATGACAAGACCTTTTGAGCATGATGCTTTCTGTATAATTCTTTTGTAATGAACATGGCTTATCTTAGAACCCCCCTCATTCTGCTGATAGTCAAAGTCAGATCCCCCTTTGTCTGTGATTTGGTTAAAGGGACTTTACGGAGTTTTGAATTTTTATGCTCGTGATTGCCCCCTCAGGCCAAAAGCGTAACGGCAGCTTCAATAGGAGGCTCGTGCACGAGGCGCGCATGATGTACGTGCACACTCCTTAACGAAAATATCAGCTGAGACAGTCCCGTGTGTGTGTGTGTGTGTGTGTGTGTGTGTGTGTGGGTGTGTGTGTGTGTGTGTCCCGGAGGACAGAGGACAGGAGAACGTGCAGCTAATTAATTAAATAATTTGGTTCTGTACCTTTCTCTTCAGCACAGCCGACAAAGGTTTATGATGGATCAGTCCTCCTGCATGCTCAGATCATTCCCTCCCCTTGCTTGAAAAATTGTTCCAAAATGAAATTTGAACCCACATCTTTTTTATCTATGAATTCAATGCCGTTCGGCGAGTCTCAAATAACAATTTGGGCATCTTACTGTAAAAAAATATACCATTAATGTAAAAAAGAAACTCTAAATAAACTATGTTCACATCCAGAATCAAACCCAGGTCTTCTGCATGGGAGTCAGACATCTTACAAGGTGAGCTACACTCTAGTAACATGTATAGCAACTGTAACATTTATATCCTTGATGACAGCTGAAACAACGTCAAACCAAAGAACGGTTCGGAGTGAAAATGGCTATTTTGTTGCTAATTAGCAGGAAATATCTAGAAGAAAGTTCTACAGAAAGTAGCTAAGGGTCCTCAGAAATGTAGCTAGCTTTGTCACTAGGCGTTAGGAACAGCGACAAAGTGGCACTGCCTCTCTCTCTGCTGCTAAAGCTACGGATAGCAAATGCTACGGGCGATGCCTGAGCGTGAACGCGCATGAAGCAGCCTGCTCGACCCGAGCATCTCTCTTTTTCTGTGATTTTACAGAAAAACAGGCAATCACAGTAAAAATGCCAGGGCTCATTCTACAGGACCAGGGCATTGCAGGAGAATGTATGAAGAAGACATTTATTATTTCTATACATGTTTTGGCTGTCAAACTTCCATAATGCCCCTTGAAATGAAGTCATTTTTAACTCATTTACTGCCATTAACGACTTTCAACAGCATTTATTTTACTGGGCAGGCGTCGGAACGAGCCCCCGCTCCGTGAGAACAATCATCACGGCTCTAAAGCTGATCTTCATCTACGCATGTCACAGGTCACGTGATCAGGAAGCACAAAATTCATGTATTAGGAGATCATTTTGGGCCGCTGCTCTGATAAAAGTGAGGCGCGACCCGGAAAAGCTTCTGCCGATCACAATTCGACAACAGATTATGAAAGAACGGATAACGCTCATGTGGATTCTTCCTGATGTAAGAGGTGAGTCTACTCTTTGTTTTGGTAGTGTTGGCATTGACAGTGAACACACTCGAAAACAGCCAGGGGTTTTCTGACCAGGAAACAGATGGCGGCGAGTTAACTGTGACCAAACTCACTTGCTGGCAAAGAAGGCCACCCAGGGGAATCGCAGGTCGTGTGTGTCCACAAACACATTCTGGACAAAAAGGTTTGGGCTGCAGCTGTGCTGTAATGCAAAAACAAACATGAACATGTAAGAGGGGGGTGGGGGGTAAATTCACATTAAATGTCTAACGGGACATTTTCAGCTGCTTACATTAAGATATCGCCCAAGATTCCCCTCCAACTTTGCGTCGATGATGTAACAGGATTCCTCCCCGTCGAAGAACAGCCGGGTGTTTTTGGGACCGCTGTCGCCACTTTCTCCGGGCGTTCCCTGATTTCCAGCTTTCCCTCCTTGCCCGCTTGGCCCCGCCCCTCCTCCGGATGCTCCCGTTTTCACCATCATGCTGTGGCTCTTCAGGGCGATGCCTCGGGTGGATTTCACAGCCACTTGCTTTTTGGTCACGCTGGGGCCAGAAACTGAACGAGAGAGAGAGTTTAAAGAACCAGAACGCACCTGAAGAACAACCGGGAGCTTCCTTTATTCACCTGGAGCGGGTTTTTCTTTTTCCTTGTTGTCCTCTGATCCTGAGCTGATAGTCTGAACGTCATCGCTGTCAGACAGCGTCATCACATCCTGCCTCTTGGATGCATCAGACTTCATTTGACTGCAACAAACAAACATATAACCAATGATTAGGCCTTATTGCAGAATACTGGCTTACAGAGTTCTTAGATAAGCTATAAAACCGTCTATTAAAGTCTGTTTGGAGGAATTCCAACACACCTTTTGTCTTCAGTGTCCTGTCATGGAAAAGGGAAATGCACAGGTTACCAAAATCATCCAAAACAAACACTTTTACCACAATTTAACCTTTTATTTGTCAAAAGCTTACATTATCTGCGATAAAAGGAATATTTGGTGCGTCTAGGGTTGTCACGGTAACCGGTGTAGCGGTAAACCCCGGTAAAAAAGTTGACAATAATAATAACCGTCTTGTTTTTTAAAACATATATTATCTCGGTGGATTACCGTGGCTGCGGTGTAGGCGCGGTGACCCTTACCAGCCACCGTATCATCTGCTGAAGTTGCCGGCGGCACATGCGCACTTTGTTGTTTACAACCAAAACTTTCTTGCAGCTAAAGCTGAAATAATGGCCAAAGGAGGAGACGGCAGCACTCAGGACATTTATTATCCCTCAAAGAAGACAAAGTGGGAAGTACGGGCATCTTTTGGATATGTGAAGAATGCCGAGGGACAGTTGATAGAAGACGGCTATCCTGTTTGCAGCACGTGCAGAAAAAGTGTCTGTGAAAGGCAGCAACGCTTCAAATCTCATGACACATCTGCGTGACCATCACCCACAACTCTACAGTCAACGCAAGGCAAGCTAACGTTAGCGTTTTAGCTAAAATGCGTGATCCGAGGATTTGGGTTGAGGGAGAATGCAACGAGTCGCTATATAAAGCAGCCGCAGCGCCGCAACCTGCATATAAACCGTGTCGCGGACACCCCCATGTTGAAATGACGCTATGCATTACGGGGCTCCCAGGGGCAGATAAGAGTTGGTCTCTCTCCGAGAATAATTATGAATTTAACAATGATTACTGCCTGATGACATTTTCCCACATCTGCAAAGCTCACTGGAAGGACACAAACCGAGGACAATATTTTCCTGATATAAGGTTTATTACTCAAGTAAGGGTAAAAAAGTATCTGATTAGAAGGCTACTTGAGTGCTGAGTATCATCTGGTCTAATATTTTTAAAATGATGACATCAAACAGACAAAAAATAAGAAATATTGGTATTTTAAAGACTAAAGGGGAAAAATGTAAACAAATAAACAACATAATTACAAAATAACACATTTTAGGCAAAATTTAGACACAAACTGAGGACAATATTTCCTGACATACAGGGTTTATTTCATTGTGTGAAAATGTAGCACGCTTAAAAAAATACCGCGATAATACCGAAAACCGTGATAATTTTAGTCACAATAACCGTGAGGTTAAATTTTCACACCGTGACAACCCTAGGTGCATCAAAAATAAAAAGATTACTACACGAGTATTCTTTTCTGTATCTCACCTTCTTCAGCCCCTGGCTCGTTAGCCAGGAAGCCACTTTGCTTTTCCCCATCTCCACTGGTATCGATGGGGGCTTCTCAGAAGCTGCCCCTCCTGAAACGCTCATTCCATCTTTGCTATCCTGACTCCCTGAGGCAGGAGGACAAGCAGTCAAAAACACAGACATCCCTACTCTGGTGGATCTGTTGTTTAAAAGTGGAGTGGTATTGTTTTTCACCTTCCTTGTTGCCTTTGAGCTGACCCCGCGTGGTGTAACTCCTCCACACCGAACTGGACGAGTAGTAGTTGTCCTTCACAAACGTGTCGTCTGAACTGTCGCTTTCATCGTCGCTCTTCGAGTCTTTGTCGCCTTCCCCGTTGCTGTCGTCTGATGAGCTCAAGCTTCGGCCTGCGGGTCAGGAGAAAAGGGACGTTGCCTTTCATCGTTGGAGCTGACACAGAGGAGGCGCGTCTAAAAGTTACGGTACGTCGCCTTGGCGCTCACCTTTTTTAGAAAGTTGTGCGGCCGTGTTTCCAGTGGCCAAAGAGGACGGCTGGATTTTGATTCTGGACACATCCACTCCGCTCCCCTCGCTGTCCGAGCAGTGCGCCTCGCTCTCATAGCCCTCCTTAAAGTTCTCCACGCTCTCTATGTGGTCCAGGTTGGCGAAATACTCATCGCCCATTTCAAGGCCTTCTTTGTCAGCGAAGTCATCAGTCAGGATTTTACCTGATAGAGAAACAGACAAAAAGAGGAAGTTGCTACTTAAAGGCGCATGAATGACAGCTTGTGGTCAAACCTGGGTACTGCAGTCTGTGTATCAAAACGAGCGAGTCCGCTCTGAGCAACTGTCGCCAGTTACGATTCAGCACCAGAAGATTCTAGATGACGTGTGAAGACGAGTCAGACACACTAACTCGTATGAGATTTATGTGAAAGTAGCATGAGTTAGCATAAATTAGCATTGTTAGCTCAATACTAGGCATTAGCCTTCTATAAAACAAAAAGCTGCTGTGGCTTCTTAAGGGTGCAGAAATAACTTCTGGGTCGCTCCTGTTAGCTGCTACATTATCTCCACAATGCGGCTGCTTTTTGCCGGCTGGTTTCGAAAGACAAACGCAGATGCAGTGTTTACCGGCGCAGGCTTGGCAACCCTTCAGGCTCAAATTTGACTGGGTCTGGAACCAGGAATCATGTAGGTGGGACAGATTGTAAACAAAGACTACGTCCCTCTTTGGCCATTTTAAAAGGAGAAAAAATTACAACCCCCACAGCCGGTTGAGAAGGGAATTCTATTCAATTCAATTCAAAACTACTTTATTAATCCCAGAGGGAAACTGATTGCTGTAGTAGCTCAGAATAATAATAATAATCAAGTCATCAAAGAGTTGTTGTATATTACAATGGCTGTTGGCAGGAAGGATCTCCAGTAGCGGTCAGTGTTGCAGCCAAACTGAAGAAGCCTCTGACTGAAGACTCTCTTCCGTTGTCGGGCAGTCTTGTGAAGAGAATGCTCAGGGTTGTCCATCATTTTCTTGATTCTCTGGAGAATCCTTCTTTGCATTATCTCCTCCAGCGGTTCCGAAACTGCCGAAACTCTGGCTGAGTCCTTGAAAGGGCTTGGAGTTCCTCCATCTTGTTGGCCAGTGATCTCACATTGCCCATTATGATCGATGGAAGAGATGGTTTGAATTTCCTCTTTCTCTGTCTCCGTTTTGCTCCCGCTCTGCATCCTCGGTTCTTGCGTTCTAGCTCAATTGGGATTTGTGGCTTCAGTTGAGGTATTATTTCAGCCTTTCCAATGTTAATCAGCTGCTCTCGATTGTAAACCAGCTCGTTGCCATGGTTACACATCATAACAAATGCTCAAAAAGTGAAAAAAGCTAAAAAATAGCTGTAAAAATCCTCCAAGCTTCACAGCACCAGAAACAAAAGTAAAAAAATACAGTTTTTCTTGAGAAACTAGAAGAAAACTAGAACAAAAAATGCCCAAGAAAAGGCCAAACTTACATAATAGTCAACAGAGTCTTGTGAAGAGAATGCTCAGGGTTGTCCATCATTTTCTTGATTCTCTGGAGAATCCTTCTCTGCATTACCTCCTCCAGCGGTTCCACAGTCGTCCCCAGAACAGAACCAACCTTTGTTATTAGGCTGTTGAGCCTTTTCAGGTCCCTGCTTCTGATGCTGACCAGCACCTGATTTATCATTGCCCATTATGATCGATAGAAGAGATGGTTTGAATTTCTGCTTTCTCTGTCTCCATTTTGCTCCCGTTCTGCATCCACGCTTCTTGCATTTTAGCATTTTAGCTCATTTGGGATTTGTGGCTTCAATTGAGGTATTATTTCAACCTTTCCAATGTTAATCAGCTGCTCCCGATTGTAAACCAGATTGTTACCATGGTTATGCATCATAACAAATGCTCAAAAAGTCAAAAAATTGCAGTAAAAGTCCTCTAAGCTTCACAGCACCAGAAACAGAAAAGTAATCTGATTCAATATCAATCAATCAATCAAAGCTTTATTTATAATATAACCTTCCTTCAAATAGACATTGGACTGTTTTGTGATGATTTCACTACTTATTGCACCTTTAAGAATCTGTTTGTGTTCTGTTGCTAGAAATCAAAGTCCCTCACCGGCATAAATGCAGACAAACGAGCCCTTAGCGATATCATCCAAGCACCGGATGCCCCAGCCTTTGTTCTGAGTCTTAAAGAGCTGGAGGCGGACCTGCAGACCGTGCTGCACCAGCCGATTTGTGCACATCTGAGCACAGCATTTGCACCTTTTATTACACTCGTAGATCCTAAGAGAGAGGAAAAAGGGCAAAGGTAAGAGTAAATCTAATTAAAATGAGCGTGCTACACCAGAAAAAGCCTCCGACCCTGTAGGCAGGCACTCCTCTAATCGCTTGTATAAATATCCCGCGTTTTGGTTGATCAGTCCCCCGGGTGTGCAGCCTGTAGCCTGCAGCGTCAGCTGGTGGCAGGAACATTTGGACCTGGACATGAAACGATAAAAACCCCTGACACATCTCCAAAGAATTAAGATGAGAGAAAAAATTAAACGAGCAGCTTCACTAACTTGTCCAGACAGCCGTCCGTGCAATCACACCCCACCAGGAAATCAGAACTGGTGTTGATGACCACGCCGTCTTCAGGAATACGTTCTTTACCTTAAAGAGAAACATTTTAAACTCAGATCAGATTATAAATCAGATTAGGAGTAAACTATAAAAAAAGTCATCATTTCTGAAGACAGGCAGGAGTCCCTGCAGCTCTTACTGTAGGCTACTTTAGGAGGGGGGGTGGTGTCGATCTCATTGACGCAGGACAGCGGGATGTCCTCCTTTCCACTGGTGATGTCTGGAATGTAATAAAACGGCCTTTGTGGCTGGAAAGGCCGATCAACCAGCACGTAGGGGTCGAGACAGAACATTTCTAAGAATATGAAGTCACAGCGGGTTTGGAAGAGGTAGGTCTGGATCTCTGACATCTTACGGAGACAGAGACCACATGGAGCCTTGTACGTCACGTGAAAAGACACCTGAGTGGGGAAATGAATAAGAGAAGCTTTGTGAACGTTTTAATCAGGCGGGCGACGTGTTTGAAAGCTTTCAGGGCCTCGTGAGGTACTTCCCATTTACCTTTCGGTTGATTTTGCGTCGACTCGTCATGCGTCTAAAATCATAGAGCAGGGGTGTGAGGAGGGGGTTTTTCCCTCGATGCTTGTCCGGTTTCACCGGCCGGATTCGTTTCAGACAAGCGGGCTGACACACGTGAGGCATGTAGAAGATGCGGTCAGTCGGGGCTCGGTAGGCGGGCTGTGTAGGAATTACGGCCATGGCGTGGGTCACAGGTGGAGGGGGAGGAGCCACAGAGGGCTGTCTCTGGTAGGAAACGGTGACAGAGGGTTGGGACGTAGAGGCATTCGGAATAGCCATCACTTTTCCGCTGTGGATTTACAAAAAGACAAATATAAAAAGGTAATCACATAACTTAAATCATACAGCAACCATCCCAAGATCATAATCTGAACGGATTTGATCAGTTTTCTTTGTTTAAAGTTGTTGGTTTTCAATAAAGTTAGAAATAAACACGATTTAATCACAGAAATTACAAGAAATTAGCAAAACAATCCATAAAGTTTATTCTGTGTTAATTTCCTGATTATTTGCGTTTAAAAATCCCTCATTTAGATTTTTAGATTACAGATACCTGTTTCCGCCACCAGGTGGCAGTAAGGTACAACACTGAATAGAGGTTGGTGTGTTAAAAAGGGAATTCTCATAGGTTATTGTAAGTAAATTACAGAGCAGGTCACCCCCTACCAGAGTATTACTCCACTCCCACTTCCTGTTTGAAAAATGCAACAAATGCTGTTGCTAGCAGAGCGAGAGGGCGGAGCCACTAACAAATACACACACACACAGGCTCACAATGACACTGTGACATCATATGGTACCAGCTAACGTTCCAGGGTGCCTCTTAGCCAATAGCGATGGCAGATTGAGGCCCTGTCCACACGTAGCCGGGGATCTGCCAAAACGTAGATATTATTCTACGTTTTGGTCTGTCATCCACACGAAAACGGAGTTTTTTCACACGAAAACGGATCTTTTTAAAAACTCCGGCCAAAGTGAAGATCTGCGTTTTCTCCGTTTTGGGTGTCTGCGTGTGGACAGACAAAACCGGAGTTTTAAGGTAAGCAACGCCACTTTCCGCAACAAAAAAATGCTGACATCACGTGTGCGACCTGTGTTTACACTAGCCGACAGCATGGACGCCCTCAGAGCTGCGCTCGCTTTATCAGTTGTCCAAGCGCTTTTTGCTTGTTTGTTTTTGCAAGAGGAATTACTGCTCCTTGCGGAAGACCACAGACGAAGGACGAGGTTAAGAACGGGGGAAGTACTGCCGCCTACAGGTCTGGCATGTCCTTAACAACGTATTTATCCGGGTACGTGTGGACAGAGTTTTTTTTTAAAACGAGGTGGTGTGGATGCAAGTTTTTGGAGGGGCGGATATTCGTTTAAAAAAAACGGCTACGTATGGACTAGACCTAAAATTCAAGTGCAGAGTTTTTACCTGACAACGGCACAACACTGACAGTTTTAGGCAAAAAAAAAAAATTTTTTAACTAAAATGCACTAAAGTGCAAAACTGTTGACTACACGTGTCTGCAGCACGATTAGACACGTATTTATATAGTTTATCAGAAAAAATAAGTTGATTTGGTGGCAACTTGCTCTTTAATTTTGGATCATTAGAGTATATACAGTAAGAGTATATAAAAACATAAACAAATACATAAAAATAAACATCATTAAAGTAATTTAATCGTGAGGTGAACCTACCTGAGGTTGCTGGAAGTGGGGGACAAAGTCTGCAAGATTTTGGAGGCATGTGTTCCTCCAACCCCAGGGATAAATGGAGATGTGCTCTTCTTTGCCATCTGATGCTTATTCCTTGAATATAAAAACACGACAAATCATATAAAACTAGAAAATCAGCTGTTGATAAGCGTGTGCTAGCATCGTTTGCTCTACTGGTGTCCACGGATCGATGGCTTTAGTAGAATCTCAATGTTTTTATTTCTAAAAGCCTGTTGGAACTGAACTGCTGTTATTCAGTTGCCATGGTGATGTAGCCTTGGAGCAAGTGAACCAGTTTAATTAAATCAAGTTCAAATAGACCTTTCTTTTATCACAGTTTTCATTATTTTCCTTTTTACTGAAAAAACGTGATGTATTCAGTTGCTAACTGAGTCAACAGAGAACGCTAATGATGCTAAAACTAATGACACGCTAACATCCTTAGCTCAACTTCCCAAATGCAGCGCAGTTTGTCTCGTCCTCCATTTGAGGTGCAGGACCTGAGACGTTAAATAACAGCTGACTGAAACTGCGTACATCAGAACCAAAAGCTTTTCTTCTTTAAGTTTGTGAATAATATTAATACCATTGACATATATACTGGACAATTCGTGTCCATAGGCTCCAATAATAAGTTTTTGCGCCAAAATGGGAGGTGGCCACCACCACCGTTTTGACCGTGTCACAGGTTCCGTCAAGCCCAGACAATTCCACAAAAGGCAAGAGAGGTGGAGCTGAGGGTGTGGCTTTAAGGCTGGGATCAACTGACGACACCCGGTCGAACTGAAGCGATGTAGCTACAAGCTAACCCAAAGCTAAATGCGGTGGTGGGAGCTAAGCTAATGGAGGTAGCTACCTAGCTACAACCGGAGTTAACTGTGCACAACACCGGAGCTTCTGAGTCAGAGATACGCCGGGCTGACCGCTGGGGAGCAGGGGCGGCGTTAGGCCCGGCTACTTGGGCTCAAGCCCCAGATCTAAAACGTGGAAGTAACATGCAGTACCAAAGTCCAACAGAGAGGGAGCAGCTGGCAGTAGTTTGTATACAGCCTGCCTGAGCCTCCACCACTGAAGAAGAAGCCCTTCAGCAGCCGGCTTCTTCTACACTCTCTGCCTGAAACGCATGAGTGAAGATGGACATAAGGAGGTTTTTTAGACCAAAAGTACCGCGACAGAACCCCAGCTTTGATGAGACTGGTGTTGACTCAGGTTTGTGAGTCTTATTTGAAAATATTTGTGAATTGTAATATATATGATGTTGACTAGTGCGTGTCACGTGTGTGTGTGTGTGCGTGCGTGTTAAGCCCTGGATCTTCTTCAGTCCTAAATCCGCCCCTGCTGGGGAGAACCGGGTGGAGCACAGAGGTTTCCCGAGAGCTCCACAAGCCGACAGCCGCGCAGCAGACAAGCGCCGCTGCGATCAGAGATGCGCCAAGCTGACCGCTGAGGGGAGGGGACCCTACCGATAGTCGGAACCTAGCTCCACCAACATGTTATATTTCAACCCATTTTCTAAAGTGCAGCATTATGTTAAATGCACTGGGTTTTACCCTATTACATTTAAAATTCATGGTTAAACAGTACGTGTTAAAATCTAAGCTCAGCTCGGCAGTGACCTAAAATACATAAATATAATTTTACTTACCAAAAAAAATTAAGTGGAGACTCCTTGGACGCTCCGTTAGTGCAATTAATGCCACAGCAAGTCATTTTGTCCAACAATTGTACAAATAATATCCAAAAAGAACGCACACACGCTACAACTAATGGTCTAAGTTGAGAGACTGAAAATGACCGAACAGTTTTCAGGCGAGGCCGAGGCTCTACTGAGACCTTTCCCCGGAGCTAGCTCTGTGGCCACAGAATTTTAGGCTTTTAATACACTTAAACAGAGGAGTGACAAAAAAATTCACCCCCCTCAGAGTTGTCATGAGTGTAAACTAGATCATTTAAACAAAAAACATGTTTTGGTACCAGGCTGTAAACATGTTTATTTCTGCTGTGAAATTGGTATTTTTAACATGGGAGTCAAAGAGGATTTGCTCGCTTCTGACACCAGCCCCTAGTGGATGAGGGTGGAAGTGCAATTTTTGTCACCTCCGTGTTGGCTTCATATCCAAACCCAAATTATGGGGGCTTGATTAATACCCAGTTTTAATTATTAAACAGCCCACGACTGTGTAAGTAAAGACAACAAGTGTTAATCACACCTTCTCAACAACGACCAGCTAATAAGTTCTGTCCATCACCTCAGATTTAAGCAAGTACGAAAACAAAAACTCCCTACTCTGCCCCCCGTGTGCTGCACTATTCGTGTTCACTTACTCGATGCGCTGAGGCTGTATGGTTTGTGAGGGCGGAGGCGTTTGCTGGATCTGAGGAGGCTGCTGGGGCTGAATGGGCTGAGGACGCTGCTGAAGCTGTGGTGTCGCAGCAGGCTGACTGGGAGGAACAGAAGAACTTCCAGCATGTTCAACGCCAGTGTACTGAACCACTGGGCCTTTACTTCTAAGCACTCCTGAAAGAAGAAACAAATAAAAGGGGTCAGGAATGGAGTGGACGTCAAATTATAACAAACGTTTTCACAGCGCTCTTTACGATTAGCTGCATGGACTAAATAATGTTAAAACTAGCTAAATGTGACCAACAACATGGAGGGGATCCTAGAGTAGATCTGAATTAAGTCACAAACCAGCGTTTCTTCTGGTCAAACACTGTTTTCCTCCCAAACGCTCATATTCAGGCATGGAATAATAAAAAACAGCGTGAATCCTGACGATAATCCCTGAATATGTTCACGAGTATTGAGAAGGAGATGCAGTCACCCATGTTTGGTCTGGTCCGCTGGTGGCCGGCCAGTTTCTTCTCTTGTGTGTTTGCTGAAGTCATTTTCAGATTGAACATGGGCTCTAATCTGGTGGATCCTCTGTAAATCCACTCGCTCCTTTTATCTTCCTGAAAAAGCAACACGAGAAATTCAGATGTTGAAAACAGTCTCGGCTTCTAGATGACGGCGTTACGGTGGGTACAGCCAATGTTTCCACTCGGTTATAATGCAGCCATGTGCTAAAATGACTAAATTCATTTTTCCTCATTAATGTACACACACCACCCCATGTTGACAGAAAAACACAGAATTTTAGAAATGTATGCAGATGTATTAAAAAAGACAAACTGAACTATCACATGGTCTTAAGTATTCAGACTAGGGCTGCACAATATATCGCAAATATATCGTTATCGCGATATCAGCATGCACAATATGCATATCGCAAAGAACAGACAAAAATCGCAATGAGTGGTCAACTAAAATGTTTCCTACACATGATGCATTCTGTCAAATGGAAGCATTATGTTTTTTTAACAAATCAAGTAGAGCTCTTCACCCATTTGGCCAATTGGGTGGGTTCTCATAGGTCAGATGCCCGCCCCCGAGGCGGACGGCACTTCATTTTGATGGTTAGCAAACACCTGAGTTAGCTTTGTTCTGCTCTTTCTGCAGATTCTGCTTTTCCCGGGATCCACTGATCGCCTTTTCTTGTTCATTTTCTTTTTCCCTTTCTTCACATCTTTTACTTTTTTCCTTTTTATGATATTTTTGTCATTTTTTTATTTCTTTGTTTTTGTTTTATTTGTTCCTGAGTTAAGTTTTTATTTATCGCAAGTAATATCGTCATCGCAATATTAATCACTGTTATCGCATATTGCAGGTTTTCCTATGTAGCGTCATGAAAGTCCTGTTTTTGACCTAAAGGTCCATGATCTGCTGTATCTGCTCGAGCAGAGACATAAAGTCTCTGACAGGCTAATCTACATGAGATATTGGCCAAGGTCTGTCATGCACTCTGCTCATCTGAACTGCTTCACCTCTGCTACAGCGAAGACGAAGAACTCTCTCGATAAACACCTAATCAACAACTTTGTTATTACCAATAATAATGTGAGCCCAATGTTCAATCAAATCTGTGAAATGACAATGTTATTACTTGATATTATAATCCTGTGATCAGTAGTATTTTACAAGTAATTATAATCCTGGACATTTGATCTAGAAACTGATGACATGTAATGCTAAAGCCACACGACACATTTCCTTTTGTCTGATCCAATCAGAACCTTCGTTTCTGGTGTGAGGCGTGGTTTTCTGTGGTGTTTGTATAAACCCTCTTTTGCATGTCAAATTCTGATTCGCCAGCAAACCAAAATATGACAATTATAAAAACTATCCCACGCCACCTTTTCTTTAGTTCAAAGCGTTCTAGAGAAGTCTCAGACCGGCCATCCGGACTTCCTCTTCAGCCATAAAGAACCTTGCTCGACAAGCTGGATAAAAACTGTTGCAAGTTACACCGGACCGCAACGGTTCCTTCAGAATAAAAGCTGAACCTCACGACCCCTTCAGGGTCTCGGAGATGCCAGTGATAACCTGTCGTGACCTGGGAGCATTCCAAGACTAGTTTGGTCGGCACCGCTGCTTTTCTACCGGCTTCGGTGCCAAGGAGGGTCCAAGAGGACCTCGGCATTCTGGATCTAATCGGAGGCTTCCCCTGGGTACGGAGACCGACAGATGGCGTTTCATGTGTGTTATAAATCTCCTACTAAAGTTTAGAGCAAAACATTCACTCCCACTCAGAACTAACGGCTTCTCCGGATCCGCTGGTTCTGATAATAACATTACACACACACATACCCCAGCACCTCACGTCTCACTCCACCTTAGTCCATCAGTACAGAGAGTGTTAAAGTTAGTCTTGTTTAAATTGTGTAGAAATAAATTTCGTAACTATTATAAACCTGACTCTCTCTCTTTCCTCGGAGTTAATACGAAGTGTCGCTTAATCCCTGCAATAAAAAGTTCTGATCGTCTGGTTAAAATATTCAAAGATCCATCAGATTGATATTTCATATTTCTATGGAATCTCACATTTCGTGCAGCCCCAATTCAGACCCTTTGCTCAGTATTTAGTAGAAGCATGTTTTGAGTCTTCTTGGTAAAGATGCAACAAGTTTCTTCCACCTGGATTTGGGGCTCCTCTCCAGTTCTGTCAGGCTGGATGATGAATGTTGGTTCAGAGTTGCCATGAAGCCACCACTTCAGTATTTTAGCTGTGTGCTTAGGGTCATGGTCATGTTGGAGGGTAAACCTTCGGCTCAGTCTGAGGTCCTGAGCACTCTGGAGAAGGTTCCTGTCCAGGATATCCCTGTACTTGTTCATCGTTTTCTCGATTGCAATCGCCATTCCAATTTATTTCAACGCAGCGTGAGAGCTGACCAAAGCGCCTTACAGTAGGCCAAAATAAAACAGAATAAAAATTGTTCAATAAAAACTAATGACAAGCAGTAAAAACAAGTAAAACAACCAAAAACAAACAAAACAATGAAAACAAGCATAAAAAATGGCCTAAAGCTAAAAGCCAAGTCTTAGAAACGAGTCTTCAGTCTAGACTTGAAGACTGAGACAGATGAAGACTGCCGTATGGAGACGGGACGGGCATTCCACAGGAAAGGTGCTACATACACAAAAGCCCCCCCCCCCCCCCCCCCCCCCCCTCAGATAAGTGGTCAGCTGACCTCAGAGAGTGCACCGGCACATAGGGCATGAGCAGCTGTGACATGTAGGAGGCTATTTAATGACATATAGACGAAGAGTAAAGTCTTGAACGGCACCCTGAAGGTCATGGGCAGCCAGTGTAGATGTGCCACCACCGGAGCAATGTGACTCCTCCTGTTTGTGTTTGTCGGAAATCTAGCAGCATCTGCAGCCGGTTTAAAGCCGACACCGGAGCACCAATGAACAGTGAATTTGCTTCGTTTAAATGAGAGGTAATAAAAACATGCATCATCACGGACTCCAAATGTTAACGTCTTTTCGTCTTTCTCTTCTGCACTCGAAGAGTACAGACGCTTCCCTCTTTTGCTCCCTTATCTTTTTTCCCAAGGCTCTTTGTCCTGTCTGCCCACAGAGCGCTTCTCTGCATTTCTTCTGAAAAACTCTATTTTTACTAACCATGGATTTGATAAACTGGTCATTCAATGCGATCGATAAGATTTGTTCAACAATGAGAACGGAGCAGGGGGCTCCCACATGTCCACAGGGGACACACCCGGTGGGGTATATTTTGGATTCCTGGAAGGAGTGGAAGATCATATGCCTCTCCCAGCTGTCCACTGAGGACATCAAAGACGTGTGGATATTTGGTCTAATGATCACTGGATTTCTCCTGATTGGAGTGGGAGGATTTCTGGTCTTCTGGAAATTTGGGAAGACGGGAGCGATTGGAGGGCGACCCGCACCCATGGAAAGCACCGTCCGTGTGGAGACTTCTCAGACTGGGACGTTACTCGAGGTGAATCGTAAGCTGGACAATGTTCTAGCTGCGATACCGGTATTAGTGCACAAAATGGATATCATCTCGGAGAGGGTCACCGGACGTATGGACAAGCTTAAAACCCCAAATTGGCTTCACTGAAGGACTGGAATTATCATCTTAAAGACTGACGGCAGAGAGGAAAATTATCTCAGCCTGACCCAAACAAATTCTTGTTATCTGAATCTGACGCCCTGGTAGCCTTGAGCTGCAAGCAACAAACCCCCGAAGGAATGCAGACAGATGCTGTATAAACCAGACCCCCCCCCCCACCCACCCACCCACACACACACACACACACCCCACCCCCGCCTTCAGATTGGTGGACTTCAGCCTGGCGAGGTCATCAGCTGTAGGAGTCAATGTGCTCTTTGCTTCTCCCAAGATCTCCCTCCCACCTGTACAGTAGATGAGCGCCTTAGATGGCTGCTCTTGCTGGGGGAAACAGGATCCCACCCCCCGCCCCCGCCTTCCTACTGGAGTCTCATGTTGTGAACTGTTGATGTTCGTGCTTATATGTTTGAGGTGTTTTTTTGCATAGCAAAGCCACGCCCTGTCGGGAGTAACTCTGGAATGCCTTTTTTCCCTCCCCCAATTTATCCTCATGTAATCCCCTTTTCATCTAAATGAAATGAGTGCCGTTCCTGGCTGCTCTCGTGGTCTGCCTGTATCTGTTTTGTCTACATGTGTGTGTGTGTAACCTTGGTCAGGCTGTGCTGCAGAGTCAAATTCCTATGCTTCGGGTCGCTGGAGCACTGGCAATAAAGCTTTTCTGATTCTGATTCCCGAGGTCCTTTGGATGTCTTTCAGCAAACGTGTCTTGCGCAGCGGAGAGGCTCCTGACGAGCCACTCTGCCATAAAGCCTTGACTGGTGGAGGGCTGCAGTGATGGTAGACTTTCTACAACCTTCTCCATCTCCTGTCTGCATCTCTGGATCTCAGCCACAGTGATCTTTAGGTTCTGCGTCACCTCTTCTCCCCCAGTAGCTCGGTTTGGCTGGACGGCCTGCTCTAGGGAGGGTTCTGGTCATCCCAAAAGTCTTCGTTTAAGGATTAAGGAGGTCACTGTGCTCTTAGAGCCTTTAAGTGCAGCAGAGATGTTTTTGGAACCATGGGCAGATCTGTGCCTTGCCACAATTCTGTCTCTGAGCTCTTCAGGCAGTTCCTCTGACTTCACGATTCTCATTGGCTCTGACACGCATTGTGAGCTGTGAGGTCTTTTAGAGACAGGTGTGTGGAGTTCCTAATCAGGTCCAATCAGTAGAATCAAACACAGCTGGACTCCAATGAAGGTGTAGGACCATCTCAAGGATGATCAGAAGAAATGGAAGCAGTTAAATATACGAGTGTCACAGCAAAGGGTCTGAATACGTAGGACCATGTGATATTTCAGCTTGTCTTTTTTAATAAATCTGCCAATATGGGGTGCTGTGTGTACATTAATGAGGAAACAATTAATTTATTTTATTTCAGCAAACGGCTGCATTATAACAAAGAGTCAAATATTAACAGGAGTACCTTTGAATTGAATTGAATACTTTCCATACCGACTGTATGTACTCAGTAGTATCTCAGGTAAACGTGCAGCGCTTTATTCCACAGGTTTGAATGTTTTAGAGTGAAACTACAATAGTAATTAAAATTTTGACCTAAAAAAAATGACTTTTAAACAAACATTTTGTATTATTTTATGTAGCCGGTTTAAATTTGTTGTTCACGTACCAAAAAGAGAATTTTGACCAAGCTGCCGTCCACTTCCTCCACTTTGCTCTTCCACCAAGTCCCCTCCCACTCGGTCTTGATGATCTGGCCGACCTTTAGGAGCACCATCGGCCTGCTGGGGTAGGCAGAAATGTACTCCTCGATGAAGTCTCGACACGACGCGTCCTCTATGTCTTCCCAAGTACGCTTCACTATAAAACAATATCAGTTATCTTGATTAATATTTTCTCTACACGTTGCTGCACCTTTGGAAACCATGAAAAAAGAAAGAAAGGAGAAAAATGGGCTCCTACGCGGTTTGCACACTGGGTAGACTTCAGGCAGTATCACATATGAAGCATAGCCGTCGTCGAAGAAAATCAAATACCTGAAACGGCAAAGCGGGTCATTAATGAGCTCAGGCCTTCAGAAAGCTGCCAAACCTGCAGGCTTTCATTGACTTACCTCATGCGGTTTTTGTTGTTGGGCATCTCTGCCACGATTCCCGCGTAGAGCCACGTCAGGCTTCCGTCTTTGTACCTGGCGACGACACGAGCCCCGACAAACAGGTCCTCCATAGCCGGGTTGTCGTCAAAAGCCACGTGATTCCCGGACAGCAAACTCTTGCCTTTATCAAACCTCACTTTGTATTTATAAACACCGTTTCCTGAACGTTAAAGGAGAAAATGTGTGATTTAAAAGAAAAAACACTGATTCCTTAGCGTCATCTTTAAAAAAAGCATTTGTAAAACACACGAAGACGACGACGAACCAATAGGGTTGATAGCCACGAGGGTTCCTTTGTGCCATGTCTTGGTGCGTTTCTTTCCCAGGATGTTCATCCCGATCCGGAGATCAAATTTTTTCAAGCTCGAGCTCGGCGGGGTCGTCCCTTGAGACGAAGCTTGCGATACAAATATTGTCGGTGCTGAAACCTGGATGACTGAAATTCCCACCAAAGAGCATCAATAACGCTTCACACGAGTCCGATTAATAAACAGACTCTTATATTTGCTCACGTGACTGAGGAGCTCCTGGTGAAGGTTTGCCCACCATTTGGGTCAACTTCTGCACCTGCTGGGAGGTTTTCTGGAGAACTGCAGAAGCTTCTTTTAACTGGTGATAAAAACAGGCGACAGAAGAGGTTGTTGAGGAGAATTACGAGTTTTACATCAAATACAGGCCTTTTTTTCTTTATGTAACCTAAAAAAATAACTATGTTTTGGCTGAATTTAAAGAAATGATTTCCCATTTAATATTTTTCACCGAGGATTGTGGTTCACTTGTTGAATCAATACATTTGCAGTGGTCTCTAGTAGAAATTAATGCCTTTAAGTTGTACTCTGGAGAAAAAAAAGCTCTGATGCACCTGTTCCAGGAAGTACGAGTCATCTGGAGTTGCTTCAGACGACAGGATTGGAAGTCTTATTTCCTGATATTCAGACATCTCTCCTCTGATTGGATAACAGCAACACAGCTCTACCGCTGACTCTGCCCTGCATAGTTGATGTTTTATCTCCACAAATAACACAAGCCTGGAGGAGTCCTGCTGTGTGGTGGAGTATCTAACGCTAACAGTTAGCTTCTACTAGCCGAGACGTTCTCTGCTGTTACCTGGACGCTAAACCAACAACAGCCTTCCCCGTTGTGAGCCAAGATGGGTGAGTCCATGAATGTTCAGTGACAGTGTGACGTAGATCTGTCAGGATTTTCTATTTTCTATCAGAGACTAAAGCAGGAGATAAGTGTAGGAGACTGTTTTCATGTTCGGACGGCATGAAGAACTCTGAGTGACCCATTATAACCTAGAGGATAAAGTATACTTTATCCTTTACATTTGATGTCCCATGGGCTGTCGGAGCACCTGATGTCCTCTGGACGATGCCAGCGTGCTCTTCTATGACCCATTATAATCATTAACTCATTCACTGCCATTGAGGACTAAAGTCGTCATTTGCATTTTGTTACTGTGTGGGTGTCGGACGAGCCCCCGCACGGTGAGAACAAACAGCCGATCTTCATCCGCGTACGTCACAGGTCACGTGATCAGGAAGCAGAACGTCATGTGTTAGGAGATCGTTTTGGGCCGTTGCTGTAAAAAAAAGTGAGGCGCGAACCGGAAAAGCTTCTGCCGATCACACTTCAACAACGGATTATGAAAGAACGGATAACGCTCGAAACGCGCGGATTCTTCCTGATGTAAAAGGTGAGTCTCCATTTTGTTTTGGTTGTTTCGGCGTCGACATCATCCTAGCATGCAACGTTCTGTCACTCTTAAAAAAAAACAGTAAAAACGGTGAGAAACGCTGGCAGCGAATGAGTTAAACAATATTTCTCAGTTCTCCACACCTTTAAAGCTGCCTGTTATGTGTCAACAGCACTTTTTGTCCCTGATGCTCATTAACAAAAACAACACTGTAGTAATTACATAGTAATTAGATATGAATATATTTTCAGAAACACTGTTTTTGTTGCTCTCACCACTGAGTCTTTGCCTGGAGATTTCGTTGGAGGAACCACTGATGGTGCAGAACAGAAGAAAAAGAGATGAACAACAGTCTCAGTGTTTTCATATCTTTTTACAAAACAGCACAACTTACAACATCCAACTGCAATGACATCGTCATCGTCATCATCATCTATCTCAATGACTTCAGAGCACAGTCCATCTCCACCCCCTTCATCCTCAGAGCTGCTCTCTCGGTAGACAAGACCGTTCAGCTGATAAGCCTCCTTTACCAGTTTCTCACACCTCTTTAAAGATCTAAAAAAAGGAGACAAGAAGATGAGCTCGTTATAGATAAGCACTAATAAAACAGACAACCATTCCACCTCACTGGTTTGTGTCTTTGAGAAGCATCTCCGTCTTTGCCTCCTCTTCCTCTTTCTGTTCCACCCACTGCTTCAGTTCTTTCAACTGAGCTTTTTTCTTCTGCACCATCTCACTCTGTTCCACAGCTTCTTCAACCAGCTTCTTCAGATCATCCAAGGAAACACCCAAATCGTCCTCCAGACTCGAGTCCCAGCCGTCCACCTCCATTCTGAGGAGGGAATGCAGAGAAACACATTTAAACAGCGCTACATTTTTAAAAACAAACTCAACCGTCTGCTTTACAACCATCAGCTTAAACTCCCACAGATGGCCAGAATGAAGCATGATAACATTTATTTACAGCTTGGTAGTGATTAATTAAGTTTAACGAAAAGAGTTATATTCTTTATATATATATATATATATATATATATATATATATATATATATATATATATATTAGCATTTTTGTGATTTTGATCAAGTTTTAAACCTCACTCTGTGTGAAAGACATTAATAATACCTAATAGTCACACTCCCTAAATAACAACGCATTACTGTTATAGACGTGTCTAGCATACGGGTCATCATCCTTTATGGTAAAAACAGGATAAAATACACTCAAGTTAATCTGATTTTTTAAAGATGCAGTGAATCCATAAAAGAAATTCCAGATGCATACCAGTTTATCTGAATAATACACATGTATAAGATAGTAGATCACTAGGGACATCAGGAGTAAACACAACTTTCCCACTTAGTTGTTGCAAAAAAGATGAACTTATGAGCTGAACTTGAGTAAATAATAAAAATGTTGCTCATTTGTTGTCGGAGAGTGATGTAAAGCCCTAATGTCTTCGTTTTACACGTTAGATTTGTGCAGCAACAACAAACCCTTGTTGAGACGCATGCTAACCGGTTAGCTTAGCATGGGAAAAGAACAATTCTGATTTGAATGAGAGGTGCAGGCTGCTGAAACAAATATGTTCATTGCACAATAGAGAATTGCATCAAAAACATTCGTAACCTATGAAACATGTTCTAATTAACGGGAAAGCCACCCACCGCTCGCTGATCTCCATCATCTCGGACGCAGATGTAAAACTAGCTTATTCCGCTAATGCTAAAGGGTAAGCTACAAAAGATGTTTCGATTCCCGGGGTGTCCGAAAAGGGCGGTGTAGTAGATCGCAGCATTGGAAAAAAAGTCCCGCCCACGCAGGATGTTATTGTGACTTAATAATTGAACCGAGCCAAACAATGACGAGTTCGTTTGGTTTTCAGATTTTTTTTAATGTTTAGGAATGTGAATAGTTTTACGTGGGGCAGTTTAAAAGTTATACAAGTATAACATATTGCAAATTGTTTGATTTACTTTTTCATTTTACCGAATAAACAAGTTTATCAAATTAAATCAGCTATTGTGGTCAAACATTTACTCTTTTGTTCTGTAACTAATTGCATTTCTTTTTATTTTCTTTGAATATTTTATGCATTAATTGTGAAATCCTAATACAGTAGTTTTCATTCTGTTTGAAACAAAATATGGACCTTTTTTATAAATCAGTGTCTATCTACGTCTGTGTGAGTTAATTAGCTGTAGTTGGGTATTTATTTGAACTAATAACTAATAGTTTTATATCTGGCATGTTTTATTACAAACCACACATTTGTTCTGGTAAAATTTAGTACCTAAATATCTTAATTTTATATTATCTGGCCTTTTTAAGGTTCCATTTATTTAATTTAAAACAAGGGAGCTATGTTTATTTGCCAGCAGAGGGCGCAAAGTTCCCGTTCTTGCAAGGAACCAAAAAGAACTTCAGAGGAAGTGTTTCAATTAAGGAACTCTTTCAACTTTAGAAATCCAGTTCCTTATTCTCCTTCTACTCCTCGGTCTCTTCTTCAATACTACAATTTCCAAGAGAACAAAAAAAAGGATTAAGTTTTTTTAAGGCTCCATCAAACCAAGGAGGCTAAAATATTCTCTTCTAAAAGGCAAAGAACACAAGCGCAGTTACAGCTTTCATACACTGGAGGGCAGCAACTCCCCATCTTCACGTACATCCATTTTCTGAACCCGCTTGTCCGCGCGCGCGTGTGTGTGTGTGTGTGTGTGGGGGGGGGGGGGGTGCTGTCTCCAGCGGTCAATGGGCAATCGGGGGGTGCACCCTGGACAGAGAGCCAGTCCATCGCAGGGCAACCGAGGGCAACACAGAGACACACAGGACAAGCAATCTTGCACACACACGCGCACTCACCCTGTGCAGCCCCTCCCCATCTTTCCTTCTATTCTAAATGCTGTTGGACAAAAGTGTTCTATTTTTTGCCAGGAGAGGTCGCCAATTCCCAGTTCTTTCAAGGCAACAGAACACGGTTTTTGGAATCGTTGAAGTAAATATTTCTAAGGAACTTTTTTGACTTTATAAATTCAGTTCCTTCTACTCCGTCTACCCCCCCCCCCCCCTTTAATATTAATATTCCCAAGAGGAGAGAAAAAAGATTAAGATTTTTTAAATGCCCCGTTAAGATAAGGAGGCCAAAACATTATCTTCTAAAAGGCTAAAAAGAATACAAGTGCAGTAACAGCTTTCAGACACTGGAGGGCAGCAACTCACCATATTCCCTTCATTATGTATGAAAACAGTGTTGTTCTATATTTAGCCAAAGGAAGACGCAAATTCCCAGTTTTTTAGAGGCAACAATACACGTTTGGAAGTAGTTAGCGGAGTTTCTATTGAAAAGGACCAAACAGTAAAAGTGCAAAAATAAATCTCAAACTTTAGGGGTGCTGCCGTGCTGGGATTTAATTTTAGGAGTGCTTCAGCATCCCCAAAAGCAGTCTAGAAAGGCCTATGCTTCGCAGGCTCTCACATCACAACTCCAAATGTCCAAAATTATGAGCTGATTTTCGCTGCAAGATGGATTCTCGCGAGATTTGGAGTTTTCCAAACTCAGAAGAATCCTGAAATGCGTAGACTCGACACGGATTTTGGCCCCCATACCGCACCATAGTACATAGAGATCAGGCTGTTGCTGTGTTACACATGAGCGAGAAGGGGGAATATACGCCCTCCTGTGGACAAAAGCCAGAATTGTCAAACCATTTGGAGGATATGTTACCCTCTTCATCTCTAAACTGGAAAAAAAAATCCTAATTTGTTTTGTCCTCCAGTACGGCTTACCAAGACGCAAACATTTCCTGGATTGTTTTGGTCAACAAGGTGGAAGCACGATAACCCAGTCCTTCATTATTATTCACGAGAGGACAAAAAATATTTAGATTTTTTTTCCAGCTTCACTGAGACTGCAGAAAGAGAGGATAAGGACGGTAAAACGTCCTCTAAATGGTAACAGAACCAGTTTAGTTTAAGCTTTTAGCACATGAGGGCCGCAGTTCCCGCCTGTCGCTCATATAAGGTCAATTTAAAACTCAACCTGTGGCGCTGTAGCTTCTGTGTACAGTAGCGACGCGATGTGTAGCTCAAACGGATGAGCACTTTGTGACGTGAGCGCTGTGCATGTCTCACATCCACACTGGAGGCTTTAGCGGTGCGTATATATATGGAAGGCCAAAGGTGACAAAACTTCACCCATACAAAACATGCGTTCTGTCCAGAGACTAGAAAGAGACTGATTTGACTGATAACTTCACCTACTAAACCTAAAATTGTTTTTGTGCCAAGCTGTAAACATGTTTATTTCTATTGTGAATTTAGCATTTCTAACAATGAGAGTTTGCTCTGTTTCGTACCCAACCCCAGTGGATGAGGGGAAATCGGCAGGTTTTTGTCACTTCCTGGAGTTTCAGGAAGTATAGTCAGAGGTTCTTCCTTGGTTCAGTCCACAAGGACACGTGTAATGGCCAACAAGATGCACGTCATGACCACAAGACAGTGTCTCAGGCAGTCATTGTGTTTGTAGGTCTAATGAAGAAAGCATCTTACCTTTTACTGCTTTACCATGTCCTGACCGTGGTTCGATTCCTTGTCCCAGAAGTGATTTATTTGATTTTAGCTACAATTCTTGACATTATTACGTTTTTAACCCTCAACTCATTCACTGCCATTGACGACTAAAGTCGTGATTTTAGATCCAACCGTGCACTGCCAATGACGACTAAAGTCGTCATTTGCATGTTTTTACTGAGTGGGCGTTGGATCGAGCCCCGCCCCGAGAGAACAAACATCTCAGCTCTGAAGCCGATCTTCATCCGCATACGTCACGTGATCAGGAAGCAGAAAAACCATGTGTTAGATCGTTTTGGGCCGCTGCTGTAAAAAAAGTGAGGCGCAAACCAGAAAAGCTTCTGCCGATCACAATTCAACAACGGATTATGAAAGAACGGATAACGCTCGAAATGCACGTATTCTTCCGATGTAAGTCTACTCTTTGTTTTGGTAGTTTGGGCGTCGACATCATCCTAGCGTGCAACATTCTGACTCTTAAAAAAATACACAGTAAAAATGGTGAGAAACGCCGGCAGCGAAGGCCTTTAGCGGCCAGGAAACGGCTGGCAGCGAATGAGTTAACGGTGAAACTTAAAAATATCATGGCACATTTTTATTTGTTTTACTTTATTTTGTAAGCTGAAGCAGCTTTTATTTTTGTTATGTATTTTAGTTTTACTGATTAATTTCTGCAAAAACAGTCTCTCTCTAAAGATCTTTGAATTTGGTCATTTCCAAGAAGCATTTAGTTGAAATGCTCTGGGTGTGACACACATCCCAATGACTTGCTTAACTCGTCGGTCATTACGCCCGTCCTAGTGGACAAGACACATATTTTACTGGAGAGCTTTTGTTCTCCCATAAGAGGATTAGGTTCTATTGTTGCCACTGGCTGCTTCTGGGATGCATTCATTTCTGCAGTTAACATTGCAAAACGTTGAGTAATTTTCAAAGAAAAAGACCCTTGCAGAGATGTGATGTCATCTATGTAGATTACATCAATACATGTGATCTAACGGCTTATTTACTCCCAGCATCTTTCGAGAAGTACAATGTTTCTCTTGGTTGAATCCTTTCCATGGAGAGGCATAAACGTGATCTTTTCTTCTTCTGGCTTTAATGGACGGCATAAACAAACCTCAAACACTGAAGTCTCGAGGGAACTTTCGATCTGGCGAGTCCAGCGGAGAAGCGCTCTGCACCCGAGACGCTGTCCTAGTGTGACTGACACATTTACGAGTAATGGGTCTTTTGGGTATGTAGAAAATGTTTCAGAGCTTCGAGTTCAGCTCTAGAAAAATGGGAGCGAAAATAGATGTTGCTTTCATAGTTTTGGTTAGTGTAGACACAAGTTTGTGAAGTTTGATCTTCTGTCAGCATTATCCAACTGGAGGGGACCAACATAAATATTTCTGCAGCGTTGAGTGAAGAAGAAAATATCATGTCTATAGCACCTCTCAGGATAAAAATTACGAGTTGCTTCACAAAAACAAAAATTGTAAAAATATAAAAAAGCATTTAGAAAATGTTTAAAAATATATTAAAATGAGCACTAAGACAATTGTGATTAAAAAAATGTAGAGAGAGTGAACAGGAAAGAGGGAAATCAGTGGATCCTGAGGAAGGTGGAATAGGTGGGGAGAGCAGAATAAAGAGAGAGAGGTGAAGAAGGTCATACAAAAGCCAGCCTGAACAAGTGAGTCTTCAGCTGCTTTTTAAAGGAGACCACTGAGTCCACTGATCTCAGGCTCAGGGGGAGAGAGGTCCAGAGTCTGGGGGCCACAGCAGCAATGTGGGTGAACGTGGGTCTGAATGAGACAAGAAACAGACCCAAACAATCATGTAAATTCAGTTTTTATTGAATTTTTTGAAAACATACTGGACAAACAAAGGACTGCTTGTATAAACTAGATGTGGCTTTAAGGTTTAAATCATTTAAGAAATCACATTTTTTTTACCAGAAGGGGAAAAAAAAGAAAATTAAATGACACAGACACTGAAATAAAAGATTTTCAGAAAGTGAGGAGAAACATTTCAAAAGTGTTATTTCTGACACGATCTGCAGCGCCATCTAGAGGAACCGTAAGTATCACATGAAAGCATAGTCTCCAGCCTAACAGTTGGTCGTATGGTCCTTAAAGAATAACGTTAAGATGAAATGGGGAGATGACAGATATGCTGTTTTAGCACACAGGGAGCGTTGCAACATCCGACTGTAGAGAACAGTGAAACCAGGTCGATTTATGACCACAAAGCCTAAAAATGTCACGTTGTGTTCAGCTCGCCGTTACCTATACAAGGTGGATGAATAAACTGCTAAATGTATTATTTACCTTAATCACTGTAAATAGAATGGGTAAATTTGGTTTCGTTCTGCTCACGTGTTTATTTGGTCGTGTAAAAGAGGTGAAATGTTGCACAAAAAGAACTGGATTCAAAACATCTCACACCCAAAATTTACTTAGAAGAAAGTAGAGCTGGCTAAAGTACAAGAGAGCGACACGAATGAAGAGAGAGACATCAGGGAAAGAGGGGCAAGCCAAATTTCTGTTGTTTTGACATGTAGAAACATTAAGGCTTGCTGGTTAGAACGAGACATATTCCCATCAAACATGAATGTTTGTTTTTGCTTCTTCTCCATCTTTGACTAAATCAGAGCCAAACTGCTGGGACTAAAAGTTCTCATCTTTTTATAGCTGCTCAAAAATACTCGTGAGAAAAGTTACACCAAGAGAAATAAGGAACAACTGAAAATCTTTGCGTAGCTCGTGACTTTGCAGCTTAAACACCGGGTGACTTTGCAGCTGAGAATCGGCGAAGCTACACAGAATCAGAACAGCTGACGTTCAGATTAGTCGCACAACAACAGTGCTGGAGGGACAGCGGTCTGATCACGATGCAAGAACACGAGGAGTCTCCACACACCTTTCTAGTGATGGTGACAAAACCAAAGTGGATGTTACAGCTACTGTGTATCTACATTGGATCATCAAACAACAACGCCCATCACACCATCTCCTTTTAGTTTCCAACTCTTCTCAATCAGAATTTTCCAGTAGCTCCGTGCTGCAGATCCTCTCTAAATGTACTTAAAACAGGTCGACTCCATTTAAATACAAACCTTTGAAGCGTGGCTCCCTGTTCCCACCCAAAAAAACAACATCCATGTCTCACAAAGTATAAAAAAAAAATTCTCGACCCACCCCGGCCCCGTTATTACACACATTTCTCAAATTTCATACACATCCCAACCCACCCAGCTACACGACTACCGCCCCAAACCGAGCCCGGTGTTACATTTAAAATAAACACACGCCATTCCTCTCCTCCTCCCTGCCACACTGGTGCTAAATGCTCAACACGTCACGTAGATCTCCTTTAATTAACCGGACATCACCAAAGCCGTTCGCCAAACGATTAACAGTCCGAGATCTACCTGAAATGCTGCTCAGCCAAAATCACTCCGAGGGCTATTTGGAAACAGGCAGTACATGCTACACTCCCTCCCTCCCCCCTCCCTCCCCTTTCCCTCTCATCGTCCCCCCTCTACCAGAAGTCCCGGCGGTGATAAGCATCTGGATCGCAGTATTTCGTTACCACCACCCTGTTGGCAAACTTCCTTCCAGTCAGCCCCTGCATGGCCTTCTGGGCATCAAAAACTGAAGTGAACTCCACAAAAATCTGTGAAGCGAGGGAAAACAAGAGGCACGGTTATGATTTGCTGATCCATCAAAGCGCTTTACATCAGAATCTGAAGGTTGCCTACCTTGCCCGTCCCAGGTATGTCCAGGCCGTCCACCGGACGAGGGATCTCGATGCTTTTCACTTGGCCGTACTTGCTGCACTCCTCCCTGACGTCTTCCACAATCTCCTCATATTCTTCATCGTCCAGGAGCTCCTCGGGGGCCACCATGTTCATCAGGCACAGCACCTCAGTGGGCAGGCCACCCATCTGAGTGACGGAGCTGTTCAAACCCGGCACCTGCAGCGTCACCGGGGTCTGGTTTATAGTTGTCTGGAGAAAAAACAACAACAAAGACTTTCACGTTCAGGCTTCTGCATACCGCCATAGATCCACCCTAAACACAAGCGCACAGCTTCATATTCAGTACACGACTTGGCTGAAAAGACGTATATTTGTCCTGGTTAGAACTGAACAGACGAGGAGCTGCAGCAGATCTATTCAGCAATCTGTCTCGGTCCGTTTTAGAACCGACATCCAGCCTCCCACCGTTCTGCTGTCATTCACCCAGCAGCTGGAGCCTCACCAGAGTGGCGTTCTTGGATCCCACGCTAGCCCTCTGCACCAGGAGCTTCTTGTCTCCGAGCTGCATGCCGTTCAGTCCAGCGATAGCCTGTGCAGACAGCCAAAGCTCAGTGACCCGTTTCCAGAAAGGTTCCACCACAGACGTACCTGCTGGGACCCGTTACCTGATCGTTCAGGTTGACATCAACATATTCACAGAAGGCATATCCTTTAGATAGGCCTGTGGCACTGTCTTTTACCAGGTTAAAGGCCTTCAGAGGGCCAAACGACGTCAACAACTCCTTCACCTGAAACACGAGAGTTCACGCGAGTTTAGATGGAAACTAAAGCAAACAAGATTAATGTCAACTTTTTATTTCATTCGGTTCATTTCAACACCAAAATGTCACCAATAAGAAAACACACATGAATGCTAAGCACCAGGATGGCACTTAGACTGCAACACCGACCTGGTCATCGTTCAGATAATTGGGCAATCCACCAATAAAGAGCTTGTGAGCCGAGTCTGGGACCACTGTGGACACCACTCCTGCAAAATGTGCAAGGACAAGAACGAGTCTGAGGAACCCGAGAAGAGGCTCACGTGGATATTGAGTGATCAAATGTTTATGTATACTTGTAGCAAAATGTAAGGATAAAAACCATTAATTGTCTGTGTACCAGGCACATAGACACTGGGGTTCTCGCTCATGCCGGGCAGTGGCTGGTAGTCGTGCGGACGACGGATTTTAAGGCTTTGGCCTTGAAAGATGATGCCATCAAAGGCCATTGCCTGTGTCGTTTCATCCACTGAACGAAACTGAACAGAAACATTTAAAAACACACAAACAAGATCCAACGAGAGTTCAGGAATACTTCAGAGCAGGAGTAGGGAACCCTGGTCCTGGAGAGCCGCCAGCCAACACGTTTTAGGTTTCCCTGCTCCGACACAGAGGATTCACCAGTTTAGCAGCTCATCAGCCTCTACAGAAGCCTGTTAATAGCCTGCTGTTTAAAATCAGATGTGTTGAAGCAGGGAAACCTCTAAAACGTGTTGGATCGGGACCAGGGTTCCCTAACCCTGCTCCTGAGGATCATTAATGACCATCACGGGATGTTTCTCACCTCAAGGAAGGCAAAGTTCTTGTCCTGGTTGATCTGTACAGCGAGGACAGGATTTCCAGGGGCCTGAGTAAGACCACCTAAACGCATCTGAGCGTTAAAGAAGTCCATCATGGACTCCTACACACACACGCACACACACACACGCACACGCACACACACACACAAAGAGTAAAGGTCATTAAAACGATATTATCCAAACCGAAATATGCTTTTCTGTTTCTCACCTCTGTGATACCAAAGGGGATGTTGCCAACATAAAGACGGCGGGCCTGCCGGGTCATCTGGCTGCCCACCACAGGTACGGGGGTGGGGGTTACAGCCAGGCCGTCTGGGGTCATGGTCGGCAGGAGGGCGGTGGCTGGAATTTGTCCTGCCGCTGAAAAACACGAAACACAAAGTTATAATCTTCCATTTTACCACACTACCATCATATCTACATCACATAGAGGTTTCAGTACCGCGATGGATAACATCCCAACTATAAATGTATCAAACTTGTTACCCTGCATGGCTTTGTACTGCATGGGAGTGATGTGTTCAAATCCAGGCGGAGGGACATCCCAGTACTTCTTTATCTTCTTCTTCTTCTCACGCTGAGGAGAACGGCTGTTTGACAAAAAGAAAAAAGTGAAATAAATTTAACTCACGTTTTGATTAAATACAGGGTGATTTGCTGAAATATATTAAGAAATAATGATTTTAAGACCAAATTCACTCATTTAAGCAACACATTTGCTGTTGTCTCTGGTATAAACGAGTTAATCTCTGAGGAAAAAAGCTCTGAAGCTCCAGTTTCAGAAACTCAAAGTGAGCCAGAGCAGAGTTGAGTTTCAGACGGAGGATTTGGACTCTTAGTTCCTGATATTTGAACATATCACCTCTGATTGGATAACAGCAATGTGACTCTACAACTGACTGTTAGCTCTGGAACGTTGATGTTTTATCTCCAAACATAAAACCAGCCTGGAGGAGTTCTGCTGTGTGGTGGAGTTGCAAATGCTAATGGCTAGCTTCTACTAGTTGAGATGTTTTCTGCGGTTTTCTAGACACTAAAACAACAACAGCCTTCCCCGTCGCGAGCCAAGATGGGTGAGTCCACGAACGTTAACTTGACTATGGCCGTGTTCGAGATGAGCCAGTTCTGCGCAGAGTCGATCACCAGTGATCGGCGAGCAGTGCATGCCGGTTAGATTTGTGTCTGACTTGACGCCAACTTGCTCTGACGTCATGCATACGTAGGCATCGATAACCTCGTGAGATCAAGGCGGCCGCAAATTTTAGAGCAAGGCGCTGCAGTTGCTCTCCCTCGGCTGCAAAACCTAGGGGATGAAGGGAAACGCCTGGCTCTCACCTGATCTAAGACCTGATTGGTTCACATTCTGATCCAAACATCCGGAGGTAGAACATGAAATGTTAGTTGGTCACATGTATTCTTTAAGTCATGTTACGTTGATGATGACAACTATATAGGCCATAAAGAGAAATGTGATTTGTGTTCTTTTGTCACGTTTCCTATGAGCACACTGAAGCTACAGCTGCTAACCTTTACTTATTATTACAGTCAGGTCTCCATATAGAATATATGATATCCACAAGCGCGTGAGGATGTGTTTCGGCTGCTAACAGGCACCAGAATTAAAATAAATAATTAAACAAGTATGAACTCTAACGCGATATCTTCAGCCATCGTCACCCGCGAGCTACACATGCAGGGAAATCTGTCTGAGTTAAACGCCGGCTTTCAGCCGCTCCCCCTGCTGCGTCCGTCTGCTCTCGTCTGTTTTCCAGGCGAGGCGCAGCTCAACTCGAACACGGCCATAGTAACGTAGATCTGATCATTTTCGATCAGCTGCTAATGAAGGAATAGGGTACAAGACTATTCTCACATTTAGTCTGCACGATAAACTCAGAGTGACTGATCATATTTCAACAATAAGTCAAATAATTGATTTCAAATTTAATTCAAATGGTAAAATGAAACATGTATTAGGCCTCATTTGTTAAACTGCAGCGTCACAAACCAGTTTGCTGTATTACCTTCCAGCGTTGTCTTGAGGGTAGCTGGATGGTGAGCTGAAACGACATGAGAAGTTGTTCACATTTCTCCTCAAGCATAAAATTAACTTTTTTTTTCACGAAACTTGGACATAAATTATGATTAACCTCACAAAATACCCTGTAAAATAAGAGTTTCAACAAAAAAATAAGTCCTTTTATATATTTATCTTATGAAGCACTAAGGAGTGAGTGTGACTTGTGTTGGGCGACTGAGAGGACGGAGAGCGGAGAGCCAGCTATCGCTGTATCAACACTAAGATCAATGGTGCTCTGTCACAAGCTTTGTCTGCTACCGCTGTCACACTTCTCACTCAACTAACTGTTCATTTGCAAAGAAAAATACTAGTTAGATCCTCCAGTGACAGAGATGTTCAAAATGATCATTAAGATGGACATTAAATCAGCAGGTAGGTCTTCTGAAAATTGCACACACAAAAAAAAAATCCTAAAATTGCAGTCTTCAGCGAATAGCTTCAGTGTTCAAAGGTCAGAGTTCAGTCCAAGTGAAACTATTTGTCACCAATGTCTTGCTGATAAACATGGACCAAACAGATGTAGAAAATTGTTCTTTGAATTTAAAATAAACTCTTCAAAAGTAATGATTTAGCATCCAAGAAAGAAAAAATTTGAATTATACATATTGGTTTCTTATTATTAAAACAAAAGACAAATAACTTCATCTGTAACCAAATTATTTATCAGTACCACGTTTAGCAGACCTCAGTTTCTGATCAGTTCTCTTAAAAGTCCAACTGTAAATAATTATTGAGAAACAAGCTGTGTGTTATCCGTCCACAGCCATAATGACTCAGTTCACATTAAATCTCCAAGATATGATCCTTAAACCTCTAATAAAGTCCCAGAGCTACATGGGTGTTAAAGGTGCATTGTGTAAGAATGACATCCAGTGGTCATATGTGGGTACTGCATCCCATTTTCTAAACACCAGTGACTTTCTGGTGACTTGGTGAGTTTCATGGCTGTTTCCAGCTACGGATCAGCACCAGAAGACTCTAGATGACGAGTGACGACGAATCACCCACAGTAAGTTGATAAGTAGATAAATACATTTCACAGTAACGTTGAGTTGTTGGTGTTTGAAAAGGTAGTTTGAGACTTTTTAGAGCAGACTTTTTGGTTCTAACTCACCGTTAGCATTGTTAGCTCAACATTAGCCTCTAGTCTTTACCCGATATTAGAGTAAAACAAAAATAAGTTGAGGCTTCTTATGTGTACAAGAAATAACTTCTGGGTCGCGCCGTTTACTGTCTTAGGTTCTTTACGAACTCTGCTGCATTTTGTCAACTGGTGTCAAATTACAAATGCTAGCACTGCAGCGCAGACTTAGTAACCACGTGGGCCCTTGATTGTAAATAAAAACTACATCCATCTTTGATGATTTTAAAAGGAGAAAAACTGACAACCCCCCAGCGGGCTGAGAAGGAAATCTGTTTCAGTGTAACCTTTCTTCCAACATGAATCAGACAGATTAGACAGTTTTATGATTATTTCATTGTAAAATTCAGGTTACAGAAGCATTAAAAATTTCCAAACAACAAACAGAATGGTTGCTTTAGTAAAGCGACCATTGTTGTGGCACAAACTCACACCCGTGTGAGAAGTGTTCCAGAGCAACAGACAAGAATAACTTTACTAAACACAGGCTGAGTGCCAGGATTTTTTATTATTATACACCAAAGAAAAAATGCTGAAAAACATGACAAAAGAAGTTTTTATCAGATATGTAAATTAGAAAAGTGTTTTTCATAGAAATTATTTAAAACTCATCAAATCACATATCCCAATTTTCAATTAATCTAAAATTAGCAGCTAGGGTTGTCACGGTAACCGGTATAGCGGTAAACCCCGATAAAAATGTTGACAATAAAAATAACCGTCCAGTTTTTAAAAAAACTAAATTATCTCGGTGGGTTTACCGTGGCCGCGGTTTCGGCGTGGTGACCCTTACCAGCCACCGTCGCTTCAGCTGAAGTTCCCGCGGCGCGCACACGCACTTTTTAGTTTGCAACGGCACCAAAACTTTGAAGCTGAAATAATGGCCGAAGGAGGAGACGGCAGCGCCCAGGACATCCATCAGCCCTCAAAGAAGACTAAATCGGAAGTATGGGCATATTTTGGATTTCTGAAAAATGCTGAGGGACAGTTAATAGAAGACGGCTATCCCGTTTGCAGAACGTGCAGGAAACAAGTGTCTGCAAAAGGCAGCAACACTTCGAATCTAATGGCACATCTGCGTGACCATCACCCACGTCTCTACAGCCAGTGCAAGGTAAGTTAACATTAGCGTTTTAGCTTAAATGCATGACGTGAGGACTTTTGGTTGAGGGAGAATGCAACGAGTCACTATATACTGCAGCCGCAGCGTCCTCTGCCAGCATTTAAACCGTGTCACGGACACCCTGTTGCTGGATGAAGCATCTTATTTGTTGATGATGAAGAGAAATATACAATTAGTTCCTTGTCATTGATTTGTTTACTTATTCAATGCCATTTATACTTGAACATTTGGATTTGATTACACAGTGTAGTAGTTATTTTAGTAATTTGTTTAAAGTGGCTATTTATTTTAAATACATATTTTTTAAGGTTGACTTGTACAGTGCTCAAGTCAAGTGTGGACTGGAGTTTTAGATTTTCATTTTGATAATGAAGAAAACAAGTATATGAGAAAACAAGTGGTGTTTCTTTGATTTGTTTACATATTGTTTATGGTTTGAATGTTTGGATTTGTATAATTTAAACCTGCACTGACTACTGTAACATGTTCCAGAAAAAGAAGCTATTTGTTCCTTTACTTGTGAAAAGTTGCACTTTTGCTAAGACTTTGTGTTATTTTAGGTTTAATAAACACTGTTAAACCTTTTCAGAACTATTTCAGTTTGTGTAGAACAGGACTATCAATGCTTTCTGAACATATGCAACACCGTTTAAAAAATACAGCGATAATACCGAAAACCGTGATAATTTTGGTCACAATAACCGTGAGGTTAAATTTTCATACCGTGACAACCCTATTAGCAGCTGTTGCTATGTGTTTTGGGGAAAATAGACAAAAATAACCGTTCAAAACCCTGTATTAAACAGTAACTAAGCGATTTTTCAAGTAACATCCAAATTAAGAGTTAAGAGCAGAGTGAAAATAAAATACAGAGAAAACACTGCAGAAATACCACCTTGTTTGAGTTCTTGACCAGAATAATTAGAGACCTTTTCATCTTTAACTTAAAACACATTCATTTTCTGTGCCCCTGTGCATTTATTCAAGTGACAAACTAGTGTTATAATTGTTTTCTGTTGAGCAAAGAAAAAAAAATGTTTTTTTTTGTATAAATTAGTGAATTAAAACAAACTCCAGACATGTGCTGTACTTTAGAGATATGTAGTCATATCACTTTAAATACCGACTTTTGCACAAGCACCAGTAGCTATTTATATGCTTCATCAACACGTCTCATATCTGACTGTAGTGGTCACTGTGTCAGTTTAAATTTCATGACAGGATAAAGGTTTTACAGTTTGTTGTCGCCATCATAAACTGCTACAAACCTGCGCCGGTGTCTCCGCTCCTTACTGTCTCCACGGCGGTCCCTGCTGCGTCTGTCCCTGTCTCTGCTCCTCCTTTTCCTCTCTCTGCTACGACTGCGGGACGAGGACCGACGGTGATGACGGTTCTCCTTGTCCCTTTCAGCTGCAGGGATAAAGATCTTGTAAACCAACAGAAGTGCCTGACATTTATAGAATGCCCAGATATGAAAATACGAAGTCAAAGCTTGTATCTCCTAAAGGCAGGAAAGTTATTTTGTTTTGGGTGGAAATTGGGATAATTACAATAATATACAGCAACAAAATGGAAACTTACAATTACTCAGTGAACAACTAAACCCTAAGAGCACCTGGTATTGTCATTGTTGTGTTACATCTAAAATAACAAGTGCGTGGGCAGGTTGGACATATTAGGGTACAAAAGGTGTTGGGAAATATCTTAAAATACACATTTCATCTTTGCATTATAATCAATTACTGCCAAAATAATTGTACAAAAATACCCTCTTGTGTTTTTATAATAAACTAAATATAATTAATTTGCTAATCATCGTGACAACTCTAAACTACTAAAATCATTCTAGAAATGTTACTAATTATGGCTCAAACAACATAATTAAAAAACAATCGAAAACCTTACAATTAGTAAATATTACTTTTTATTATTAATAGTAGATGATAATGTCTACAATTTGATGTTATTACTAGCTAAATGTAAAAGTTACAACATTTAGCTCGTTGTCTGTACGACAACCAAGCGGCCCTGATTGCAAAGATCTTTTTAGGTCAAGTCGCTAAATTAGCGTTTGTTTAAGACGCAATTGACTTATTCTGAAATGAGATGTAATAACAAATCAGCAAACAGCACTTTAGTGTTCCCTGTCAACTACACCACTACCAAATGAATGTAAAGTACTCCTCGTAGGACGACGAGCACCATGTTTTAGTCAGGCCCAGCTTTACTTTTTAACTTTTACAATGAATTTATCAATTGTCAAACGTAGCTTGCCGCTTCCATAGACATTGACACTAGAGGGAAAAAATAAAAAATGTTAGTCTGAATTAGTTCGCACGTTAGATGTTTTAAGGCTACGTCCTAATAATGAGCCAACCCCTGTAAATAGACATACCCACGGACAGTAAATCCAATGGCGACTATTCAACTCCATTCGAGTGTTTTTCTTTATATTTTATATAAAAATGTTTTATTTACCTTGTTTATTTTCAGATAGCTGTCTTTCGAATTCGTCGTAGTCCGACATTTCTGGGTTGAAGCCTGTTACGCTTTCAGGGGATGCGTTGTTCAGTCGGCGGAAGCTAGCTTAAGCTAGCAACAAGGTGAACAACACTTTAAAATACCAATACTATTCGCCTACACCGCTTTAGTTAGTTCGCCTCTGGTAACACCTTTGGTGACAGTAAAATATCAAAAGTTAAAAAGGGGTTTACAAATTAGCAGTGTGGTATATTTTACAACGTAAAAGAGAAAAATCTTAAGAAACAAAAACGTGCTCGTGCTAGCCTGCTAACATTAGCTAAGACCAGAAGAAAAGGCCCGTTACGAGTGCCGAATTAATGAGTTTCCCCCAAGCAAGATGCAAATCCAAGAGGACCACTAGCCCACGAGGAGCACTTGCATAACTCTATAAACCAAAAATATACGCTATCAAGAAATCTAAGAGTCCATGAATCAACAAAGATTTCGGTACGCCCGCTTCTTTTGCTCCCTTAAGCAAGTAGCCCCTGACACCGGAAGTTGATGCTTGCTAAATTTCCGTTTAAAGAATAAGAGCTTCAACCCTGTCCGTCAAATCGATCACCATAAGACACTTTATTCATTCTCTCCAGATTATTGCGTCCTGGCAAAAAACTTATCAGCTGTTGCAAACTGGTAAACTGAAAGTTTACAAGTACTTTTGATTTAGTGACCACACTATTGTTTAAAATTTTAAATAGACACTCAAAAAATCACATTCAGCACATATTAATGTGTATTTATCAAGTCATAATAAGGCAGACAACAGCTTATGTGTCACAAGACCACATGTATATGCTGAAAATAATGACCTTTAGAAAAACGCGTTTTAAGAAAACAAGAATTTTATTGTACTATTTTACGTACTTTGAATGAATCATTTGCATTCTCACCTCTGTGAGGGGTAGTGTTGAATTTTACTGATAAAACTCACATTTTTGTAGGAACATAATTGCTTTAGTGATATTTCACTGGTGTTATTCTTGGGAGTGAAAACAGTTTCAGACAGTGAAAACAGTTACTGTCAATCTAATTTAGTTAATTCTCAAAATGTAAAACATGTGTACGTTCAATGATTTTCACAAGAAAATGTTCGCTTTGTGGCAAAAGACAGTCATAGTTTACAAAAGGTTCTATTTAGACACCTAGTCACATAATCCAAAACTGTTTAGAAGGAAGGCTTCAGTGGAACAAGTTATGCAGTCAGAAAAGCAAATTGCATCAATCACAATGTTACCTAGAATGTCATCACATTCTGTTTAAATTGATTTAAAAATGAAAATAAATTTTATTTTCAGATGTGCCATGCTCTCAAAAGTGCATCTGTACCACAAAATACTGCAAGTGATTTGTTTTAATAGTTTTTTAAAATGAAATTAATGAAACGGTAAGGGGAATTTGAATGTTTCTCTTATTACAAGAACATACAAATTCTGATTAAGGCAAGAAAAAACTGTAATGAAGATTTAATCTATTAACAGGGATTTTTTTAAATAAACATTAAGTTCACAACAGAAAAAATAAAGTAAAAAGCTTACAGGTGGATTTCAATACATCACACAATGTAATAGGAACATTAATATGTGAACTTTTAAAAGCTGTAAAAATCACAGTAGTGAGTGAACTGGCTTTAAACTGAGAAAAATGTTTATAAAAGGAATAATTAAAATTAAAATGTTTATGTTCACTCTACTAAATACACAGTTGAGCAACGTGGGTGAACCAGTTACTGGTAAAAGGAGCGTTTTCCACAATTATAGAAAAAAAAAACTTTCCTAGTTAATCATCTGAAATGACACCAAAAAGATATTGCTCTCAATTGTAAGACCCTCCTTTCTCCTTCCAGACACAAGTGGTACCCAATGTTTTATTTAACATTTGTCAGACAAACAAGAAAGTGTTGATAGATTATGTCAGAAGTCAAATGTCACTCATAAAGTAAAGCATCTCAGTTGTACTTTAGTCATTTGAGAGCTGCCTTCAGCAGAACCGTTTTCTCTTAACTCAGTGCCTAAACCTGTAGGAGATGGGAAGCAGAAGGTTATTCTTCTTTAATGCCTGCACTCTGCTGAGTGTCTCTTCATCCAGAGCAATGTAGCAGCGCCTGGCGTAGTCCAGCAGTTTTTCCTTGGACGGGTCAAACTCCCCCACCTCGACCACTTTCTCTGGCGCCACTAGAAGCAGCTCAGCAATGGGTGTGGTAGAGGCCACGGTGTTGCGATCGACTCCGTGAATTTGAAAGGCTTTGGACATATTTTTGAGACGCTGGTATGTGAGCAGTATCTTCTTATACCGAAACAGCACTCCAGCTGCATCTTTTACTGAAAACAAAAATATGGAAAAGTGATTATTTCAGTCATAACCAATGAAATTTGGACTTGATGGATGTGTTTTTATTTGGTTATTTTTACCCCTTTGCCTCTCTCTTGGAGCTCGGAAGACTCGCCTTCTCTTAATCTGGTTCCTGTTGGTGTTTATTGTGTCGGACATTATATCTTCTCCTAACATTTCTTCCTCCTCCATGAAGCCGTCATGGTCCAAATAATCATCAGATTCTCCCAAAAGTGAGAGGGAATCTGTGAAGACAAAAATAATAGCCTTAACAACACCCGGTGTGTAAAAGACACACGGACAAAGCTTCATCCACAAACGAATGTGCATTACCACCATGTGAACTCATTTCATTTATGGATGATCTTGCGGCATTGCTATTTTTGCCGCTGAGGCCACTAGCTGGGGTGCTGGAAGTGCCGTGGCCCTGCAAAAGGGTTTGGGATTGTGTGGGGTTGAACAAAGCATTCATAGAGGTGAGCTGAGTGGTTAGAGAACTGGAGACGCGATTTTTCGAGGGCACCAGAGTGGGAGGACCCGGCCTTCGCTGGATAAACTGACGAGTTTGAAAATGATGTGAGTCTGTCTTCTGTTGTTCTGTGAAAAGAAAAACCCTCATCAAGTGGTACGTAACACAATTAATCAAACAAAATAAATGAATCATTTGCACCAACGTTAAAGTCTTTCTCTGTACCTGCAGGACGGTCCTCCTCCCTTCTTGCCCTCCAGTTGAATCTTCTTGATTCATATCCTAGTGGAGAAAACAAACTTGCTTTGCCAAAGTTTCTAATGAAACCAGAAGTTAAACTGTTATCAGCGGCCACCTAGCCCCCTCTCCTCACCGTTACTGTACTGGCTCTGACTTTGCTCGTGTCCCTGACTCTTTGTTGAGAAGATGAAACGGTCCAGCTGGCATCGGAGAAAGTCCCTTTCCTCCTCCAAATCCTCAATTCTTTTCTGCAGCCAAGAGTTTTTCTCCAGAGAGATCTGGAGCTGGGTCCGCAGGTTGGTGATCACCATGGACGAGGTGTTGACTGGAGATGGGCCAGCAGTCGAGGGCGGCTCTGGGGATGGGAAGATCCGTTCAAAATGTCACTGAGCAGGCTACACATAAGCAGAAAGACTAAGTATGGGTCAAATCTCTTATTTATATATGATCTGTTATTTACCATCAAAATTCTGGTCAGTCTGGTTGAAAAATCCTTGCTGCTCAAAGTTGCTCTCCTCATATGGGACGGAAATTTCATAGGCGTCTTCATTTTTGGGAGCTGAAAGAGGGGAACAAATATGATATCTAAAAAAAGTGTAATTAAAAAGCAACATTTTATTTGCAACAATATAAATCTTACTCTGCAGGCGAAGAGAGCCTGCGTGGCTCTTGGATGTGGAGGCTACATCACTCCTGTTTCCGTCCTCCATCTACCACAAACATTTGCCTTATTTCAAACAAATGTCCAGAAGCCATGCACGCTTACAGATAAATCATGGAGTCTTTTTATGCACCAGTAATGAATTAATTAACTTGGAAAATCTGCAGACCACAGCCAGGATTTCACACAATGTGCTTATTTCAACCCAACCAGAGCTACTGTTTGATAACAAATATCTCTCAGTCATACACAAATACACTGAAACAGTTAAATCGGTGATGCCACTCGAAAATACGTTCACAGAGGCCCAATACAGCGCCCACGACGCTCAGAATTAGCTCATAGCTTTAGCTTTGTGTATGCTAGCCAGAGAATGTAGCCTGAATTAACAATAACCAAGCCCCTTTAACTTATATACACTCAGTAGTTTAGTTTCGTCATTCCGACATTAATAATATCTTCAAACTGCAAATACACACGTACATATAAGTACATACCACTTAGCGTTTGTAATAACTTAAGGGTGCATATGTAATAAGACGTTATTACTCAGTCATATCTCCATTTCAGCCGTTCGTCTGCGAGCGAACAAGCTAACAATAACAATTATCGAGCTTTTATTTTTTAACTGGGTATGACGTCACTTCCGAATGTTAAGTAACGATTTTAACCGTAGATAAATGTGTCAAATGTATGTAGTTCTATAATCAGAGGCGGTTCATGTTTGTAAATAACAAATGCATCAAATAACGAGCAAGTTAGCAGGTTATTTGATACATTTTATAAAATATCAAAACCCTAAAACTGTATTTGTTAATATCCAAACAAAATTTTAAAACTGAACGTGTATGTGGGCTTTTGTTTTCCTTTTCACTGAGTGAACTAGTAAAGTAAAAACAAAACAAAACAGGATGTTGTCCTGATGGGTTGAACAGCAGGACAGGTTGAACAGGTGAGGGGGTGTCGGGTTTCAGCGCGTGCTGCTTCTACACCGCGCAAAGCCCACGGTTTCCGTCCAAAATAAGTTTAAAAATTGAGAATTCGACAACCTAAAGGGTAAGTGTGTTGTCTTTTAGAAAAATACTAACAATAATCGCAAAACTTCAATGTTGTGTAACTTTTCTTAATAAAATAATTCCCATGGATTGCGTGACAGGTGTGGCACCAGTTTTGGTGTGCTGCCCCAGGTAATGTAAGAAAACAGAAATGTCAACATAATGGTAACATTGTGATCATTTCATAAAAGTATATTTATTTTATTTTTGTTCTCCATACATTTATTCAGCCCAGGTTGTGAAACACCACTAGTTTGATCAGATGTAAACAAACTCTGACAAGGAAAGGGAGGACCGTGATCCGGTCAGACCATCATTTTTATGTGGCTTTACAGCAGCTTTTTATCTCTTTTTCATATTTTGCCAACTTTGTTTAATAAAAATCGAAATTATAGTTTCTAGTTGTTGTGATTAAGTGTGTTTTTGCTGTCAGCATCTTTGTAGTGGTGTCATATTGTTAATTCAGGCTCATTTCATGTGTCTTTGTTACATTTTTGTCCCTGAATACTCAATTTGTTTCTCAGGTATTATGTTATTCATCATGCATAAACAAGTACATCCAAATAATTTTCTTTTCTGTTTTCTCACTACCCACTCTGCATTCTTTGATTATTTTGTACATATTGCATAGCAATATATTAATAATACACCACTTTTTTGTGTTTTATCTCTTGCTGTATTGCTTGTGGGCTTAAAAACTGGCATGCTACACGAATGATCATTTTGTGTTCCAGTGCAACCATGGTGCAGAAGTATGATGGGTTGTCCCATTGTAAGCTCGCTCTGGCGTTTGCGGTGACGATGGACCTGTTGGGTGCTATATCTCTACTGCTGGGTGTCTTCGCAAAACTGGAGATCCAGGGCAGAGACTTTGGAGATCTGCTGGTGTACTCAGGAGCTCTGTTGGTACTGTTTTCCCTGGCTGGCTGGGTCCTCTGGTACAGCGGCAACATCGAAGGTCTGCACTTGCAGAAGGAGTTTGGTGGGTCTGTGGATGATGCTGTGAACCGACTGGCCCGCTCCGTGAGCCGCAGGATACGGATCCCCAGGACGCGCAGCAGCCCTACATAATAGGTCAATCCCAGAAACATCACAACTCAACAGACATGAACTATTTTTATCAAACCAGCTGGCCAAAATGATTGTTAATTTTTCCTTTTATGAATAACAACCATATTTACAGTAAAGAGCAAAAACTGTAATCTTTTTGTTTTTAGTTTGCAACAATCGCTGGAGTCATTTATTTAATGTCAAAGAAAACCTGTTAAAGCTTGAATAGCAAATTTGTAAAACAAATTAGCTTACAACAGTTTTTCATGCCTAATAACAATGTTCTAATGTAGTATAGCTATAAATATATTGTGGAGATAAAAAAATAAAAAGTTTCTGTCGCATTTGTCTAAAAACCTTCACTAATAACACATTTCGGACCGAAACCAACCACTGGACCATTCGGTTGTCAGTCTCACCGAATCGCCGCACTTCCCTGGGTCCTCCACTCATCACACACTCACGCATTTAGCAAGAGAACACCACTGGTGTGAGAGGTTCTCTGTTCAATAACATCAGAGTAGGAGAAACAGCCGGCTGCTACCGCTTCAGCTTTAGGACCAACTACTAGAGTTCCACAATGAAAAACTATTTGAAGTCACGGACAACAAAAGACATTTGGACTTAGAAAACGGCGACTGGTGTTTAGCATTAACACGTTTCCTCTGGCAATGTGGGTTTCTGGTTCCAGCAGAAGCTTCTCAGGGAAGATACCCGAGGGGAGGGGAGGGGTGTTTGCGTTATAAACCTAGCTTGTTCTTTAGATTAGCTTTAGCAGCTTTAAATGGGGGCAACGGTGGCACAGGAGTTAAGCGCTCGCCCCGTAATCGGAAGGTTGCAGGTTCGAGCCCCGCTCAGTCTGTCACTGTCGTGTCCTTGGGCAAGACACTTAACCCACGTTGCCTGCTGGTGGTGGAGGGGCCGGTGGCGCCAGTGCTCGGCAGACTCGCCTCTGTCAGTGCGCCCCAGGGCAGCTGTGGCTACATCGTAGCTCATCACCACCGGTGTGTGAATGTGTGTGTGGATGGGTGAATGACTGATTGTGTTGTAAAGCGCCTTGGGGGGTTCCAGGACTCTAGAAGGCGCTATATCAAATACAGGCCATTTACCATTTAAATGTGTTCATCTGCAGCATTTATTCGTCTCCAATCTGTCCATTTGCCTGAATAGAAAATGGTATTCAGATAAGTACTAAATTATTAGAGGGCATTTAAATAAATGAGAAACTATTACATTTGCCACACATTTATTCAGCACCCGAAGCTGAGTGTTCAAGGACAAAAAAGGCACTTTGGTGATATCAGAATGTTTGCACAAACATTTTTTTGCACACAAATACTTCAGAGAACACATCAATCCCTTATTTTACAAATCAACTTTGAATTTAAGCCACATTCATTAGGTGTTTTATGTAAACATCAAGCAAGAAGTGGAGAATATAAATAATCTTTTCAAGAGATTTAAGAGATGTGATGTCAGACACTTAGGTAATGTGCAGGTCTTTGCATTTACTCCACCTGAGACAAACGGCTCAAGACTGAGTTAATACTTATGGCCGAAGCTTCTCCAGTTTATATACAGCATCGAGGGATGATAACTTGTCTGATTGTCTTTAAGAAAAACACAAAACCGTGTCCAGTTTGTTGTTAAAGCTTCAGGAAAAGCCAAACTAGGTTTGACTTTATGATCAGAGAAGTTTGGTTGCTCTCTCTAAGTTGTAGAACAAAATGTGGAAAAATATGATCAACGAGATGAAAATAATCAGTAAAAATGCTGACCAGATGGCTTGAAAGGTTGACTGACCAATAATGAAGCCTCGATATAAAAATCAGATGAAGGAAAACAGAAAAGTGTCATCAATCGTAAAGAATCCAGAAAATCAAGCGAGGTAAACAAGTTTTAAATAGAAAAAAAATCAAATAACTGATTCTTTCAATGCTGCCACACTGAGAAGCTGGCCTATTCCAGTCAGCTCACATCATTTCCCAGTCTGAACTGGGAGAAGATCAACATCAGAGAGCGGGGCTGGGCACAGAGGGAGTCTGCCAGATGATCAAGTGACTCCTCTCAGATCGCTGCGGCGACGCTTGGGACACCTCGATCGATTCGTCACTTCCGTCGTCTCCTGAAACGTCAACAACCTTGTTACTCACTCAATAAAAGGAGAATCGAATACAACGCTGATTAATTCAACACGTAGGTCTGAAAGGAGACCCACCGATTCGGAAGTTGATGTAACCCTCTCCTCCGCTGAGGATGAGCTGGGCTGGAGTGACTTGGCTGCTTCCAGGAGAGGTGATCAAACAACCTGAGGGACAAAATTATTTCACAATTAATCATAAAGATAAATGAAAAATGCAGAGTCTGCATTAAAAAGGAACCAGGCCAAAGAATATAAATATGAGAATATTAACACATTTCTCACTAGTTCATTTAGCTAGCGTTAACATCACAACAGGTCATTCTTAAAGGGACATTATGGAAGTTTGACAGCCAAACATGTATAGAAATAATAAATGTCTTCTTCATACATTCTCCTGCAATGCCCTGGTCCTGTAGAATGAGCCCTGGCATTTTTACTGTGATTGCCTGTTTTTCTGTAAAATCACAGAAAAAGAGAGATGCTCGGGTCGAGCAGGCTGCTTCATGCGCGTTCACGCTCAGGCATCGCCCGTAGCATTTGCTATCTGTAGCTTTAGCAGCAGAGAGAGAGGCAGTGCCACTTTGTCGCTGTTCCTAACGCCTAGTGACAAAGCTAGCTACATTTCTGAGGACCCTTAGCTACTTTCTGTAGAACTTTCTTCTAGATATTTCCTGCAAATTAGCAACAAAATAGCCGTTTTCACTCCGAACCGTTCTTTGGATTGACGACGTTTCAGCTGTCATCAAGGATATAAACGTTACAGATAGATTCAATGTCACTGGTGCTTTAGCTCACCTAATAAGACGTCTGACTTTCATGCAGAAGACCTGGATTCAATACCAATAATTTGTTATTTGAAGTTTCTTTTTTACATTAATGATATATTTTTACAGTAATAAGATGCCCAAATTTTTATTTGAGACTCGCCGAACGGCATTGAATTCACAGATAATCAATCAATCAATCAATCAATCAAAGCTTTATTTATAAAGCGCCTTCCGCAACCCTGTCAGGAAGCCCAAAGCGCTGAACATGGTACAGTTGTAAGTAATTATACTGAATAAATCAACAATAAAATAAATTCAAATTACAAAATACAAATTACAAAGTACAAAATGGAAATTACAAGATAGATGAAACATTCCGGTAAAATACAAATGTGTGAAACACAATTGGATTGAGTGGATGGATTGAGTGTACCAATGAAAACTGTGGAATGGATTCAACATAATAGAGGGCCATAATCAAACATGTTCTGGAAACGCCAAGCGGAGGAGGTGTGTTTTTAGGTGATTCTTAAAGACTGGCAGAGAAGGGGACAGCCTAACTGAGGGTGGCAACTGGTTCCAGAGTAACGGTGCTAGGACTGAGAAAGCCCGGTCCCCACGGGTACGACACCTAGACCGAGGGACAGCGAGCAGGCCTTGGTCAGAGGAGCGCAGAGCGCGTGATGGGGAATGTTTGTTCAGGAGAGTGGCCAGATAGGGGGGAGCACCACCCTGGAAGAAATGATAAACAAAGACGAGGATTTTGAATTGTGAGCGATAGGAAATCGGAAGCCAGTGCAGGGAGGCCAGAACTGGGCTGATGTGGTCCCGTTTCCTGGTCCCAGTCAGGAACCTGGCAGCGCTGTTCTGCACAACCTGTAGGCGACGCAGTGTTGACTGACACAACCCTGCATATAGAGAGCTGCAGTAGTCAAGCCGAGAAATTACAAAGGCATGCAGTACCCGCTCCAGGTGGGCTCTCGACAGCATATGCTTGATTTTAGCAAGGCGTCTCAGGTGAAAGAAACTGGACCGGATCACAGAATTGATGTGTGCATCAAATTTAAGATAAAAAAGATGTGGGTTCAACTTTCATTTTGCAACAATTTTTCAAGCAAGGGAAGGGAATGATCTGAGCATGCAGGAGGACTGACCCATCTTAAACCTTTGTTGGCTGTGCTGAAGAGAAAGGTACAGAATCAAATTATTTAATTAATTAGCTGCACGTTCTCCTGTCCTGCATCTGACCCATCCCCGTGGAGAGCAGTGAGCCGCAGCTGCACTCTGAAACTTTTTGGTGGTTTAACCCCCAATTCAACCACATGTTGAGTGTCAGGCAGGTAGGGTCCCAGTTTTAAAGTCTAATGACCCGCCCGGGATTTGAACCCCGACCTCCCAGTCCCAGGGCAGACGATCTACCACTAGGCCACTTAGAAGGTAAGTGAACGGCAACGGCTAGCATAACTCGCGGTTCGCTGTCATCAGGGAGAAATGTTGTAAATGTTATACAGTAAACCTAATGACCTGTAAACTGTAAGTTTTGGGGCCGCTGCATCATGTCCTTGCACCTTGCAGCGGCAGTTTACACCGGTGCTTTGTCATAATCTAGTCCCAAATCTAATTCAGCTCCTGTAATTCCTTCATGTTACTTATTGTTTTCTTTTGCAGTCGGTGTGATTATTGAAGTCCCCAAGAAAAATTAGACTCATTACGGAATAATTTTAATGACCTTTTCCAACGAAATGCTAGCTGTTAGGAGCCTAGTGGAACACTCCAAGGGAACCCCTGCAGCCCCTCACAGCCCTCTATCGGGGTTTCAAACCGATAGAGGGCTATTTGTCCAGTAGCATGCATAGATCGTTTGTGCTACTACTAGTTTACCCATTTAATTATAGATTCACTAGGATAAGTACAATAAAGTTTATCTCTCACCAAATAGAGTATTTACTAAGAAATCACAATGTAACTGTGTGTGTGTGTGTGTGTGTGTGTGTGTGTGTGTGTGTGTGTGTGCTCTGTCTTCTCGATCCCCAGTGAGTCGTGGAGGATGGCTGCTTATACTGAGCCAGGATCCTCTGGAGGTTTCTTCCTGTTAAAAGGGAGTTTTCCTCTCCACTGTCGCTAAATGCTTGCTTAGTATGAGGATTGCTGTAAAGACTCTGACTCTAGTCAGTGACTTGATGCAATTTGCTGGGTTCCTTATATAGGAAACTTTTTTCTGATCGGCTTAATGAACTGACCTGTATTGGAATGTTTATTATGTGAAGTGCCTTGAGACGACTTGTCGTGATTTGGCGCTATATAAATAAACTTGAATTGAAAGGCAAAGGTAGAACCCGCCCCACGACCCAGAGCCATCAATGGAGCGTTCCCAGATCTATGATCTGAGTTCATAAGCCAAACAAAGACCGAAACGTCTAAAACAGACTTATCTGAACGTAGAATATTCATGTGAACCGAATTAGACATTTTGAGTAATAATAACTCACATTGTATAAGAAGAATGGGATGCAGTTGTAACAGCTACTTCATTGCAGGAAGTGTGATCAACTCACTAGGGCTAAATGATTTTAGGAAAAGATTTAATTCACATTTTCCTGCATAAATTGCAAGAGGATGAAAACGAATGGTAACAATTGTTTTCAAATGTTTAATATTGGCTGTAAAAAGACCAAATGTGCTGCTCAAGTGTTGAGCTTTAAGATGTTTTCTTACCAGGTGCGGCGATGATGAATCTGACGGCTTGTCTGTGTCCGTGATACGACAGCTGGGTTGATGCAGTAGAGCAATACGGGATGGAAATATCCTCAGAGGCTGCATGCGGTTAGAGGAGTTAATTCCTGAGGATATCTTCGACAAGAAATAATGCAGCAACTAAAACTTACTAATAGACAGGGGGATGGAGAAAATGGCTCCACCTCCTGTTCCCACCCACAGACGGCCAGAGATGATGGTAAGACAGGAGATCTGAAGAGGCGAGAGCGACAGGAAGGGCTGGCCTAAATGAAAATCAAATGATCAGTGATGTCCACAGCTCGTTCTCTGGAGTTGAACAAAAAAGGAAATTTGGTCTTTATTCGGATTTCAAGGTAAAGAAAAAACAAAAGGTTTGAGTACCTAATGTTTTTGTGACTAAAGAAGTCAGATCGACTTCTTGCAGCGGCCGTCCAGTGGACCAGTCAAACAGCCTGATGACTGGGTCAAGACGACACGACGCCCAAACGCCACTTCCTGCCGCACACAGGAAGCGAACCTGCTGCTCACTGCGCTCCGACACAGAGAATATTTGCTGTCCAGCAAGATGAGAAATAATAACAATAAAGAGTTCAGAAACAAGATGTTCAGAAAAAAAAACAGATAAGAGGTTATTACTTCTGCCGCTTACCTCGACCTTCCTGCTCTCCATGTCAACCACGTGGACTTTGTTCCAGTACCCCACCCACAAACGGCCACTTTTTGCAAGGCAACAGCGGACGGGCTGCAGAGGGTTTGCTCCAAGGGCCATCACAGTATGTGACTGCAAGTTCCAGCCATCTGCAAGCACAACTATTTCCTCATTCGTGCCACTAAACAGATTAGATGAGAGACGAAACTAGAAGGAATTACCTGAAGTGTGTGAGAAAAAAGCTAAAGTCCCATCCCCTAAACCAGCAACGACCCGACCGTTGGAATACCTGACAGACAAAATCCATGCAAAGAAGATTATTTATAATATTAGGAAGTAATTAATGGTGTATGAAGTAAGAATGGCATATTGTTGTCAAATGTGGGTGCTGCAGCCCATGTATAAAAATAAAGGAGTTTGGTTTCTGTGAGCCCCATTCGTGAGTTTTATGGCTGTTGCCAGCTACGACTCAGCACCAGGAGATCCTAGATGACGAGTTATACACAGAAAGTCTCTGAGTAGATCAATACTTGTCTCGTCTTCCTCCGCTTATCCGAGTCCGGGTCGCGAGGGCAGCATCCCAACTAGGGAGGTCCAGACCGTCCTCTCCCCGGCCACCTCCACCAGCTCCTCCGGCAGGACCTCCAGGCGTTCCCGGACCAGATTGGAGATGTAACCTCTCCAACGTGTCCTGGGTCAACCCGGGGGCCTCCTGCCAGCAGGACATGCCCGAAACCCCTCCCCGGGGAGGCGTCCAGGAGGCATCCTGACCAGATGCCCAAACCACCTCAACTGGCTCCTTTCGATCCAGAGGAGCAGCGGTTCTACTCCGAGTCCCTCCCGAATGTCCGAGCTCCTCACCCTATCTCTAAGGCTGAGCCCGGCCACCCTACGGAGGAAACTCATTTCGGCCGCTTGTATCCGCGATCTCGTTCTTTCGGTCATTACCCAAAGCTCATGACCATAGGTGAGGATTGGGACGTAGATCGACCGGTAAATCGAGAGCCTGGCTTTCTGGCTCAGCTCCCTCTTCACCACGACAGATCGGCTCAGCGTCCGCATCACTGCAGACGCCGAACCAATCCGCCTGTCGATCTCCCGATCCCTCCTACCCTCACTCGTGAACAAGACCCCGAGATACTTAAACTCCTCCACTTGAGGTAGGACCTCTCCCCCGACCCGGAGTTGGCAAGCCACCCTTTCCCAGTCGAGAACCACGGTCTCAGATTTGGAGGTGCTGATCCTCACATAGATCAATACATTCCACTATTATATCACGTTATTGGTGATTTAAAAAGTAGCTTGAGATTCTTTAGAGCCTGCTATTTGTTTCTAATTCATCGTTTGCATTATTAGCTCTATGTTAGCTTCTACCCTCCTGTACCCGATATTAGCGCAAAACAAAAAGATGCCGTGGCTTCTTCGGGGTCGCTCCTGTTTACTGGCTTCGGTTCTTTCCACAACGCTGCTGCTTTTTGCCGGCCAGTGTCGGCGCTGGAGGGTTTGTCGACGCAGACTTGGCAACCCCAAAGGGTCAAATATGATTGGCTCTGGAACCAGGAAGTATGAAGGCAGAACAGACTGTAAACAAAGACTAAATCCCTCTTTAGTTTTTTGAAAGGAGAAAAACTGACAACCCCCCCATCCAGCTGAGAAGTAAATTTGTTTTCAATGTAACCTTCCTTCCAACATGATTAAGACATTAGACTGTATTGTGATTGTTCATCTGTAACATTCTTACATATTACACCTTTAAACTATTTGTTTTAAATGCAAAGATAGGAAAGAAGCAAGCTGAACTCACATGAGTGAATGAACTCCCTCTGAGAGACATGCTGACTGCAGACAGCACCTCCTGTTCGCAGAGGCCGAGTGTATAAGAATACTGCAAAAACAAAAAGGAAAAAAATAGATTAAAAAATTAAGTCTCATGAATGTTTCCGTATGATTTATGCAGTGAAGAGTTCTGTTCCTTGATCTCATCCCACCTTCCTTCCTGCGTTCCGATCCACACCGTCCCTGAGGAGTTATCTGACAAAACAACAGGAAATGATGAGTAATGAATGAATTTTGAAGCAAAACATTGAAAATAATTAAAAAAAAATCCCATAAGAACTGACCTATAGGAGGAACAGCACACATACAGAGGGCGGGGGCTGTGGGGGGAAGACTGAACTGGTCCAGCACGGTGTTAGACCTAGCCGGATCGATCACTGTGATGTCACTGCAGGAGGCGGGACCAGAGATGACCCATACAGAACACTGAGGAAAAGAAAAGTATATGGAGAATTTGGAAACACGAGACATTTTGTTTCTGGGCGGAGTCGGTCACGTTTGGGTAGGTCAGAACCGACTCACCGAGGCTTCTCCTGACGTCTCAGGAGGGACTGCTGCAGCACAGTTGATCTGATGGAGAAATGTTTTAAATTACAAATGTGTTTAAACGGCTCCTCGGGTTTAATATGTGGGTTTGGGAGAATATTTTACCTTAGCGGTGGAGTCTCTCTGATCCAACAGTCTGAGCTGAACCAACACAGGAACATCTTTAGGTTCTGGTATGGGTTCACTGGCCTCCTGCAACAACAGCATTGAGAAAACACATCTACGGTTAACAGTAGACTAAATGGGAGCTAATATGGTCACGGATGGTCTCGCATCACCTGTGTGCTCGCCAGCGACACACTCCAGCCATGGATCTGACGCTTTCCCAGAATCCCCCAGATCTGAGAGCGGATTTCTCTGTAGAGCTCCTTCCTTCTGAGTCGTGGTGAAATAACGGTTGAAGAAGGGGATCTGTGAAGAAAACTGAGCAGATGTTTGCTGGCTTTTGATTCAATCTGTACTTTCTTGATTTAAAAATAAAACAATGCAATGAACTGGGAGTAAATAGAGCTCCTGAAAAACAAAAGGATTTAGACATTTGAAGAATTTGCAGGTTTTGAGACTTAAAAAAGCAGCTTTTTGTAATCTCTGCTTAAGCCGGGCGGACACTGTGTGACTTTTTCACTCGTAGCACTCAGCTTCAGCTCAAACTGTACGACTTCCTCGCAGGACAGATCTCACGAGCCACATGCTCACACTGTACGTCTGGTAGCAACACGTCGGCCCTAAAAATATGCTAAAAATAGCAGTTTTTACACGACACGTCAGACTTTTTTGTCTTGCCTGTTGTCCTTTGGGAGTGCTGCAGGAGGACACACGGGGATTTATGGGGGTTGGATGAGGAAAACGAAATAAAGAAAGTAAATCTGTGTTTTGTGATCAGTTTAATTTGACATGAACACAACAAACACGCTTTCTCGACAATCTTTGTGAGTAAAAAAAACATGTAGAAATAAATACGAACAACATGTATTATTAGGGAAATAGCGGGCGAGCGGCGCTGATGCAGGATTGCGCATGCGCCGTGAGCGGTTCTGATACTTTTTGGGTCGCAGCTGCTCGCAGCGCCGCTTCAACAGTGCGTATGATACCCTCACGAGGGACGAGCAAAATATCAAACACGCCAGAAGTCTGTGTGAGCTCACGATTGCTGATCGGTAACTCTCGTAACCCCCTGCACACTACAAGACGCTCGGCGCAAAACTCGCCCCGATCTTGTGGATTCTCGCACGAGTGGAAAATCGGCTCAAAACAGTGAAAAAGTCGCACAGTGTACGCCCGGCTTTAGCCAAATATCCCAACTTGCAAAATAATTCTATGTTCAGTCACTTACAGCTCTACCTTACTAGTATTTAAAGTTCTGAGATGTTTTTATATCATCTTCCATGAAATGTTTAGGGTTCCTCTAAATACCTCAAGAGCGAGCACCAAATTCACTGTCTTCAGTTAAAATTAAATAAGTACACCTCCTTTTGAAAACATTTGCAAAGGTCGGGAACCCGTACTTACTCGCTCTGTGTTTGGCTGATGAGCGGTGGCTGTGGAGTCCCTAGAGGAGGGCGGTTAAACGCTGGGGAGGTTTGCTGCACCAATGCGGACGCTGAAGGTGGGACCAGTGGCACCTTGGTGAGACCAAACAAGCGGTTGAATCTAAATTTTAAAAGAGATAAAATAAAAGCAGCAACAGCTTTTTGATTCCAAACAACAAATCAGACGGATTTGAATTATAGTATTCAGCTAGCTTGTTGTTAGCGCTAGCATCATCAGGCGGATGCAGGGCTGTTTAAGACCGCCCCGATCCGGACTCGGATGCTGGGTTCAAATTACAGGAGAGCAACTTGGTTCTCCTCAAAGGTTGTCAGGCTCCCCTGATGCCCTTAACTTACACACCCAGAAGGAGCACAAAGAGATCCAGTTTCTACCTTTATCATATTCTTTATATGGACTCAGCGTAGCGGGGATTCTTTTGGGCAGAGATGCAGAGAGCTGCAGGCAGACCGCTGCTTATTCATGAGCTGCTTTCTGCACACGGCCACAGGAACATTTTCTAAGTGGCGTCACCAAAAATATATAATTAACACAGTCATTCATGTCCATTCATTTTCTCTCTGGTGTAACGGAACGGAAGACCGTGTTTTTCCCTTCTTTGCACAAGACTAGTCTGCATGAGATATGGTCTCAAGGTCTCATGCATTCCTTCTAACCTGCTTATTTTCAGCTCAACAGAAGAATGAAGAATGAACTCTTTTCTTTTAATTAATCAAAGAACTCTATTTTAATAAAGCTAATCCATCAAAGTGTTAGTCAATAAATAAGATGTGACCGATCTGTGAAATTAAAATATTAATTACTTTATTAGAATCCTATAGAATATAAAGGTACTATGACTTTAAATGTTCCAACAGGACTCATTTCACGTAGCGTTAAAAAGACATGACACATTACTTTCACTGATCTAATCAGAATCTTACAGATCTGACGGAGGTGTGGTTTTAACGGTGTTTGGTAATTTTCATTTGAAAATAAACCTTAACATCCGAAGTATAAAACTGTGCCACGTCAGCTCTAACGCCAGTTTAAAGCGTTCCAGAGAAAGTGACGGAGTGGCCTATCCTGATCTAAACTCTTTAACCGAAAGAACAACGACAAGCTGAAAAATTCGTCGCTACACCGACAGCGACAACATTTCCTTTCAGACAGTCGGTTGATTTTATTGTTCTGTGTCTTTTGTTTTACCATTAAAATCATTATTGTAATCATTGCCCCTGGATGTAGCCATCTTTTACAGGTCATTACTTATTTTTACGGCCTTTCTTGGTGATCTTTACATATGTTGTGATTCGTTGTGTGATTAGGGTTGATTTTCACAGCTACACACAGATTTACAAATAATCGTAGTATTGTTACTGTTGGTTTGTTACTCTGCTAATTATTTAGGATGAACTCCGTTTAAACAGGGAGGAAATGTTGGATAAAAACTGACATTAATGTCTTTAACGGTTTAACATCTGGAGGTTTTAAACGAAGGTGCATCTGTTTAGGCTTTTGTAGCTCTAACAGGGAGGACTGACCTCGCCCTCGACTTGGTGCTGGTCCCCCTTATCAGTAGAACTCCCCTTGAGAAGTCCAGACAGCTCTATTGTTTTAGAAATTGCACCTGGAGTGCCTTCCTGCCTGAGAGTCTGTGAGAACCTCGAATGTTTGTGTGCAATTGTGTGTGCGTTCATCATTTCGTGTGACTGCCTTAATAAATACTCTTGGAGGACTTTGTCTGACGAGAGTGAACTGTCGGACCTCTGTGTGGTGTGTATTTCATTCTCCACTTTGCAAAGCCTAAATTGTTTTGTTGGTTGATTATTGGTATAGGTTTGATCAGCTGATTATTATGACCCCTGCGTGTTGAACTTTCCCTAAGGTAATCCTGGATGGGAGATAAAATTACCTAACAGAGACGATGGAGTTTAATCGTTGGATCGCGCACGGGACTGCATCAACGGAGAGGGGAGAGCGGGCAGCAGAGGGCGACAACGTCCTCTGCTGCCCGCGGATAAACAAAGGAACATCAGCCTGATGATGTTTGCAGCCGCAAACGAAACGTTGCAGGTAAATAAACCTTTTCTATGTTTTAAAAAGAACTGAAAGATGGATTATCAGCCATTTGCTTGTGACGAGCATTATATCGATGAAAAAAAAGATACTTACTTTCTCCAAACACTTGATTGTTTTTCTTCTGTAAACTTCTCCCCTTTTGTTGCTCTGGAAAAACAAACTGTTCAGGTACTAAAAGGTGCAAAGGGGCAGAAATCTGCAACACTGAGACATAACCTCGGGTACCTGAGAGTCTGACTGTGTCTGACGGCCTCCTGCAGCTCAAACAGACGCTGTTTGTACTGATTCTTCTCCATGACCACACGGGCCATTTCAGAACGGGAAAAGTGACGCATGGATGTTGACAGAGAGGCCTGAAAGGGGGGGGGGGGGGGGGGGGGGGTTTGATTAAGCATTTAGCAAGTTAACATCTACACTTCCCAACAGGAGCGTATAAACGGCTTACATCAGGATCTTCAGACTGACACGATTCCAGTTCTTTCCGCACTCTGAAAAATATTGAACAAGGAGCAGGTGAAACGGTTCATTTCCCAAAGGAGTACAAGTTTTCACTGCTGATCTGCTGCACCTCTTGATCTCCTCGTCTCTCTCCTTCAGCCGTCCCTCTAGTCTCTCCACGGTTTCCTGAAGAGTCGCCACTTCCAGGGTGAGGGCAGCGCGATCGTCGGTCAGCTCGACGACTCGAGATATCAGCGCTTTACGAGCAGCTTCAACCGATTCACTGAAAAAATGAGGAAATGAATGAAGGGGTGAAAAAAAAATAAATACTTTTTTTAATCATTGAGTTCCAGTCCAATCCAATTTTATTTATACAGCGCGTTTAAAAACAGCATGTCAGCTGACCAAAGCACTGCACAGAGTTAAAGCCATTCAAATTCACATACATACACATTAAACACAGATTTAAACTGTCGTAAAATTGAAACACCTAAAATCTAAACAAAAATTAAAACAGCCATTAAAAAGAGAAGTCAATAAAAACAGAAGAGAGGCACAGCATAAAAGACCGATCACTGACCAGAAGCTGAATTAAAGAAACGTGTCTTTAGACTGGATTTAAACTGTGCCAGTGAGGAAGCCTGGCATACCTCCAGAAGAGTTGATGCTCTTTAAGTGAAACTACTGAGCCCTGCAGGGTCAAAGGAAACTGCGTTTTTCCAACTTGACCTTGTTTTGCAGGAAATCAAGTTTATATTTCTTTTTTCTCTCTCTCCATGGTTCTGCTTCCATCAGCCATGCAAACAAATCATCGGAGGAGGCAGAGGAAGCTGTCCAGGGCGATGTAACTGGATGTTTATAAATTCAACATAAACTACCAGGTCAAAGTATGACTAAGACATCCTAACTCGTACGAAAACGGTCTCGTGCCAATCAGGGTTTTAATGCTCCTATAATTTTGGCCAAACTGGAACAAAAACAGTACAAATCTCTCCCCCTGGTGTTCGTCCTCCATCACGGTGGCCTTTCTTCACTGTTGTGTCTCGGCAGCTTCTTCACTGTAAAGCGAGCGGCAACATGAACTGTGTGGTTTAGTTATAAGGGGCGGAGCCTCACTGCACTCTGGTAGGGATAACTATAACAACGCACGCGACATTTCTTCATTTTCCTAAAAAGGATTTAACACATTTCACCTTTAAAACATCATCAAAAATCTTCTTTTAATGAATTTAACTTTTTAGCAAACCTTCAGTTTGAGGTCTTTATGGTCTGTTTTTGTTGTTGTTGCTTTTACGGCTCGACTACAGCCTCTGTAACCTGCGAAGTTTAATAAAACGATACAAACTGGAACAACAGACTTGATCGTTCGTTAGTTCGAGAATAACAGAAACTCCCAAGAAAAAAAAGGGAAAAAGAAATTTGGGATCTTGCAAAACAATGTTGATAAATAAATAAATAAACAAACAAACTGCTGCCAGGTTCTTGACGGGTACACACCGACGTAGCCACATTACACCTGTCCTGGCACATCTTCACTGGCTCCCTGTCATTTTCAGAGTGCAGTTTAAGTTACTGACTTTTGTTTTTAAAGCGCTCAGTGACCTGGCACCTTCCTACCTCTCTGCCCTTCTCACTCCATATGTGCCCACCCGCTCGTTGAGGTCGGCTGACCTATTGCTGCTGCACACGCCGCGGATGAGGCTCAAATCGCGGGGTGAACGAGCATTTGTCCATGCTGCCCCAAAGCTATGGAACTCATTGCCCATTGGAGTTCGGCAGGCTCCATCTCTGGCGGTTTTTAAATCTCGTTTAAAGACCCACTTTTACACTTTGGCTTTTAGACAGTGACTCGTTTTAGTGTTTTATTGTGTCATTGTTTTAATGTGTTCTTATTATTCATGTTTTCTCTGCTTTTAATTGAGATTTTATCCTTAGTTTTAGCTCCTTGTAATGGGTGTGTTTTGTTTTAGCCTGTGCAGCACTTTGGGCAGCTCCCATGCTGCATTTTAAATGTGCTATATAAATAAACTATGCTATGCTATGCTATGCTATGCTAAACAAATCTTCTATGGGTGCTCTGTTAGATTTTTCAAATCTGAAAGCAAAGCAGCACAAAAGTCATGAACAAAGTCTTCCTTAGGATTTAAAAGCCCGTAGAACCAATTCTAGCAGCAATAATTTAGCGGGGATCTAGAGGCTGCATGACAATTTTTTTTAAAGTCGACCGTCAAGTAATGAAAATCGAGTCGATGACGTCATACACCTGAAGCGGCTAAAACTGACGATGGGTGACCGAGCGTTTTTTTCTGACGCACAGGGGGTGGGGGAGGTCGGTAGGTTCACTGGAGTTTTTGACAATTAAAATTGCGCCCACATTTTCTACGTTAAACACATCTCTTTTAACTACGGTAGTTTCTGCTTCAGCCCTCTCCCCCCTCCCCCTGCGCAGCGGCTGCAAACTCACTGATGCGCCTGCAGCCTCTCAGAGTTCCTGCTAATCTAAACATTAATATAATTATTTCATTTTCTGTTCCTCACTTCTGATTACCTTCAATGGTGTCTGTTTGTTGCAACCAGCAGGTACAAAAACTAACTTGTTTTTATTTGACTATTTTTCTGTCCTGTCTGTTTATTATCTTCCTGCATCTCCTCTCAATCCTAAAGAAAAACTGCTACCTGGGTTCATATATTTTCACCTCATGAGTTACCTTTGAACTGCAGTTCTAAAAGATCTACCGGCTGCTAAAACAGCGGAGTGCTCGCCGGCCGCACCGGTAAGATGTGTCACCAGAGGACTAAACAGGTGATGCGCCCCGCTCCACAGCAGCGAAAAGCAACAGGCACAAATAAAAGACAGAAAACATAAAAGGAAATGAGCCGACATGAACGATCGTGTGTTAAATTAGTTTTTGAGGTGGCGACGCCTGATTTGATAACGTTACTGTGGCCGTGCTCAGGACGCAGATGTCTGGAGCGCATCAACGATCAGAGCTTTGCATGCGCAAGCTGGTTAAAGAGCAAGTCACCCCCTACAAGAAACTTACTCCACTCCCACTTCATGTTTGAAAAATGCAACAAATGCTGTTGCTTGGCAGACCGAGAGGGCGGAGCCGCTAACAAATACACACACACACAGGCTCACAATGGCACTGTGACATCATAATGTACCAGATGACATCATAGCATACCTCTTAGCCAATAGAGGTGGCAGATTTAAATTCAAATACAGTGCAGAATTTTTCCCTGACGACGGCGCAACACTGAGTTTTAGGCAGAATATTTGAATTTTAACCAAGATGCACTGAACTGCCAAATTATGGACTACACTTGTCTGTAGCACGATTAGACACTCCTTTATATAGTTTATCAGCAAAAAAAATGTGATTTGGGGGTGACTTGCTCTTTAAGGTTAGGATGGGGGTGAGGGGAAGGTTAAATTGCAAGAGGGTAAAGGTCACAATTCGGTCAAATGTCCGTTTTACCGCGTGCGTCAGATACCGACGCTCTGGCACAGCGCGTCACCTCCCGACGCGCAGGGGCTCACCACCTGCTGTCTTTTCCGAGGACTGCATTTTGTCAGTCATTATCACGTGACAGCGACTAGTCGATGAAAGGCATAAAAAGTCGCTACAGAGCAGTGAAGTCGACAGGTCGACTAGTTGATACAACCCCTACGGTGATCATCTTTTCAGTCTCTTTCTTGATCTCAAAGCTAAATATTTGCTGCTGCTTCGGGGATATTTGTCCTGCTGAATGACCCAATTCTGGCCAACCTCCTGCTGTCGAACGGAGGGCTTCACGTTGGACTCAAAGAAAACGTTCGTATAAAGAAGAGTTCAGTGTTGACTCAATGATTGAAAGACGCTCAGCGCAAAAGTTAAATCTTTAAAATTTTGGTTCAAAGACCTTGTTTCCAGATTTTTTCACCAGCCATGTTTTTTCCCCCATAAAGATGATGTTTTCTCATGACAGGCTTTATAAACAAGTGAAACGTGTTCATCGGGAAATTGTGAGATGTAGTTTCTCTTTTATGTTTTACCCATGTAGACAATCAACAATAATTATTTTAAACTTGATAGAAATCCTTAGCGTAGAATGACGGACGCTGATTTTTAAAAATAGTCTTAGTTCTTGTTTTGACCAGGTAAAATAATTTCTTTGTTGTTAATTAAAATATAAAAACGGGTTCCTACAGGTTTCATGAAGTTAAATTCAACACTTTAAGACATTTTCAAGACTTCTTATATAAAAATTGAATACCTATTTTCACAGCCCTGTCAGCAAAAAAAAAAAAAAAAAAAAAAAAAAAAAAGAGTCCTTGAACTCGTGTTCATTTATTTATTTTTGGTTTTTATTATATTTTGCCTAAACACTCGGTAGAGAACAGCAGCAGAGCGGTTTGTGCTTTCACAGAAAGGGCAGCTAGGTAACAAAAACACAATTAAATATAACAGCATCAGTGGGGCTGGGTACCGCTGGATATTTCTTGATACTACTACTACTCGATACTTTTGTTGAAATCAATATTTTTCAATTTTAACTCATTCACTGCCAAATTTGCATATTTTTTACTGTGTGGGCGTCGGACGAGCCCCCGCACCGTGAGAACAAACATCTCAGCTCTAAAGCCGATCTTCATCCGCATATGTCACACGTCAGGTGATCAGGAAGCAGAACATCCATGTGTTAGGAGATCGTTTTGGGCCGCTGCTGTAAAAAAAAAAAAGTGAGGCACGAACCGGAAAAGCTTCTGCCGACCACAATTCAACAACGGATTATGAAAGAACGGATAACGCTCGAAACGCGCGGATTCTTCCTGATGTAAGAGTTGAGTCCCCTCTTTGTTTTGGTTGTTTTGGCGTCGACATCATCCTAGCGCGCAACGTTCTGTCACTCTTACAAAACAGTAAGAACGATGAGAAACGCTGACAGCGAATGAAGAAGAAAGAAAAGACCTTTTCTATAGCGCCTCTCATGATAAAAATCACGAGGCGCTTCACAAAAACAAAAAATGTAAAAATATAAAAAATTTAGAAAATGTTAAAAAATATATTTTAAATGAGCAAAAATAGACAATTGTGATTAAAAAAAATATTAAGAAAGAGAGTCAATAGGAAAGAGGGAAATCAGTGGATCCTGAGGAAGGTGGAATAGGTGGGGAGAGCAGAATAAAGAGAGAGAGGTGAAGAAGGTCATACAAAAGCCAGCTTGAACAAGTGAGTCTTCAGCTGCTTTTTAAAGGAGACCACTGAGTCCACTGATCTCAGGCTCAGGGGGAGAGCTGGGTCAAAGGTCACACCAAGATTCCTGACAGAAGGTTTGGTGTGGGAAGCAAGCAGACCAAGAGAGTCTCTGACTTTGGGAACCAGCTTGTCTGGGGCACAGATGAGGATATCAGTCTTATCTTCATTCAGCTGAAGAAAGCTCCCAGCCATCCAGGTTTTGATAGAGTCTAAGCAGGTGTGTAACAGCTGCAGCTTAGACATCTGTGTTAAGTCCTCTGAGTTAACAGAGGATAAACGATTAGACATTTCGCCTCTGATTGGCCAACAGCAACACGACTCTACCATTGACTGTTTCTTTTCCAATGTTGATGTTTTATCTCCATAATTATCACAAGCCTGAAGTTCTGTCATGTAGTGGAGTTGCTAATGCTAACAGTTAGCTTCCACTAGCCGTGACGTGCTCTGCTCTCCTGGAAGCTAAACCAACAACAACTTTCCCCGTCGCAAGCTAAGGCGGGTGCTAATGTGACAGTGTGATGTAGATCTGTGTGACTTCTCTAATCTCAGAGTTTCCTCGTCTATTTTTTATCAGCTGCTAATGCAGGAAATAGGGGTAGAAGACTATTTTCATATTTAGCCGTCATGTTCAACTCAGAGTGACCGATCACATTTGATAAATAACAAGTAAAAACTGTTCATCAGTGAACTTAGAAAACTTCCAAGTGAGGCCAATTCCACCGACGCTGAAGAAATAACATTATAATAAAAAATAACTGCACGTGAGACTCACTGGGCAACTTTCAGATCCTCAAACTGAGCGAGAATCTCCTCAAACTGGTCGGTACCACCTAAACAAAGACAAAAGATGCGCATTCAAAAATAACAACACAATAAAAAAACATGTAAATAACTGTTTTTCACACTAAAATGCAGCACAGATTTTATGTTTATACTTGTCAGGCTGATGCAATCATCAAACTTTGAGTGCGTTCACCTCGAACGTTGGCCCCTTGGTCAACACTCTCCACATAATCCCGACTCAGTTCTGACAGCTCAGAGAAAACCGAGTCTGTATTCCGGAGATCCCACTCCATGCTGTCATCTTCATCCACCTCCTTGTCCTCCTCCTGGTCCTTTTTCTCCACCTCCCCTTCCTTCTTCTCTTCCACTTTCAGCTCCTCCACCTTCTTCCGTTCCTCCTCCAAGCTGCTCTCCAGCTCTTTTAGAGGTGCATCAGTACTCGTTTTAATAGGAGTGCTGGTTGTAGATATATACATATAATATATTAGTGACTTACATGAAACTTAACGAGCAGTCACAGTGACACTAAACTGGATTATGGCTCAGATTACCTCTCTTTTACATGATCATGAAACTGAATCAGCTCAGGTGTGGAGCTGATGATGTCGGAGACAAACGCATCCACAGCACAGTTCTCATTAATATCGTTCACTTTTTCTTCCTTGATTGCAAGATCTTCAAAACGCGGAGGACCGGAATTGGAATGTGGTCGCTGAATATTCTGCAAACACAAAAAAGAAGACGACAAAAAAATCCTAATGTTTCATTGTTGAACATTAACGACATTAAGTGCAAATTTAGTCACCTTTTCGTTGAATTTGGATTCGGACGAGACTTGAGACCGAAAGTCGGCATTCCTGAAACGCACATGATTCCTAAATTAAAAACAAAGAGTTAAAGAGAATTAAAGAAAGTTTAGTCACAACTTTAATGGTAAAACAGTAAATGGCCTGTATTTTGATATAGCGCCTTCTAGAGTCCTGGAACCCCCCAAGGCGCTTTACAACACAATCAGCCATTCACCCATTCACACACACATTCACACGCTGGTTGGGATGAGCTACGATGTAGCCACAGCTGCCCTGGGGCGCACTGACAGACGAGGCTGCAGAGCGCCACCGGTCCCTCCGACCACCACCAGCAGGCACGTGGGTTAAGTGTCTTGCCCAAGGACACAACGACAGCGACAGACTGAGCGGGGCTCGAACCTACAACCTTCCGATTACGGGGCGAGAGCTTAACTCCTGTGCCACCGTCGCCCACTTGACAACAACAAAATCAGCATGCAAAACTATTATTTGTTGTTCTAAACTATTGCAAATAACCAAAAATAGGATAGTGTTCATGAAATGTGTCCCGAGTGTTTGCTGTAAAACACCGCCTGACCACAATGAGTCGCCACCTGGACTTAACCGAGCAGTCCGGTAAGAGCCTCCTATTGGATAACTACTGCATGGGTGATTATCTCTCAGCTGAAACAAGTCTTTCTTGAACAACCTTGTGGAAAGACACATCTGGTGGTCGTGGAAAAGATGTTAGCGTGTTTGAGAAGGGTCAGATCACTGGCAGGCATCAAGCGGAGAAAACATCAAGGTGATGCAGAAATGACTAAAACTGGGTTAAGAACTTTCCAACACTTTATTAAAAACTGGCCTGAGTCCAGGTGGATCCTGCTCCAGAGTGACGGTGCATCAGGGTAAGAAGAGAGGCAGATGAAGAGATGCACCCATCATGTCTAGTGCTTACTAAACAAGCCTGTGGGGGCAGTGCTATGATCTGGGCTTGCTGCAACAATGTCAGTGAATATGTGCCGTAATCAAAGCTAAAGTTGGTCCAACAAAATATTAGAGTGCATGACCCTTTTTTGGATGGCGGCATCTTCTTTGGCTGGGCGGTGTATATTTTAAAGGCTTTGCTCATTCTTCTGCACTTTTCACCCACATTTTGTATTCTAGAGACACCGACGTTCGATCCTTGTGCAGCTCTGATCTGCCAATGCTGATTTTGTCTAAAAGAACTAAAAATATCAGGATCCTTTTCTTTTAAAACTTCTGTTCAGGTTGAAAGACGTCCTTCTGCTAGTGCGGCAAATCACTTAACAAGTGTTGACAGTCTGGGAAAATAGCTGGATTTTTATATTTCTGCCGGGCATTCATGTGTTTAAGAGTAATCACCAGTTAAAGCCACAAGCTAGGTGCCAACAACAGGTAGGAGACTTAAGATAAGGCCATGTATTTATGGTTGTTTGACTGAATCCATTGCATCCAGGCGGTGTTGACCTATTTTCTGCGACCATCAGATTCTGCGACTCTAGAGGGGACTCTTAAGGAAGGGGGTTGGATCTTAGCTTGCTTGAATAGCTTTTTCCACAAACATCTTCCTGTATGTCTGTGTCCTTTATGCAGTTTCTTTTTAGAAACTCAATTTTCCATTTTTATTTGTTATTCTAATTGCTGATGGTTACAATAGCCTTTGTGTATTCACCTGTATTATTTTGTCCTATTCTCTGAGGGTATGTGCTGCCTTAACAAGTGAATGTCCCCACTTTGGGATCAATAAATTCTTTTCTTTTCTCCTCCTCGTCTTCCTCCGCTTATCCGGGTCCGGGTCGCGGAGGCAGCATCCCAACTAGGGAGCTCCAGACCGTCCTCTCCCCGGCCACCTCCACCAGCTCCTCCGACAGGACCCCAAGGCGTTCCCGGACCAGATTGGAGATGTAACCTCTCCAACGTGTCCTGGGTCGACCCGGGGGCCTCCTGCCGGCAGGACATGCCCGAAACACCTCCCCAGGGAGGCGTCCAGGAGGCATCCTGACCAGATGCCCAAACCACCTCAACTGACTCCTTTCGATCCGGAGGAGCAGCGGTTCTACTCCGAGTCCCTCCCGAATGTCCGAGCTCCTCACCCTATCTCTAAGGCTGAGCCCGGCCACCCTACGGAGGAAACTCATTTCGGCCGCTTGTATCCGCAATCTCGTTCTTTCGGTCATTACCCAAAGCTCATGACCATAGGTGAGGATTGGGACGTAGATCGACCGGTAAATCGAGAGCCTGGCTTTCTGGCTCAGCTCCCTCTTCACCACGACAGATCGGTTCAGCGTCCGCATCACTGCAGACGCCGAACCGATCCGCCTGTCGATCTCCCAATCCCTCCTACCCTCACTCGTGAACAAGACCCCGAGATACTTAAACTCCTCCACTTGAGGTAGGACCTCTCCCCTGACTCGAAGTTGGCAATCCACCCTTTTCCACCATTCTATTCTATTCTATTCTAATATCTTCATAAACAGGGAAAAGTCCAGTTGAAGTCCAGTCATAAAAATAGTGTAGCTTACAGAGCAAGTCACTCCCTACCAGATTCTTACTCAACTCCCACTTCCTGTTTGAAAAATGCAACAAAGGCTGTTGCCTAGCAGACCGAGAGGGCGGAGCTGCTAACAAATACACACACTCACAACATTGTGACATCATAATGTACCATCTAACATCAAAGTGTACCTCTTAGCCAATAGTGATGGCAGATTCAAATTCAAATGCAGTGCTAGGTTTTTACCTGACGACAGTTAAACACTGACAGTTTTAGGCAGAATATTTAAATTTTAACTAAGATGCACTAAAATACCGAATTATTGACAGCACACGTCTACAGCATGATCAGACACTGATTTATATAGTTTATCAGCAAAAAATATTGATTTGGAGTGACTTGCTCTTTAAGATCAACACCAGAATTTAGTTCTTGGAGCAGCTTTTGGTCGCGAGGTCATGTTAAAGCTGTGGACACTAAATTATTTAGAGCCTTCCTGTGTGTGACACTGCATGCAGAGTGAGAAATGAGTCGTAAATGAACAAGTGCTGTAAATCACCTTAAAAGAGACTCCCGTTCAGAGTCCTTCCTCTTCTCTAGAAGTTCCCGGTGTGAGTGGCTCAGCTGAAGGAGAGAACATCAACGGTAGGTTAAAAAACAAAGAAGTATAGATGCAGTGTTACCGTAGCTGCATCGATCCAAAGTTCTTATTCACTCAAATGTTAAAAATGAAAAGTTCCTGTACAAGACGGAGTATTACTCCATGTGTCGTTTCAAGCAGTGAGCCCCCGTTACAAAGAGACGTCCAAATGCATCATAACCAGATTCTTCACATGGCTCCTGATTTCAAATGTAAGAATATGGATTCCTTTTTTCAAAGATCTTCTTTCAGGTTGCCAGATAATCACCAATATTAACCTAAGCTAGTAGGCTTCCATTTTACCCGTCGATCTTCGTTCCCATCTTCACCGATAGTCATGAGCTTTGGGTAATAAGCAAAAGAGCAAGATCATGAATAAAAGTGACCTAAAGGAGATTCCTCAGGGACTCGGCCATTTTAGGGAGAAGAGCTCAGACATTCCGAAGAGATTCTAAGTAGAGCGACCGCTCTTCCATGTTGAAAGGAGCCAGCTCAGGTGTTGGTCAGGATGTCTCCTGGAAGCCTCCCAATCCTGCCAGGAGGAGGCCCCCAGGTTATAAGCACCACATGGACAAGCACCATCATACATTGGTGATCTTCTCAGTCCCTACACCCCCAGCAGGTCCCTGAGGTCCAGTGATCAAAGCCTACTGGTTGTGCAGCACCAGGCTAAAGGTCAAAGGTGACAGATCATCTGCTGCTGTGGCCCCCAGACTCTGGACCTCTGTTCCCCTGAGCCTGAGATCAGTGGACTCAGTGGTCTCCTTTAAAAAGCAGCTGAAGACTCACCTGTTCAGGCTGGCTTTGGTGTGACCTTCATCGCCCTCTCCTTGTTCTGTTCTCCCCACCTATTCCACCTTCCTCAGGATCCACTGATTTCCCTCTTTCCTATTCACGCTCTCTCTTTCTTTACATTTTTAATCACAATTGTTTATTTTTTGCTCATTTTAAATATATTTTTAATCATTTTCTAAATTCTTATTTACATTTTTTGTTTTCGTGAAGCGCCTCGTGATTTTTATCTTGAGAGACGCTTTAGAAAAGATCTTCTTCTTCTTCCAGGAAAAGTAAGAGGGATTATGTCTCCATGTTGGCCTGGGAAGGGGAAAGAGCAGTTTGGGCCTCTCTGCTGGATCCCCAACACACACATCCTGGACTCAGAAAGGCAGGTGAAAACAAACGGATGGACGAACCAACCTTTCAAGCATAGCTCACATGAAGTCAAGACTGGGGTTTTGGAAAGTCTATCCCAACATAAGCCTCGTTTTTCCACTCCATAACCTGCTGTTATGTACATTCAGAGCATTTCAGTGTTTTCAGCTGCTTCTGACACAAATTTCCTTCTTCAATATTAGCAGTTTTGCTCATTCTAACCCCTTTAATAAGTACCAAACTCGATCTTCATCTGATCTAAACCTGTTTGTGCACTCTTTGTCCACAAAGCCAACTGAAATCTTCGCTCAAACCTAAAGCCTTGATAGTGAGCTAAAACTTGAGCTTTATCATAGCAAGTTTTATTCAAGTGGTTTCTGGGTCGTTTCTGATCCACTAAATCAATTCTGTTTATTTTCAAACAGAGCTTTAAAAACAAATCCCATCACCGGAGGTCACCGGGGAAGGATGTGGGAACTCATTTGAGCAGCAGGTGTGAAATCACGGAGTTATTCATAGACTAGTTGGAGCTCCACGGACGTGTCTAACCTTGTTGTGAGTGTGCCTCAGTGTACTCAGCTCTCTACTCAGATTGGCTTTTTGCTCCTCCAAGGCCACCACTGTGAGAAAAACAAAGACGTGACCTTAAAGAAAGACACTAAACAGACATCAACCTATATCAATAAAAACATTTATTTATTCTTCAGCGTCTTTTTACAGAATTTAGAGAAATGCTAAAAAGGAAAAAACGAACAAAAGACTGTAGGAATTAAAATAAATGAAGTGTGTAATGTAAAAAAAAAAAAAACTCACACTGATCAGCCTGTTCTCGGGCTTTCCTCTCCAGTTCTCTCTCTCTGCGTTCTCGCTCCTTCTCTCTCCCCTTAATGGCTCTCCGCTCTTGTTCGATTTGGTCATCCAACTCCAGATACCGCTAAAAGAAACCAGGACGGAACAGTTCAAGAACAGGGAATATAAATCTGTGATAAGGCCTAGTCCACACGTAGCCGGGTATTTTTAAACGAATATCCGCCCCTCCAAAAACTTGCATCCACACCACCTCGTTTTTAAAAAAAACTCTGTCCACACGTACCTGGATAAATACGTTGTTAAGGACATGCCAGACCTGTAGGCGGCAGTACTTCTCCCGTTCTTAACCTCGTCCTTCGTCTGTGGTCTTCCGCAAGGAGCAGTAATTCCGCTTGCAAAAACAAACAAGCAAAAAGCGCTTGGACAATTGATAAAGCGAGCGCAGCTCTGAGGGCTTCCATGCTGTCGGCTAGTGTAAAAACAGGTCGCACACGTGATGTCAGCATTTTTTGTCGCGGAAAGTGACGTTGCAGACCTTAAAATCCGGTTTTGTCCGTCCACACGCAGACACCCAAAACGGAGAAAACGCAGATCTTCACTTTGGCCGGAGTTTTTAAAAAGATCCGTTTTCGTGTAAAAAAAAAAAAAAACGTTTTCCTGTGGATGACAGGCCAAAACGTAGAAAAATATCTACGTTTTGGCAGATCCCCGGCTACGTGTGGACAGGGCCTAAATCTTAGCATTTCACTGAAATCAGAACCTCCCCAGAAGCTGTTCTCGCTCAGCTTTCTTGCTTTCAGCCTCCTCTTCGTTTTCCCTCAGCTGGAATTTGTATTTGTCATTACCTCTCCCTGGGCTGCCACCTTACTATGGTGGAGGGGTTTGAGTGTCTCAATGATCCTAGGAGCTAAGGTGTCTGAGGCTTTCTGCCTCTGGTAGGGTCACCCATGGCAAACGGGTCCTAGGTGAGGGATCAGACAAAGAGCAGCCCGAAGACCTCTTATGATGAATAATATAAATGGAAACCGTGTTCCCTCGCCAGGACGTGTGTCACCGGGGCCCCCCTCTGGAGCCAGGCCTGGAGGTGGGGCACGTTGGCGAGCGCCTGGTGGTTGGGCTTTCACCCATGGAGCCCGGCCGGGCACAGCCCGAAGAGGAAACGTGGGTCCCCCTTCCCATGGGCTCACCACTCGTGGGAGGGGCCAAAGGAGTCGGGTGCAGTGTGTGACGGGTGGTAGTCGAGGGCGGGGACCTTGGCGGTCTGATCCACGGCTACAGAAGCTGGCTCTTGGCACATGGAATGTCACCTCTCTGGTGGGGAAGGAGCCTGAGTTGGTGTGTGAGGTTGAGAGGTTCCGACTAGATATAGCCGGACTCAACTCAACGCATGGCTCTGGCTCTGGAACCAGTTTCCTTGAGAGGGGTTCGACTTTCTACCACTCTGGAGTTGCTCCCACTGAGAGGCACCGAGCAGGGGTTGGCATACTAGTTGCCCCCCATCTTGGCGCCTGTACGTTGGGGTTTACCCCAGTGGATGAGAGGGTAGCCTCCCTCCGCCTACGTGTGGGGGGACGGGTTCTGACTGTGGTCTGTGCTTATGCACCAAACTACAGTTCAGACTACCCACCCTTTCTGGAGACCTTGGAGGGGGTGCTGGAGAGCGCTCCTTCCGGTGACTCCCTCGTTCTGCTGGGGGACTTTAACGCTCATGTGGGCAACCACAGTGAAACCTGGAGAGGTGTGGTTGGGAGGAACGGCCCACAGGATCTGAATTTGAGTGATGTTTTGTTATTGGACTTTCTGTGCCAGTCATGGATTGTCCATAATAAACACCATGTTCAGACATAAAGGTGTCCATATGTGCTCTTGGCACCAGGATACCTTAGGCCGCAGATCAATGATCGACTTTGTTGTTGTTTCATCTGACCTGCGGCCGCATGTCTTGGACACTCAGGTGAAGAGAGGGCGGAGCTGTCAACTAACCACTACCTGGTGGTGAGCGGGCTCAGATGGTGGGGGAGGATGCCGATCAGACCTGGCAGGCCCAAACGTATCGCGAGGGTCTGCTGGGAGAGTCTGGCAAAGTCTCCTGTCAGATGGAGCTTCAATTCCCACCTCCGATAGAACTTCCAAAATGTTCCGGGGGAGGCGGGGGACATTCACCCCGGCTTTCCACAGCAGCCGTCAGCAGCACGTTACTGCAGCAGCACGTCATAGCTGCTGATAGGAACGGCTGTGGTCAACAGAACCTTTTCCACTGGAGCCGTCAGCAGCGCGAGTTGGCCGCGTCTCAGGAGCAGCATGTCGTGGCCTTTACGCGCCGGTTCTATTTCCTACGCGCGACGCCTCTGAAACGGGTCAAGTTCGACATTTTTGGGGAAGGAAAGACAGGAAATCGGACGCGGAAATGGAGAGAAGCTCCCGAGATTTTCAGAATAAAGAACGTACTGCCTTCCGGTCGCTTTACTTTAAAAAAGGTTACTAACTGTGCGTCCCCGTGAGAAGTTATCACCTAGCTAGCGGTCTCCTTTGTTTTTCAGGTCCGTATTGGCGATTATAAAACGGACAGAACATAAAACACAAACATTTTGGAGCCATGTTGTAGTTTTCTCCTGCTTGTTGTTGTGTTTACTGACGAAGTCACTCGTGTGACTTCGTGCTCTGTCGGTGACAGCTGCTCCCCTGCTGATTCGCGTCTCGTGGGAAGGGCCAAGCAGCAGCTTACGCGAGCAAGACGTGCTGCTGCAGTAACATGCTGCTGACGGCTCCCGTGGAAACCCGGGGTGAGTCTGAATGGACCCTGTTCTGTGCCTCCATTGTTGAGGCGGCCGACCGGAGCTGTGGTCGCAGGATCGTCGATGCCTGTCGTGGTGGCAACCACTGAACCCGCTGGTGGACACCGGCAGTTAGGGATGCTGTCAAGCTGAAGAAAGAGTCCTATCAGGTCTTTTTGTCCTGTGGGACTCCAGACGCAGCTGACGGGTACCGGCAGTCCAAGCGGAAAGCGGCTCGGGTGATCGCCAAGGCAAAAACCCAGGCAAGGAGGAGTTCGGTGAGACCATGGAGCAAGACTTCCGTACGGCTTCGAGGAGTGTGCTATCAACACTATCTATAGTGGGGACGGTGTGCTGCTGACCTCTACTCAGGACATTGTGGATCAGTGGGCAGAATACTTCGAAGACCTCCTCAATCCCACCGACACGTCTTCCAGTGAGGAAGCAGAGTCTGGGGACTTTGGGTTGGCCTCTCAAATCTCTGGTGCTGAGGTCACTGAGGTGGTTAAAAAGCTCCTCTGTGGCAAGGCTCCAGGGGTGGATGAGATCCGCCCGGTGTTCCTTAAGGCTCGGGATGTTGTGGGGCTGTGTTGGCTGACGCAGCTCTGCAATACCACATGGACATCGGGGACAGTCCCACTAGACTGGCAGACCGGGGTGGTGGTCCCCTTATTTAAAAAGGGGGACCGCAGGGTGTGTTCCAACTACAGGGGGGATCACACTCCTGAGCCTTCCTGGTAAGATCTATTCAGGGTTTCTGGAGAGGAGGGTCCATCGGATTGTTGAACCTCAGATTCAGGAGGAGCAATGTGGTTTTCGTCCTGGCCGTGGAACACTGGACCAGCTCTATACCCTTAGGGGGATCCTGGAGGGTGCGTGGGAATTTGCCCAACCAGTCTACATGAGTTTTGTGGATTTGGAGAAGGCGTTTGACCGCGTCCCTCGGGGGGGCCCTGTGGGGGGTACTCCGGGAGTATGGGGTACCAGGCCCTCTGATACGGGCTGTTAGGTCCCTGTATGACCGGTGTCAGAGCTTGGTCCGCATTGCCGGCAGTAAGTCGGACTCGTTCCCAGTGAGAGTTGGACTCTGCCAAGGCTGCCCTTTGTCACAGATTCTGTTCATAACCTTTATGGACAGGATTTCTAGGTGGAGCCAAGGTGTGCAGGGCATCCGTTTTGGTGGCCTGAGGACCTGCTTTTTGCAGATCTGGTCCTGTTGGCTTCATAAGAACGTGATCTTCAGCTTTCGCTGGAACGGTTTGCAGCAGAGTGTGAAACAGCTGGGATGAGAATCAGCTCCTCTAAATCTGAGACCATGGTCTTGATTCGGAAAAGGGTAGAATGCCTTCTCCGGGTCAGGGATGAGGTCCTGCCCCAAGTGGAGGAGTTTAAGTATCTCTGGGTCTTGTTCTCGAGTGAGGGAAAACTGGAGCGTGAGGTCGATAGGCGGATTGGTGCTGCATCTGCAGTGATGCGGGCGTTGTACCGGTCTGTCGTGGTGAAGAGAGAGCTGAGTCAGAAGGCGAAGCTCTCAATTTACCGGTCGATCTACTTTCATACCCTCACCTATGGTCATGAGCTTTGGGTAGTGACCAAAAGAACGAGATTGCGGATACAAGCGGCCAAAATGAGTTTTCTCCGAAGAGTGGCTGGGCTCTCCCTTAGAGATAGGGTGAGAAGCTCGGTAGCTCGGCCATTCGGGAGGGGCTCGAAGTAGACCAGCTGCTCCTCCACATCGAGAGGAGCCAGTTGAGGTGGCTCGGGCATCTGGTTAGGATGCCTTCTGGACGCCTCCCTGGTGAGGCTTTCCGGGCACGTCCAACCGGGAGGAGACCTAAAGGTAGACCCAGGACACGGTGGAGGGACTATGTCTCTCACCTGGCCAGGGAACGCCTTGGGATTCCCCCGGAGGAGCTGGCCCAAGTGGCTGGGGAGAGGGAAGTCTGGGCCTTAGGCTACTGCCCCCGCAACCAGACTCCGGATAAGTGGATGAAAATGGAAGGATGAATGGAACAGTTCAAGAAAAGGGAATATAAACCTGTGATATAAATCTTAGCATTTCACTGGAATCAGAACCTCTTGACTTTCTTTCCGGAGAGCTTTCTCTGCTTGGTATCTCTCCAGCAGCTGTTCTCGCTCAGCTTTCTCGCTTTCAGCCTCCTCTTCTTTTTCTCTCAGCTGGAATTTGCAGGAGGCCAGGCCCTCCAGGACCCACACCAACGTGGGCACCAGGGACTCCACCACTCCTTCACCGTGGGTCTCAACAACAGTCTTTAGCAGGATCAAGCAGCACAAGGAGAATAGGGATTTTTAAACCAAATGTGAATTAAATTTTCATTCTTATTGCCTAAGAACACACAAAAATGCATAAAAGCATACCTGCAGCTCTGAATACAGTTTTCCTGCCTCCTCACTGACGATATTGGGATCCAGCTCCAGCTCTCCCGTGCCACACAGAATTTTCTCACTGCACTCCATCTCCAGATTATTTTAAATCCCTACACTCACCTGTCAAAAACTGACCCAAATTCCAAAAAAAAAAAAAAAAAATCACTATACTGTCCCACAAACTAAAACAACTAGTTCAGCTGGCTCACTCACATTTCTACCAACACAAGCACCACCCATTTTTAGCTGACAAGCATCTTCGGGAGGGGGTTTAAAGCACATTCTGAAAATAAATACAATAATGCATCATAATCAAGGTTTAAAAGTTTAAAAGACACAAATAATCTCAATCCTGAAACTCACATGAGTCGTTTTACATTGAGAAGATTAAAAAAATGATTTTTTTTTGTTCAAGCTTAAAACCAATACAAAGACATGATGTTATTAATACTAAACCACACATGCATGACTGAAGGGACTTTCACTTAAACCAAAAAATAAAAAGCACAAAGATTTCAAAAGACTTAGTTTTAGGAGTAGGATAAAAATTGGATGATAATTGAAAACAATTAGCAGACAGAAATAATGCTATTTTTGGCCTCTCTTCTACAGCATTTCATTATTTAGTCTATGGAACAACAATCTCATTGCAGTTTCCCCAGAAATGATTAGCTGTGTGAATTACTGCAATTATTTTACAACAAGTCATAAACTACAACATTTACTCAATAAAAGTACATGGATAATGTAATAATATTATAAAATTAGCCATTAGGCACTGATATTAATCTTGCAGAATAGTTTAAAAATAACACTTCAACAGACTAACTTTAAATACAATCCTAACACGTCAGCAACTGGTTGTATTTATCGGCGGTTAGCCTTGTTGTTAGCTTAAAAGTGCAGTAAAAATGTCACACATCAGCTGGTGTTCTGTATAAATAAGTAACCAGACTGACAGTGGACACCTTGACTCTTGAAGACCGTAGAAACACTCAGCAAGATTACAAAGTTGCGACTGTAAGCCAAAATATACAGGTAGTGTCGCTTCGCTGTTCCGCTAAGTTCATCAAACTCACCTCCACGACTGTCTCCAGGGTGACTTTCATTTGACTACTGAACAATCCCAAAATTTCGGTCTATTTTCCCTCCGCGACGATATTAATTACTCCGAAGAAGGGATTGCTGTTTCATTATTGACGTGCGCATACATGTTTCAGTGTGTCCAACCAGAAGCTTGTATTTGTTGCCTTTGACCAATAGGATCACAGAAGAGGCGGGACTTGTGCAGTTTTGTTTTCAGAAGGGAAAAAAAGGTTTCCTGAAACTTGAACGGTGACACGTGACTAAGGAGGTGGCTGTCAGGTGATCAGTAAACCCTTTTACCTTTTACAAAGCCATACCTGTTGAAATACCATAAAATTAGCAAGTCTGTTCTTCTTGCGACAATGATTACAGCAGCATCTTAAACTTGACTCGCGTTTAAGTCGTGCTGGTGATGTTTATTTCAGTTGAAGATGAATCACACGAAAGGGAGCGACAGTTAGAGACGTGTGCAAATGTGTATAAAATCTGCATACTCGAAAATGTTCCAGAAAATCTGCTTATTTAGTTTAATTAAGTGTATCAGTTTCATAGTCGTTCTTTTTTTATTGTACATAATGTTGAAGAATTTCATAGGATGGATTTCCTTTTTCTTCCAGTAGATGGAGACTCCAGCGCGTGTTTTCATGTGTTTTTCTGCCTTTCTCGTGATAGAAATGAGAACGAGCTTCATAGAAATAAATTTTATCTTTAGAGTTTTGTTTCGTTCTGTGTTAAATCCCATGTAAGATAACTCAAATGGTTGTTTTGTTCACTATTGATAAATATAGTTCAAGAAAACAGGATACAGGAAATAAAATATCCCACCACTACAGTAGTTATCAAATACAGCACTTGAATGTTTGTAATTGGCCTAGGGCAGTAATTCCCAACATGGGGTCCCCCAAAGATTCCAGGGGCCCCCAAAATTTTGTCTGTCCCGATGTTGTAAAGTTACCAAGATTGCATTTGTAGATATGACATTTATAAAAATCTCAATAACACACCCAATAGCATAATCAAAACTCTGTATAAGAGTCATAACTCTGTGTGTCTGTACAGCTAAGTGTGAAGCAGCTGTGATGAGAATCAGCTCCTCTAAATCTGAGATTATGGTCTTGAGTTGGAAAAGGGTGGAATGCCTTCTCCGGGTCAGGGATGAGGTCCTGCCCAAGTGGAGGAGTTTAAGTATCTATGGGTCTTGATCACGAGTGATGGAAAGATGGAATGTGAGATCGACAGGCGGATTGGTGCTGCGTCTGCAGTGATGTGGGAGTATCGATCTGTTGTAGTGAATAGAGAGCTCAGCTGGAAGGCAAAGCTCTCGATTTACCGGTTGATCTACGTTCCTACCCTAACCCATGATCACGAGCTTTGGGTAGTGACCAAAAGAATGAGATCGTGGAAAAAAGCGGCCAAAATGAGTTTTCTCCGCAGGGTGGCTGGGCTCTCCCTTAGAGATACGTGAGAAGCCCGGTTATCCAGGAGGGGCTCGTAGTAGACTTGCTGCTCCACCACATCGAGAGGAGTCAGGTGAGGTGGCTCGGGTATCTGGTTAGGATGCTTCCAGGCCGCCTCCCTGGGGATGTTTCCCGGGTACGTCCAACCGGGAGAAGACCGAAAGGAAGACCCAGGACACGCTGGAGGGACTATGTCTCACTGGCCAGGGAATGCCTTGGGATTCCCCTGAAGGAGCTGGCCCAAGTGGATGAGGAGAGGAATGTCAAGGCCTCCCTGCTTAGGCTGCGGCCGATCCCGGATGACCGGCCGAAAAAGGATGGAGGGTGTCTGTATAAAGTTTGTAATAATCACTTTTAATGAGCGTATGTGGGTACAAGTTAGGATTAGGGGGTTCCTTGGCTTGTCCTTGACACAGTCAAGAGGGTCCTCAAGGAGAAAAGGCTAGGAACCGCTGGTCTAGGGAACGGACTGCTTTTATCAGTTTCAAAGTGATAACAGGCTAACAAACTAAATGAATGTGATGTAATGTTTTTATTCCCAGATTTTGATAAACAATATTAGAGAAATTTTGACCAGACAGTACAAAACAATAATATGAATGAATGAATGTTTATTTCAGTACACATTTCCCAACCTGGGGTTCGTGACCCCCCAAGGGGTTTACACATTTTACACACGTGTGCATTTACAGCAGGGGTTTCAAATCGAAATAGACCAAAGCTAGTGCTGGTTCATGCCCCTCCCAGATTAGGCCTACCTGCAGGCATCAACACAATCAATGAAGAGCATTTAAAGTAAATGATTCAGGATGTTGTAAACTAATCAAAGCTAGGTTCTTGATAGTATTACAAAATTAGCATGAGAATGACATAATTTTGTGCTATGATACATGACAAAGTAAGTTCTTTAAAGCAATTTTATGCAACAAAGTTAGTATTAAAAAATAAAATTATCACACAAAATAAATGTAATGAAGATATAAAAGGCAGAAGTTGCAGACTATGAGGTTAACTATATGGATAAATAATCAAATTTAAAAGGAAAATATGCCAAAAAAGAGAATATAAATATAATATATTAATAATATTGATTTAATATAGACTACAAGCTTATATGCTGACTTAATAGCAGCATCTGGTGAGGTTTGTTTCATCCAACATTTTTTCTGACTATTGAACAGTAGCTAGTTTATTTATTTATTTTATTAAAGACCAAGTTCACTGAGAAACAGTTTTTCACTTGTTATTTTTGAAGTATACGAAAGTCACTCTGAGTTTCACATGCAGGCTTCTTATGAAATAAACGTAATAAATATTTTGTAGCTTAAAATCTCTATCATCATTTCAGCTGAGTAAAAAAGTACACAAGATGTCGTAGAAATGTAAAAAGGCGCGTTGTAGAGATGTAGAACACAGCTTGTGAATTCATAGCCTGAAAGAACACATTTCCCTAAAATAACAAACGCTAAATAGTTAAGACAAAAGAAGAAACAGGAGTTTTTGGGTGCCGCTGATAAGGAGTGAGAATGTTTTGAACAGGAAAGAGGGCCCCCCTCTGGACGGTTTAGTACATAATCATTTTATCTCAGTCTTCTTTTATACTGTGACTTTTTTAATCACTTCTTCACCCTCCACAAGAACTTGTTTGCCATCCTGTCTTTCCTCTCGTATAATCATTCTCTTCTTCTTCGTCAGGACGTGAAACAATGCTGTGCTGGCCACCATCACAAAGCTGAAGGCCAGAATCACAAACCCAAGTCCCAGTAGATGAGAGACTCCTGCCTGCAGCTGACTCAACTGGTCCCACAGCCCCACGGCCACACAGCTGAAACCAATCAGCGCCCCCCAAAATGCAAAGGCCATCATGCAGGATCGACAGGAGAGCTCCACACCCCCAGTCACCACGGTGATGCCTACCACCGAGACAACTCCTTTAGGTAGGGTCACCGTCTCTGGTGTGCACTGGAAGGAGACGGTCGAGGGGACATCTGTTAAAGCTGAAGGATCAAGGGTTTCCATCGTGGCTGTCATGGTTGGTTTTTATCACTCGCTATAGGCCCCCTTAATCTCCACGTCGTCGTTGACTCCTACAACACAACCAATAGCTCTATTTAGGAAAAAAAAAATACTTATATTATATATATATATATATATATATATATATATATATATATACATATACATACACACACAATGTATGTATATATATATACTTATATATATGTATATATAAATATATGTATGTATATATATCTATTATAAAATATATATATATACATATATATATAAGTATATATATATATATATATATATATATATATATATATATATATATATATATAAGTGTATATATATATATATATATATATATATATATATATATATATATATATATACTTATATATATATGTATATATATATATTTTATAATAGATATATATACATATATATATTTATATATACATATATATGTATATGTATATATGTATACATATACATATATATATATATATATATTTACATGCATACATACATACATACATTATGTGTGTGTGTATGTATGTATCTATATAAATGTGTATATATATATATATATATATATATATATATATATATATATATATATATATATATATATATATATATACATACATACATACAAACATACATACATTATGTGTGTGTGTGTGTGTGTGTATGTATATATGTACATATATACATACATTATATATATATCCTGGGTGAAGGTCTCATACATATATATATATATATATATATATATATATATATATATATATATATATATATATATATATATATATATATACATACATACATACATACATTATGTGTGAGCGTGTGTGTATGTATGTATATATGTACATATATACATACATTATATATATATATATCCTGGGTGAAGGTCTCATATATATATATATATATATATATATATATATATATATATATATATATATATATATATATATACATACATACATACATACATTATGTGTGAGCGTGTGTGTATGTATGTATATATGTACATATATACATACATTATATATATATATATCCTGGGTGAAGGTCTCATATATATATATATATATATATATATATATATATATATATATATATATATATATATATATATATATATATACACATAAATGAGACCTTCACCCTGCATATATATATTTAATTTCCATGAAAATTGAAAAGTAATTTAAAGTAAAAGCATATTTTCTCTCATACTATATAACATTTAATCAGTAAATGCAATAAATACAAGTTTGATTTTAAAGAAGAAACATTGTCATACAAAAAATAAACAAACCAAAAAGAAGCACTACATACCTCAGTGTTGGGTCAGGAATACTCCAGGGCGAAGGTCTCATTTATATTTACCAGAAAAACTGCCAAATGTTGCTGCCGACCTTCTCCCTGGACAGTAGCTGTAGAAATGGGGGCTGATTCCCAGATTCCTCTAAAATACTCGAGACCTGGCAAAATGGCAGACAAAATTATCAAGATTAGTTTGTTTGTTCCCCTCTTTTTCCTTGTGTTTAGTAGGAAGCTCTTGTCTGTCATTACGCGTCATTACAGCCCATTAACAGATATTTATCTAGAAACAACTCCCTTCCTCTTTTTCTTTAGCTTTCAGCTCAGGATCAGAGTTGTGTCTAACCAGCCCATTGTATTGGTTAAGCACACATTTTCCCTTTCCCAGAGTATTGTCCGCTCCCGCGTTCACATTTAACTCATGCTGAAGGTAGCGAGGTGCAGGTTTATTCCCATTGTGGTGCTCAAATCTTGTTTCTGACACATAAAGGTGAGGAAACTTGATATGATTGGGATTTACTTTCCTTGAGCTCACGTAAACGTACGTGGCTGGTTTGTTTTGATACTCTGAGTTTGGCGGATTCATGATATACATGTCGGTCGCGACATTCACCTGTTGATACTCAAGAGCAGGTGAAGCTAGGGACGGTCCATTAATAGGGTATAATCCTGCACAGCCAATACGGTTGTTGCCATGAGCCAAATTGTAGATCTTCTTAGGTGTGCTTAGATTAACGTGCACTCCTGAAAACCTTACACGATTTACATCCATTAAAAGAAGCGTAAATAAATGTTTGTAATTCAGATTTATTAAATTCAGTTATCTTTATTATCATTGCAGTGTGGTTTGTGGATGGGAATAAAGGAAATACATAAAAGAAAAACTAAAATAAAGACAAAAATAAAACCCTAGCCAAAAATCCTGACTCCTAAAATGACCTCAACCCGAACCGTACGCCTAAAGATTTGGTTCTTGCGAGAGATTGAGGAAAATAAATGAAAGGATAAACAAAAATCACTCATACACTCTAACCCTGTCCCAGGACTAGTCACGTTCTGGCCTCGAGTGCCGGTATCCAGCACGTTTTAGTGGTTTCTCTGCTCCAACACACTTGAATCAGTGGTTGAGTCACCTGTGCAGCGGCTCATCAGGCTCTGCAGAAGCCTGTTAATCACCTCCTGATTGAAATCAGGTGTGTTGAAGCCCTCGAGGACTGGAATTGAATAGCCCTGCCCTGGCCCTAACCCTAACCTCTAAATAATGCTAACCCCAACTTTAACACACCTAACCCTAAAATGTGCGCAAGGGAATAAAGCAAATAAATGATACAAAAGCACAAAAAAGGACAAAAACATGTTGCTTGGTGCGTGTGTGTGTGTGTGTATGTGTGTGTGTGTGTGTGTGTGTGTGTGTGTGTGTGTGTGTGTGTGTGTGTGTGTGTGTGTGTGTGTGTGTGTGTGTGTGTGTGTGTGTGTGTGAGAGAGAGAGTCGTGGAGGATGGCTGCTTATACTGAGCCAGGATTCTCTGAAGGTTTCTTCCTGTTAAAAGGGAGTTTTCCTCTCCACTGTCGCTATATGCTTGCTTAGTATGAGGATTGCTGTATAGTCACCGACACTAGTCAGTGACTTGATGCATTTTGCTGGGTTCCTTATATAGGAAACATTTTTTCTGATTGGCTTAATGAACTGACCTGAATTGGAATGATTATTATGCGAAGTGCCTCGAGACGACTCTTGTCGTGATTTGGCGCTATATAAATAAACTTGAATTGAATTGAATTGAAAAATCAAACATACATGCACACATCTGAGTAAATGTTGCATCAGTTTCTTCAAGAAATAACATTTTCCTAGTTTTGATACAGTACAGTTTCTGGAACAATTAAATAATTCACAGGTAAATGGAATGCTTTAAAGGGGACATCACATCCTCACTTCTTCCAGCGCTGGTTAATATTCCATGCGAGGGTACTGGTCACATGTTTAGGCCTGATCAGTGGAGAGAAGGGGGTAATTCTTGGGGCCGTCTGACTTACAGGATGATGGTAATTGGCTAAATGTCGAGGGCAGAACAGGAGTAATCCAATAGATGTTCTCAGTGGGCATATTTATGGAGCTAACGTATCCTTCAAATACAAAAACAAAGAAAGAACTCACTACTGTGTTTCCATCCTTTGTTTTTACTGCTATTGGGTTTTTCCGATTTAATTCAGGTTCAAATTAAAGAGACTTCTGGAGTAAATGTGGTGAACAGAATCTGCCCTCATGTTGCCGAGATTTAGGATGAAGTGGCGCACTCAGAGGAACGCATTTAAACAGAACTGATGACTGAAAATCCAAGTTGGAGACGGGAGAGTTTACTTAAGGCAGCGCGGTTGGACCCGGCTGGACGGGAGGGAGGTCACGCACGGACAGGAGCCGCTGTGACGATAACTCGAGAGGCGTGGGTGGGGTTGGGCGTAAAGATGAGCCGCTGAGTTTAACTAGCTGGACAGATGGTGGTCCGGAATTAGACACCAGTTGACTCAACAATAGCTTACGTAATGCTGGAGAACTTAAAGTGAGTTTTTTATATTGATTTAGCCTGAAAATGAATCCAAAATGAATTTTCTGCTTCATGAAGGGAATGCAGAGGACTTGTTTGGGACTTTTGTGCATGATTTTGGATTTATTTTGTGTTACAAAGTGAAAATCTGATTCAATGGTTCTAATATTTGGGATTTCTCACACTCATACATCTTTTCAAAATAAAAAGAAAGCAAATAGTCGTTTTAAAAATATTGTTTCGGTAGATCAGCAAGATTTTATAAAGTTTGACGCAGAAGAGTGATCGTCTGGATTTGATGGATGTAACGTCTGCAGAATGTGGTTGGAAATTATACTTTTCAGGGAAAGTGTTTGTATGAAAGCAGAAACTTCTTCCAGTAAAATGAAAATAAAACAAGAGTGGGACGAATAACTCCAGCTTTAATGCAGCTCTGCATCAGCTTAGTGGTAAACTGGTTTAGCTTCTGTTTCTTACACGTCTTCGTCTCTACTTTGAGAAAGACGTCGTACTTCTTGAAGCTATAACACTTTTGAGTTCGTGCACTGGAGCGAATACTGAAAAGCACGAGATCGCTGCCATTCAAGCATGAACGTAATTTTCACTTTAGAGGTGGTGGGGACACGGGGTGTGTGTGTGTGTGTGTGTGTGTGGTATCTTTACAGTATGTTCTAATGGGAAACAGACTTAAGCTTGGTTTATGCTTGACGTGTTTACTTTCCGCTTGGTGATGCGGCTCGCGGCTGGAACGCGCTTCACAACTTGCAGCGTTTATGGTTCATGCAGCTTGTCTCTGCGGTGAGCCAATATTCTCCCAAACTGTAGGGGGCAGCATGGAGCTCTACGGCATGCATCCAACACTACACCATAGTAGAAGTAGAAATTACTGTTGTGTACAACACGACATTCCAGCATTTTTTAATAGCGTCCTCGTCTCTTCCGACAGTGCGAGTCTATTTCTCTCCAAGAATTATTAACATGTTGATCTTTGAGAGCTGAATCATACAAATGTCTGTATTTACGAACCTCTGCCATACTAGTTCTTGCCGGTCCGCCATGTTTTTCCTCGTCCGACCGTCCACGTGGTTAGAAAATTTCCTAGGTGCGCGGTGCGGAAATTTTGGGCCGTGCGGAGGCGCGGTGGAGAGGCGTGGTTGTTAAAATGACGCAATTTTTCTGCACGGAGCCGTGCGAACCTCGCGGGCGCGTCAAGCATAAACCAACCTTTATACACAAACGGTTGTTTTCCACTTGGTCCTAGAGCTCAACCAGTGTCAATTTAATATAAAGTAATATTGTTTTTGGATGGTAAAAAGTGCAGGGGTCAAAACTTGACTTTGGAAAAAAAAATTACGTCCATGCATTCAAGTGTTGGTTTTTGGGCTCGTCTCCTGTGTTTCTCCTCCTTCTCTAAATCTTTTAACGATACAAGTACTACAGCCAATGAAACCTCCAAAGTCTTAGAAACTTCACCCCGAAACAAAAACTACTGGGCGATTTAGTAACACAACATTACCTGACAGTGAGTTACTACGGATAACTTCTTAGATCCTTCTAGATTTCCAGACCGAACAGAGAAAATGAGGATACTAGGTTCATTTCAGTCTAACACTCATCCACCTTAAATCCCGCATTAAGAGAATTAACCCAGTCACCTCCAGTAGGAGTGTTTCCCATTACCCTCTTTATCTCTCAGTGTCTGACAGCTGAGACAAACACTCAGTTCTGCAGCCGTTACCTGCTCACACACCGCTCAGGTAAGAACTCCTCCTCCGTCAACGCCGGGATGCTTTTTGGGACATCTTTTGAATTACGTGTAGTTTAACATTAACACCTGCATCTTTCAGCTTCCGTTTATCCTTTCATACAAAAAGAAAAAGGTCAAGCCTGTGATCGAAACAGAATTCGGACGACGATAGTTAACTCACAAGAGAAGGAGGAGGACTCGGACCTGAAGGGTTACTAAGAACAAATAAGCAGCTGCCATGGGAAATGCCACCAGCAGCGCATTATCCAAGGAGATCCTGGAGGACCTGAAGCTCAGCACCAAATTCTCCGAGACAGAGATCTGCCAGTGGTACGAGAACTTTCAGAAGCAGTGTCCCACGGGACGCATCACGCCGGAAGAGTTCGAGGAGATCTACTCCCGCTTCTTCCCCGAGACCGACGCCAAGAGCTACGCAAGGCACGTATTCCGCTCTTTTGACACCAACGACGACGGCACGTTGGACTTCAAGGAGTACATCATAGCCCTACACATGACCTCCAGCGGGAAGACAACCAGGAAGCTGGAGTGGGCCTTCTCTCTGTTCGACGTGGACAAGAACGGATACATCAACAAGTCGGAAGTGAAGGAAATCTGCCAGGTGAGGGCGGTTTACGAGGCGGTGGGGTAAAAAAGAAGTCAGGAAATGTGTAAATAAAGTCTAACGTCTTCAGGCTTTGTCGTTTTTCTGCATTTATGTGGTTTTTACTTTGTCCTGCTTTGTTTTTAAGTGCCTTGTTGTTGTTTTGTGCAAACTGTCAATCCTCCACATGTTATGTAGGTCCCAGTTGTGATTGTCAGTCCAATTAGCTGCTCGACGTGACCTCCTGATAATCTCTGTGATTAAAGGTTTAGCTGTCAGAGAGTATAGGCACTTCTGCTCTTTAGAAAGTTGTTTTTCAACAGATTATCCACCATCCTGAGTCCACTCCACGAGTCCTGCTTGAAGAGTACGCTCCACCATGATGAACTCAAGCCCTTGTTTCAATACAGCTGGTGTCACTGAGGGTCCAGAGGGCCCTGCTTTCTGTTTTAAGACAAATGAAAAAGGTTTCTAAGAGGTTTAGAAAGATCAGCCGAGAATCCAGCTTGTATTGTAATGGGATTATTTCCTGGCCAACTGGCCCGAGTCCAGTGTGTTTACACTCACAGCATTTTAAAGAACTGACGGCTCCTAATCAGGCGTCAGCTTTAACCAACCTTCAAATAAAATATTAAATTAGTCCTTTAAACACTGTATTATGCTATTTTCTAGCACGTATAAACCTTATGATGAAGAAAAATACAAAATGTTGTTAGATTATAGCTGATTTAAATATTCTACATGTAGAATTGAAGTCTCTCTACTGTCCACTCCTTGTCCCCTACTCTCCATGACTGATGTCAATGTTGTTGTTGTTATTGTTGTTGTTAGCCTCAAGGGCAATACGCCGATTATCACTTGTAAGTCGCTTTGGACAAAAGCGTCTGCTAAATACATAAACATAAACATCATAAACTCAAAATGATTGAGTAGAATTAAAAAGTCTGGCTTCCCGCGAGTCCGAGCGGCTGCTTGGCACCGCTTTATTTCATGCTTATACGTGCCGGCGTCCTCGCTGCTTGCTATCAAGGTGTGGATAACAAGATTATCTATAGGTGACCACGTCTCGCTGTTTGAACCCAGCAGGCTGTAAGACCAAAGGGCAGTCCATTAAAAAAAGAGCTGGCATCTCGGCTTTTGGCCTGTGGCTTGAGTCATGGCACTAATCCATGTTAATCTAGGTGTCTTAAAAGTGGGAGATGAGAGCGTCCTCTCTAAGTGGGACAGGCTCTTAAAGGCCTGAACTTGAAGAGCAGTCTTTTAGTCATTTATGGATTAGAAGCGGCACACAGCTGCAGCTTACGTGATTGTTTTTTAAATTAATTTAATTTATTATGCTAACTGAGTTCATTTGTCTGTATCCAGACACATCTCACCAAAGCAGAGTCGTTTTGAGCAAACCTAAGAAGAAATAGTGCAAAAACGTATCAGACACACGTTTATGAAGCCGGACAGCTTTTCAAATGTTCAACAAGTCACACGCTCCTTCTTTTGCACGTTTTTGTGTAGATGCTCGGTGCAGCTGAGAGGGATGAGCGTCGTATTTTCATGTGTCCCCCTCCTCCTCTTCTTTCAGGCCATATTTAAGCTGATCCCTGAGGACGAGCAGAAGAAGCTACCAGAGGATGAGAACACACCCGAGAAGAGAGCCAACAAGCTGTGGGCTTTCTTCGATAAGAAGGACAACGGTAAGACGCACAAAACGTCGTTTCCCCCTGCAGAGGTGTCGCCTTCACTTAACCCTTTGATGCATGAATTATGAAATCTTCAACCATGATTTTTTTAACAAATTTTTTCATTTGTCTTTAGGTGTGAATGAAACAAATTTCAACAAATATTTTTTGTAAAATTTTATAATTTACAAATAATTTATTACATGTCCACCTCAGTGGACAGCGTGCATTCTGAGCATGAAATATGTTGGCTTGGCTTACTGAAGTCCAAATGGAGGGGCTCAAATGCAGTAAAGTCTTCAACAGCTGTGCTTAATAGCAAAAATAAATAAATAACAATTTTGAGTACCTGTCCACTGTAGTGACCATTATGCACCAAAGGGTTAAGTTAGGAAACCTAAATTTAAAGTGCAAGTCACCCCCAAATAAACTTTTTTTTTGACAAACTATATAAATGCGTTTCTAATCGTGCTGCAGACACGTGTAGTCAATAGTTTTGCACTTTAGTGCATTTTGGTTAAAATTTTTATTTTCTGCCTAAAACTGTCAGTGTTGTGCCGTTGTCAGGTAAAAACTCTGCACTGCATTTGAATTTAAATCTGCCATCGCTATTGGCTAAGAGGTACCCTAGAATGTTAGCTGGTACCATATGATGTCACAATGTTGTTGTGAGCCTGTGTGTGTGTGAATTTGTTAGCTGCTCCGCCCTCTTGGTCTGCTAGGCAACAGCATTTGTTGCATTTTTCAAACAGGAAGTGGGAGTTCAGTAAGAATCTGGTAGGAGGTGACTTGCTCTTTAACTTTTCCCTGTAAATAACTTCATTTTTGTTTTCTTCAGAAAACGTTTGTGTAAATAAGCTGATTTAGGGGAAAATTCATACATTTGCCTTTTGCCATAACTTGTGTCAAATTAAAAAAATTGCATTAAACGTTAAGTAGCTCTATTGTTCTTTATCTCTTTCTCTCTACCCCCCCCCCCCCCCCACACACACACACACACCTGAGATGAAACTTCATCAACTTGTCTTTTCACATTTTTCCTTTTCTGTCTTCACAGAGCGACTGGCTGAAGGAGAATTCATCAAAGGGGTGATTGAAAATGAGAACGCCATGCGTCTTATTCAGTATGAACCAATGAAACATTAAGCCCCCCCCCCCCCCCACACACACACACACACACACCTTTTTTCACACAACCACTCTGCTTATTTCACTTTGTAAATACTCAAACTTCATGGTTGCAACTGAGTTTTCAGCAAGTTTTTATTCTTGTTTTTCTGCTTGTGAATGAATTTATGTCCAATAGAAGCCAGTAGAGGCATTAATGAAATAGTGTTTACAGCCAAAAATTTAATTATTGTAAAGGCAAATTAACAAATTGCATTAAAGCAAAGAAAAAACTGTTATGTTGTGTTGTTCTGTTAACTTTTAATGTTAAAAAAAATTGGGTCTACAGCAAATTAGGCTATTTTAAAAGTACCACTCCTTACGTTTAGCTCGCTGTAGATTTTCTTCTTCTTTTTTTTTTTTTTACAGCCCTTTGATTCTGTCTTTAGCGCACATGTGTTGTACTTCATTCACTCAACAATAAATTAAAGGTTTTCTCATACATCTGTTGTTGGAAAATCAATTTATTTATCTTCCCCATTAATTCCTCTTTGACCCAGAAGCTTTCTTTGCTCTGTGATGCTCGACACCGACAAAAACACCGCTTTAGCTTTTAAGTTTTCAATTGTATTAATCCCCAACCGTAAATCCTGGATTAGGTCACAAGTGTAACCTAAAGATATTAAAGGTAACATTTCTGTAAATGTTTTACACTTTTACGAATCGCTGCTCGCATCATTTCCTCATAAATATTTAGAGCCCATTCTTTAAGCAATGACAGGGAACTATTTTCTCTGTGCAGATGTTGAAACGTGTGCGCGCGCGCGTGTGTGTGTGTGTGTGTGTGTGTGTGTGTGTGTGTGCGTACATCAGTGTTTCTTTCCAACTTTCATTCCGACTCCCCCTCCTCCCCTCAACGAGCTCCTCTTCACATCTCTCTTCCTCCTCCTCCTTTCCATCCAACTCGGGATTACTGCTTTACACATAATCTTCTGCTCAACATGAGAGAGCAGACTTTGCAAAATCTCTGTAATCATTTTATCTCTATGAGTCTGTCTGTGCTTCTTCACACAGAAACTGTTTGTTGGATCTTTGAGTTTACGTGCATCAAAGTTCGTCCTTTATTACAAGTCTTCGTCAGAAGAAGATCTTGAATGAATCACGCCCAACTCGCATGATTTATATATTTAACTGACTGTTTGCCCTTCATGGTAATGCTGAGCATTAAATAAATATTTATTCGTTGACAAATAGAAGTGTACATTTGCTTTTCCATCATTAGGCACAGATAAATCCTCAGAAACATGCAGACTTGCATGTAAAAACAACCTGCTTTCAACATCCTTGATATGTTAACTCCACTGACCTTTGACCCCCCATTGAGTTGCATCCCAAGTTAAAGTACAAGCAAAACAAACCAGGGTGCATCATCGCCGCAGTGACGCCGGCTTTTCAGCCCTTTGTGTTGAACGTTTCAAACCGATACCCTAACAAGGTGAGTCAACTCTCTCCATGGCCTCCTCCATCTCATCCCTCTCTCTCTCGCAGTCCTCACACCCCTCTGGCCCACAGCCTCCCACCAAAACCAGTGTTGGCACGTCCCCGTTGCCCACTCCGACCACGCTGCCGTTCGGAGCCCACGCCACGTCAATCATGCCGTCCGGACAGTGCAACAGGCCGCTGACGGAGTAGAGCCCTGCCCCCGGAATAACCTCACTGTAGGTTGGAACTTGAGCGGCAGCATGCGCCTCCTCCAAGCGGAGCTTCTGTCTGCGGCGGATCTCGATGATGGTCTTGGTGTAGGAGTTGAGCGTGACAACAGCTGCCCCCATGCAGCAGCTGAAGGACACCCAGGCAAGGCTGGAAAGGACAAATCCAAACAGTCAGTGGAACAAAAAAACTCGTGTACAGGTGAAACTTGGAAAAGTTTGAATATTGTGCAAAAGTTTATTTATTTGATTAATTGATCTTGAAGGTGCAATTGTAAGAATTCTACAGTGAAAAAAATCACAAAACAGTCTAATGTCTCAATCGTGATGGAAGGAAGGTTATACGGAAACAGATGTCCTTCTCAGCCGACTGGGGGGTTGAAAAAAAAAAGCAGGATATAGTTACTGTTTACACTCCACAGGCAGGGGTGGACTGGCCTATCTGGCATTCTGGCACTGTCCCGGTGGGCCGCTTAGCCAAGAGGGCTGCTTGCCCAGCTTGGGCCGACACTACTCCACAGTTGGTGATCTGCAGAGCATTAGCTACATGGTAACTGGAAGCTAACAGAGTTTTTCCAGGCGTTTTTAGCAAGAAAAACCCGGTAGAGCGATGACGTAGGAGTTGTTTTACCGCGTTAGCTTGTAGCTAATGTCCAGCTGATATCCGCGCGTGGAGAATGAGCTGATCTGGAAGGCCAGGACTCCCGGCCGCAGCGGTCTGGCCCTGCTTGTAATTTAACAGTCCCAGTCCATATTATCTCACATTCGACCTAGAGACGAGTCCACGAGCGGCAACACCCCCACCGCTCTACCAATGGGGAGGGCCGACTAAGGGCTGAATTTTGGTCCCAGTCCACCCCTGTCCACAGGTTTGTGAGGTTGGTGAATCTGCACCTAGCTAACGCTGCAGTGCAGGCGTTTGTAACACCCGCAGGCAAAAAGCTCCAGAGTTGTTAAAAGAACCTAAGCCAGTAAAATGGAGAGACCCAGAAGTTATTTCTTGTACCACTAAAAAGCCATGGCATCTTTTTTTTCAGAGGCTCGAGATACATTTTCAATGACTGAATATTACAGTGAAATGTGAGCCAACTGTGGCATTTTACTTCCTTGAATGAATCGTTCAGAGCTATGAAAGCAAGCTAACAGCAAGGCGGCTAACAGCCAAGAGTGTTTCACCGGATATAACAATGTATTTATCCACTTATCAACTTACGGTGTGAGACTCTTTACTTGTTACCTACAATCTTCTGGTGCTGATCCATAACTGGCAACAGCCATGCAACTGATTTTATTGCTTAGGAAAATGGGCTGCAGTTACCAAATTTGACCACAGGATGTCTTCTTACAAATTGCACCTTTAAAAGGTGAAACTAAAACATGACTTACTCATGACAGGCAGAGCCAGATATTGCCTTTATTTGTTATAATTGTGATAATTATGGCCTCCAACTTATGAAAGCCCTGACTTCAGATTCTCATACAATTAGAAATTTGTGATTCTAGGTTCAAAGCATGGACATAATTTTTTTGGGGGGGACAGGGGGGACATGCTCCCCCCCCCCCACCTACACACACACTTTTTCCAAAGTCAAGTTTTGACCCCTGCACTTTTTACCGTCCAAAAACAATATTACGCCATATTAAATTGACGCAGGTTGAGCTCTAGGACCAAGCGGAAAACAACCGTTTGTGTTGAAGCCTGTTTCCCATTAGAGCATACTGTAAAGATACCCCCCCCCCCCCACACACACACACACTTCTAAAGTGAAAATTACATCCATGGTTCACAGTGTCACACTCTAATCAGCTAATGAATCCAAAACACCCGCCTTTAGATAGTCTCTCAGTCTTTGATGAGTTATTGAAATAAATAGACTTTTGCACCTTATTCTCAATTTTCACATTTCACCTGTAAATATCCTGTATTTTTGTGTTTAAAGAGCAGCCACCTACGCAAACGACCAGCCGTAGTCCCATGACTGAGGTCTCCAGTCTTTAGGGCCCACAATGACTGTCATTTGAAACACTGTGGTAAACATCATATGAGCTACCATCCCAAGGAGACCTATGCAGGAGGAGGCAATAACAGAAACATTCCTGAAAACTCAAGATGATCTGAGCAGATCAGTTGAAAAATGTAGGCGTTCCCTCACCCGACAGCACGGTACAAATCGCTGCGTAGGCGTTGATTTTCAGTGCATGCATCTCTTTATGAGAGCACATGATGTCCAGGCACATCAGTAAGAAGCCCATCCCCAGCAGGCCGATGTATGTAAACTCAGACACAACCGACAACCAAAGCACACCTGCAACAGGCGCAAACAAAAGTGAAAAACACAACAACTTTAATCTCCTTTTTAAAAAGGTAGAAATGACCGGGTTTACCTTGTGTGTCTCCTGGAGTTAAATCTATAAAGCTGCGACACACCTCCCCTGAAAAGCACCATTCTAAATATTAAGAGCAGAAGCGTGTGAGTTGCACACCCAAACATCTCCATTATCACCTCACCATGGTCCTGCTCCTCACAGCTTTCCCAGAAGCCGGTGTGGAAGTATCTGAAGGCAAACTTGTCTTCCCCCGTCTCCCAGATGTAGTGGACGGCGTTGGCCAACTGCCTTTGTCTGATCTTAGCCAGCTCCTCTCTCCTGGCTGGAGACAGCGTGCGATTGAAGGGGCTCTGAGTGGGACTCTCTGTGTGAGAAAAGCAAGTCGTTTACAAGCAGAAGCACAAAAACCAGCTGTTATGTCACAAAGGTTACAACGGGTGTTGAAGGAGGTCCAAAATGGAAAGCATCTGCACAAAGCTCGTGTTACCACAAGCATTTTCTGAATCAGTAAAGTACATAAAGTACTGATCACCGTAATCTCATTGTGGATTAAGCATCTCACAAAGACCTGACGGGGGTGGGGGCGGGTGGGGGGAGTGGTAACTAACATCACACCCGACAGATTACTGCAATAAAGTTCTCTCTGAAACTGAGCTTGCGATTAAAAGATTAAATAAAACAAGAACAACCAGCTTTCTCTTTACTGGGAAAATTGAGAACTGTCAGTTTCTTCAGTCAGATTTAATAAAGTTTGTTGTGTAATCCAGGTGAGGTTTTTTTAGATAAGTCCATGTCAGAGGGCTGGATTTGTGCGGAGCTCCAACACCTGTAGAGTGTAATCACCAGATAGATATGAAAGAAATCATCACGAATATATCTACAACCGATCGACTCTGGAGTCGAGGTGGCCTTCGCAGCTGATCAACCACGGCAAACACAAAAACATTTGTGCAACTTTACAGATGTTGAGCTAGAGGTTGTGGCAGATGGAGCCAAGTTCACTTGCACACATGCACACCTACTGATGGACACTTATTCCTTTAAACTGCTCCGTTGATGTGTCAATGTTGGGAACCAAATCTCCACCAAGGCGTGGACATCTTCTGGTGGGTCTGGCTACCGTTGCAGTGGCGTCTCTGGTTGACGTTTCTAGCCTATGAATCTAGACCAGCGGTGCCCAATCCTGGTCCTGGAGGGCCGGCATCCAGCAGGTTTTGTGGTTTTTCTGCTCCAACAGACTTGATTCAGTGGTTGAAACACCTGTGCAGCAGTTCGTCAGGCTCTGCAGAAGCCCGTTAATTAGCTGCTGGTTGAAATCAGGAGTTCAAACTAAGATATGCAGGATACCGGCCCTCCAGGACCAGAATTGAGCACCCCTGATCTAGACCGTCAGCTGTCAGAGCAAAATGTTTTTGTTCTGCATGTCGGTCTAGTCATGCTCCATTGGAACCTCCGCAGCCCCGGACAGTCTGGTGCCAGTCCAATCACAGAGCTCCATCTGTTTGGTGGGTGGGATGTTACTGTGACTGAGCAAAACTAAGATGGCAACGACTCTTTTGAAATGGCTTTAGAATCATCTTTGGACTATTTAGACCGGGCTTTTCTTTGAGTCAAGAGCAGATGGAGGTACTTAAGTTCTTTATTTAGAAAAATTATGTATTCGCATCTAATGGTACGTTCGATTTGTCCTTGGAACTTGGAAATCCCAAATTCCGAGTAGGAAAAATCTAACAAAACACCTCCCAAAGTCGGACCTCCCAGTCAGAAACTTGGAAGAAATTCACATCTTCAACCTCAACATCCAAAATGCCAGCTCGCCGCATCAACAACGTTAAGTTTTGGTTGAACTGTGTTTATTTTACAAGACACGCTCATAACAGAAATGTTACACATAGGGCTTGAAACTTAAAGCTTCTCTCGTCAAATATTTTTTGAAGATGAGCTTTGTATGCGTTTAGCAGTCGTCTGTGTTCATTGAAAACTAACAAAACAGCAATTTTCGAAGGCGTCGCCATTTTGAAATCCCGACCTTTCCGACTCTGGGAACCATAACGCGGATAACTCAGGTGCGACATCGTTCCCAGTTCCGAGTTCCAACTTCCGAGGTACATCAAACACGCCATAATTCAACAGTGTATGGTGGACCGCCGTGTTGACTAACATCCATAGGTGAGTGCATCACGTTGTTTGTTGTCCAATAGCATGTAGAGAAAGTTTGAAAGGCAACCATAGATTCCACCTCCGACTTAGAGCCGTCAATGATAAAATGATACATGACCCGCACTTGTACAGCGCCTCTCAGAGTAAGGACTCCAAAGCGCTTTACACTACAATGTATCATTCACCCATTCACACACACATTCACACACTGATGATGAGCTACGATGTAGCCACAGCTGCCCTGACAGATGCGAGGCTGCCGAGCACAGGCACCACCGGTCCCTCCGACCACCTACAGCAGGCAAGGTAGATTAGGTGTCTTGCCCAAGGACACAACAGCAGAATTATCTGACCGGAGTCAGGATCGAACCTGCAACCTTCTGTTTACTAGACAACCCGCTCAACCTGTTGAGCTACTGATCAATGGGTCATGGCCAGACTATAGATTCACATATATAGGATGGCTTGCTAGGCTGTCGTGAAGGAGGTGGGAATTTAAATACAAAATTTGAGATTCTTATGTTGACGTTGGAATTTTTTCGTATTTTGATAAAGTTTAAGAAAAAAAAAGCTAGTAAACGCCAATCTGCCCAAGGAGCAATGGCCAACAGAGAGCAAGTTTTCATTGAGTTGGGAGTTGCTTGATCTCAAGGAACAAAAGCTTTTGTTACCAAGAATTCAAAGAGAGCAAAAGAGACTGCAACGTCAGAGGAATGTCCACCGACGCGGTTGTTGGGTCGACCAATCGCGTTCAACGTTGGTTAAGAAATTGGTCTCTACTCCATCCATCCTTGCGTTCCTGTCAGAAAGCCCTTGCGTCCACGGATAATAGTGCCGTGCGTCTCAGGCGTAAACTAGGCTGAAGAGTTTTCCTCGACATATGCTGCAAGCTCTGCACATATTTGCTCAAAATCTTTGAGTCAAACTTGTCTTTTAGCAAAATATCTCATGAACCACTGGTTGGATTTTGATGAAACTCTTTGGTAAATTTGCGTCTTTCATTGTTTAAAGGAGACATATTACGGCAGTTTGTCTTAAGTTATAGTAGTTCTGTGGTCTATACAAAATAAGTTCATGAATTTCTTTGCACTAAATCCTTCTCACATGAAGCCATTTCAGCAGTTTGATTTTTGGCATTTTCAGAACCTTCCAGAATGAGCCGTTTTAGGGCTCTGTCACTTTAAGAATACAAGCCTGAGCTGGCCACGCCCACCCATCCCCTACTGCTATAAGCTGAGAAGCTCCAATATGGGGTAGAAGCTTGGAATGGAGCCACCGCTCCTTCAGCCTGATGAGGTGAGTTTATGACATTACAGGTTTTATTAATGGCTCTTAGGCAGATCATTTCAAAAACTAAACTCTGACAGAAAATAATGGACATTTTTCACATTTGAAGTGTTTATAGAGGCAGTAGAGACCAACATGGTGTCACAAAAGGACACAAATTGCGAATTTTACGTAATACATCCTCTTTCATTTTTGGATTCAATCACATTTATGGTTACTACCTCATATGGCCTGACTCAGAAAATATATCTGTAACTCATTCAGTTTTACAGCTAGTCGCTGAGAATCAGTCACCAAACATACTTGGACGACAGATCGCACGATCATGTGACATCATTAGACTGCATAATGTTATTCTCAAGATTTGACCAAAACAGCAATTAGTAAACAAAATGTATGCATTCATTCAATAAATCATCTTTTATTTGGCTTACAACATAAAAACTGAGTCACGATGCTGCTGTAAGCATAAACATCAGGTCTGAAGATGTAACCCTGAGACTTCAGTGTGTGTGTGTGTGTGTGTGTGTGTGTGTGTGGAGGGGTGCTTTGTAAGTTACAGTATTTCAACAATCAAATTTCACTTAAAGTGCCAAGAAAACCTTGTGATAGTGAATCTAAAGCAGAAAGAACCGGCAACTCAAACGGCTGGAGACTAAGTATAACATGCCCGTGAGAGTGCTGCAACAGAAGGAGGGATGGATTAGTCACCAGGAAACATTTCCCACCCCACTTCTGTCCACGTTTTATCCAGGCTGCATTCTTATTTCTTGGCTAACAGAGCACGATCTTATTCTCTGTCTTCATTTTGCCATCTTTCATGTTTGATCAAAAATCTCCAAGTGTGGAGAACAAACGTGTCTCAGTCCGCTGTGTGCAAGTGAAGTCCATCATAAGCTCAGGTGAGTGCGTGTACCTGTGGTGTAAGGCTCGCTGTTATTCTGACCACAGTTCTTCATCTTGACCGGAGACAGGCAGAGAGGCTTGACCACTTTGTGAGTTCCCTCGCACCAGTAGGAGGTGCAGAGGGCCAGGATGGAGAGGCTCAGAGCCAACGTGGTTAGAGTCAGAGAGAGCATGGAGCGAGAGCGGCGAGACATACGCTCCAGCATGGCCACAGCGAAGGGAGAGGGGTGGGGGGCGGCTGAGGGGACAGAAGGTGGACGCCACAAAGGGAGGGAGAGGACAACTGCAGATGGAGGTGACAGGTGGAGTCAATTACTTTAGTTCAGCCAGCTTTAGACAGGAAGAAAAGATAATATGATGCAACGGCGGAGACAGAAGGTAACCGACCACATCTGGCAGCGAGTGGGATTGTCAAGCAAGACAGATGACGGGGAAGAGAGGGAAGAAAGCAGGGAGACATGACCAGAGGGAGAGGTGGAGTTAAAGAAAATATGAACAGAATGAGGATTTAAGAGGTTGACGATTACACAACAGGGAGGAACAATGTGATGTTTAATTGAAGTCCATGAATCTCTTGACCTTTTGACCCTGTTCTGTTTGAGGATTAGACCAGTGAATGTTCCGTGTTAGCGGCTTCGTGAGAGATGAAGAACATCCTCGAATGTGGCCCGCCACCCAACTAACTGCTGGCTGATGCGAACAAAAGCTGCATCGGTTTTTGACCAGTGCTGAGGTCAGATAAATCCTCCTGCTGTTGATAAGAAGGCTTCATAAAAGGTCAGCTGATCTGACCCCAGTTAAAATCATCATGCCTCCTGACCTCCTGGCCCAAACTCCCAAGTGTTAAATCAAACACAGGGTCCTGAAACAAAGCGTTTCTGGATGAGCCACGAATTTAAGTGGATTTTTTTTTTCTGATAATCCCATGAAATCTACTTTAATCTGCGTGAGTTTGTTGTATTTTAGTGTGAAGTACAACCGGACCACGTTGCCTCTCGTGCATCGCCTCACTGGCAGCCCACGCCCCCTAAAAAATGACAGAAAAGGGGGAAAAGTGAAATTATGCAACTAGTAAGCTGGTTTTGTCTGGGATGTTTGTTAAAGCTTGACTTTTTATCCAGCTTTAAAGAAAAAGCATAAAAATATCTCAATTGTGGCAAAATAAATAAGAAATATTTTCACTTGATTAAACAGTTTCTGTTATTTTCATCACACCAGACCTTCAATATCATATTCTTGAAAAACTGTAAATTTAAGTCAGTCCAATCTTTAAATTCCTGCAGCTTTAAATGAGCAGAAAATCAAAACATAATAATCATTTAAAAGCGGAGCTTTCTCTTTATGCAGATACTTCAGCTAGTCTTACCCTGCCCTCTAAACGAGATGCTTCACCTCATTTAAACTTCACAACAACGGCAGAAAACTGGTTTTAATCGAGGCAACAAACATCCTTTTCATGCCAATCTGTAGCTTTTTTAGGTCTTTCAATATACAAATACATATTTTTATGCAAACCAAGCTATTAAAAGCTGAAAACATTATTTAAATATAAACAAACCAAAGCAAATCATCCTGATTGAAAAATCCCTCATAAGGAACATATACCTACCATGGACCCTTCTCTTTTTTGGTACTTCATGTAAGTCATAAAAAAAATCTCCCCAAAAAAATCACATCCGTTGCTTCTTGCTTTGCTCTCAATCTTCTTATTTAGGATCTGTTTATCAAAACATTCCCTAAAACGTTCAATTCTTCCATCTTTAACCACTTCTACATCATCCGTATCCTCGGCGTCTCTTCCTGGATGAGCATCAGTGGTCCACACCTCTCCCCAGTAATCCCACTGGCCAATAGATGAAGATGAGAACCGACGGAGGGACGGAGCGTTTGTCTCCACGCGAATCTACTCTTTCCTGTCTTTCTTGGGAATTTATGTCATACTCACAGTGAATCATGTAATCCTTCTTAGTCCATCTGTTACTGCAGTGCCCCCTCGCTTCCTGTTCATCTACTTTCAGAGGTGTTTCCTCTTTAACCCCCCCCCCCCCCCCCCCCCAAACAAACAAACAAACAAGCTGCTCCACAAGAATTATTCTTAAGCCGACAAGACTGAGCCCCAATTTATTTTTGGAGATAAAATGTTGATCCAGAACAAACCAAAATTACAATAAGTTATTTACAGTGCATGTACATATAAAAACAAACTAAATAAATCATGTACCAAAAGGAGGGACGAAACAATAAATGTATATTTATGGGACGAATTAAGACAGAATGAAGAATTTAACCCCAGGCTTGAGATTTACAGTAATGTAGAACTAGTTTGCCATCGCTGCCGAAACACTGAAAAAGAGAAGGAAGAAAAGGATGTTAAAAACAGTCCCAAGTGACTCTCCATCATCCAAAACGACAGTAAAAAAAATAATTGTTCCTTCTGAATGGAAATCATAAAGATTTTTTTTTTTGGTAAATTAATTAAAAAAAAAAACCAGCTGGTTGATGGGTTTTAAAATTGCAAGCATTGGTGAGTGGATGGTTTGAATCTTTGTCAAGCAGCCATCTTCAAGCGCCACCTGCTGGTCAGTTTAAAGGTGACACGGTCATATTAATAGATGAAACTAGAAAAATTAGATTATGGTGCAAAAGTCTCTTTATTTGAGAGGGTGCTCGCTGCAGAGCTACAAAGGCGGAGCTGCACCAGAGTCAGTCCCGCCCATTCACGTAAACTCAGCCTAGCCCACTGACTTCTTCTGTTTTTGTTTTTAACTTTATCGCAAACTAACCTGACCCACATGAATTACAGCTGTTACTAGTTTACAAATGTTAATGCTATGTTCTATGCTCCAATTAAACAAGATAAATATAACTTGCTACATGACAAAGCCTGAATGTATCCCGAAATGAAAAGGTTTCTTTTAGCAAATATCTGCCCACAGCCGCTCCAACAAGAGCGGCCTCCAACAGCATTCAGGGCTGTTGTGTCGGTTCTGGTAGTCCAGTGGCAAGATCGTCTGACTTAAGGTTTGCTTTCCCCTCAGCTGATGCTGGTTTGACTCTCGGTGGGGTCGACAGCAATCTATTTAGCCAGCTGTAACATTTAATTTGTTTATATTTTAGTCGTAATGTTTATTTTCTGCTAAATATTTATGTCTCTAAAAGTTCTTTGAATTTGGTCGTTCCTAAACAGCATTTTAGTTGAAACTCTGCTCACAAATGGACTCACACTGGCTAAATAAACTAATAAATAAAAAAAAACCACATTAGTCATTATATTGTAAACGGTATACCAGTAAATTGTTGTAAACATAGTACTCGCAAGTGTAGCTAGAAAAGAAGGAAAGGGGTTTTAAACTACCTACATACTACCGCTACTGGGAGGTGAACCTGTGCAAAACTGCACGTCAACCTGACTCCACAACCACTTCACCACTACATCTGCTAAAATGCAAGCGGTGTTACATGTAATTGTGCCATCCAGTATATCTTTGTAGATGGGATGTATGGTTTTTCCGGCGGTGTCTCAGTAGAAGTCATTTCAGAAATAATTTGTCAGAAAATTCACAGAATATCCAGATTTGAGAACCAAGACCAGACCCACTTCGGGGGAGGAGACCTAATTGAAGCTGAGATGGGAGGAAAATGCATGAATGAGGCCAAAAATGGCTTTGGCGTGTTTCTTATGAGGAAATGACAATATAACATGGTACAAATTTCTAAAAGTTAGATTTTTAAATATATGGAACCTTTACAAAAACTGTTCAATTAACCTCTCAACTCCGTCCTCAACCTTGCATTTTAGAGGATATTAGCTATAACACCCTCTTTGGTTCCAGAATGCTATCAAGTCTGACAAATGGAAGGAATTGGACTGACTGATGGAATGGGCGGGGCTGACTGCAGCTCCACCTACTGGTGCAGCTCCGCCTTTGTGGTTCTGCAGTGAGCACCACTTGCTTTATTTCAGTTGTTCAACTCAGACTGAGAGAACTTCTAAAGCAGGGGTGTCAAATATGCGGCCCGCGGGCTGCATCCGGCCCGCAAGCGGGTTAAGTCCGGCCCGCGAGATGGTTGTGTAAACTTTATTTTCATACTTTACAATGTAGAGTGAAAATAAACTTATCTTTGTGAGCAAGTTTTCTCTGTAATGAGTATAAATAAAACAAAGCTGCGCTCAAGGCTCACACAAGAACTTGAATCACATCCTGATGTTGGCCGCCACTCAGGATGTGACTTCTGATGTTGATGTGTTGGTGAAAGTTAAAAGATGTAAAGTAAAATGAGTCAAATATACTTTAAGTGCTGCATGAAACTGATCTAGCCATGTGATCTGTAAGCTCTGAATCACTAAGAAATGTTTATTTTTGATTGATTAATTTTTATTTATTTCAAATTTTCGAGTACACTTCAGGTGTTGTACTTGTACTATTTTGGATACACTGTCCTCAGGCTCCAGCCTTGTTTTATATTGATTGTATTAAAACAAAGAAAACAACCTGAAGTTGTTTTTAATTTACC